>NC_047106.1:119280698-119586323 GCF_902500255.1 Thalassophryne amazonica | reverse complement strand
TAGAGAGAGCAGGCAAAACTTCCATCACTCAGTCACCAGTTGGAGCAGGGTGTACTTGAAAGGTACATAACTAATAAGCTTTGCCTTCAAAGCACCCACTCTGCAAAGAAAAGTGATCTCTTCTCCAGCAACTTTCTTTTCCTCAATATATATATATATATTTTTTTTTAACATAAACCAGAAAACTATTTTTCAGCCTGTGTGTCAGTAGCACAATAGGCTGTACTGACTGGGGCACAGAATACATGAAGCAAATGCTTTTGGGGCATGTCCATAGTTACACTGCTCTTTTTTCCAGCACTAAATCTTAAGTCAACCCAACCCATTGCTTTTAACGGGGTAGATTACGTCTCCATTATACACAGTGATATATAGATAACCCCAGTTCTAATGAAGTTGGGACGTTGTGTAAAATGTAAATAAAACAGAATACAATGATTTGCAAATCCTCTTCAACCTATATTCAACTGAATACACCACAAAGACAATATATTTAATGTTCAAACTGATAAAGTGATGAACTAGCTTTTGAACTTCTGGATGGTCTTTTTCCTCTTTTATCCAGAGGACACGACATCCATGATTTCCAAAAACAATTTGAAATGTGGAGGAGCTTGGGCCCAGAGAGGGCGGTGGCATTTCTGGATGTTGATGTATGGATTTCACTTTGCATGGCAGAAATTTAGCTTCTACTTGTAGATGTAGCGATGAACTGTGTTAACTGACAATGGTTTTCTGACGTTTTCCTGAGCCTATGCGGTAAGATCCTTTACACAATGATGTCAGTTTTTAATGCAGTGCCGCCTGAAGGATCGAAGGTCATGGGCATTCAGTGTTGGTTTTTGGCCTTGCCACTTATGTGTAGAAAGTTCTCTTCTGATCTTCTGATTATATTATGGAGTGTAGTTGATAGAATTGCTCAATTCCTTGCAATTGAACATTGAGAAACATTGTTCTTAAACTGGTGGACTATTTTTATCATGCAGTTGTTCACAAAGTGGTGATCCTCACCCCATCTTTGCTTGTGAACAGCTGAGCTTTTTGGGGAGGTTCCTTTTATACCCAATCATGACACTCACCTGTTTCCAATTAACTAGTTCAACTGTGGAATGTTCCAAACAGGTGTTCTTTGAGCATTCATCAACTTACCCAGTCTTTTGTTGCCCCATCCAAGCTTTTTTGAAATTTGTTGCAGGCATCCATTTCAAAATGAGCAAATACGAGGTCAATTAGAAAAGTATCCGACCTTATTTTTTTTTTTTTCAAAAACCATATGGATTTGAATCACGTGTGATTACATCAGACATGCTTGAACCCTCGTGGGCATGCAAGAGTTTTTTCACGCCTGACGGTTACGTCATTCGCCTGTGGGCAGTCTTTGAGTGAGGAGTGGCCCACCCTCTCGTCGATTTTTTTTTTTTTTTTTTTTTTTCATTGTTTAGGAATGGCTCAGACTGCTGCTTTGTTTGATCAAAATTTTTTCAAAACTGTAAGGCACAACTGAGTGGACACCATTCGATAAATTCAGCTGGTTTTCGGTAAAAATTTTAACGGCTGATGACAGATTTTGGTCTGTAAGTGTCGCTTTAAGGACGGCCCACGGCGCCTGACGGCGATCTGCGCTTCGAGGCGGCAGCGTCTTGCCGTTTCAAGTTGAAAACTTTCACATTTCAGGCTCTGACCCAGGACGTCGTCAGAGAACAGAGAACTTTCAGAAGAAGTCGGCATGAGGAGTTTATTCGGACATTCCATTGTTAACGGACATTTTGTAATGAAAGAACGTGTGGGCAGAGTCGCATGTCGGGCCGGACCCGACCGCGGGGGGGTCGCGACAGGAAAAACACCTCCGTTGGAAACCTTAACGGGCAAGTTGGAACATGCCCAAGCTGTTAAACAATTTCTCAGTTACTCACTTGTTGAAAGCCATCAAAAGCCGCCTGAATTTTACAAATGGTTTTCAACACGGAGGTGTTTTTCCTGTCGCGGCGCACACAGATTTGCCGAGTTGTCACGGAAACGACTCGGCGAATTTGCGCGCACGTCTTTCGTTACAAAATGTTCTTAAACAGTGGAATGTCCTCATGCCGGCCTCTTCTGAATCTCCTCTGTTCTCTCATGACATCCTGGGTGAATTAAGTCTTAAATTAGGATGTTTTCAGGTCGAAACAGGCCGACGACGGCGCCTGGAAGCGCTGTGCGACGTCCCGCTCCATGGGAAATCCTTACAGTGATAAAAACACCCCATAATCTCTCATCAGCCGTTAAGCTTTTCACCGAAAACCACCTTAATTTCTCGAATAGTTTCCACTCGGATATTCCTCGCAGGTCCAGAAAAAATGTTGATAAAGCAACGCGCGCCGTCTCGAGCAGCGTGTGAAACAAAGGAATTCAGCCGAGAGAGCGGGACCACATCTCACTCAAGGCCTGCCCACAGGGAAATGACATCACCGACACGCGTGAAAAAACTCACGCATGCGCACGAGGGTTCAAGCATGATTGGTGTAATCGCACGTCATTCAAATCCATATAGTTAAAAAAAATAAATAAAAGTGTTGGTTTATTATCTAACAGACCTCGTATTTGCACAAAAGCAAAAAGTCTATCAGTTTGAACATTAATTATCTTTTCTTTGTGGTGTATTAAATTGAAGAGGAAATGCAAATCATTGTATTCTGTTTTTGATCTACATTTCACACGTCCCAACTTCATTGGAATTGGGGTTGTATATATGTATATGTATTCATTCATTTGTACAGGTCACAGTGGAGCAAGCAGCTCATTCCAGACATCCCTATCCTCTGCCAAGTCCTGTAACTCTTGCTGGGGATCCCAAGGTGTTCTCAAGGCAGGGGGGAAATATAATCTCTCCAGCATGTCCTAAGTCTTCCCTGCTAACTTCAAAAACGATCAGCGGACCAATTAGCTTCCGATAAATTTAGTTCCAATAACTTTTAGACTGCTAACATTTTTTAACATAATTAGTAACAGTGAAAAACATTTATAAACCTTGCTGGCCCCTGTCTGCTACGTATTTTGCACCAGCAAGGCAGCTGAGAGGAGCTGAGCTGCCACAAAAAAAAATGTATTTTCCTTGACAGCATACAGTGGTCCAGCTGTGAGGCAGACGTCTTGAAAAGGAAAGCAGGTTTGACTTATGGTTTTGATTTATAAATCAAATTAATCCAGATAGAATCACTAAATTGATGTCAACTATGTGACTTGTGTTTCTTCCCTCCCCCACATGGGCTCTCTTCTCTCTTCCAGCTTATTCTCTCTTCTTTTGTCACTCGCGTGCATGCCTGCCTTGTTGGCAAGTCTCCATCTACTGTGGATTGCAGCTACAGATTCCCAGCCAGCTGGGTTGTTGTTGCTTGCCTTAAGGTCTCCTTTGCAAATGTCTTTGAAATTGAGGACAGGCATTCCTGCATACATATCACGTTTACACACAGTGTACAACAGTTTACAATGAGGGGATCAAATTTGTGCAAGTGTCAAGGTGGCTGTTTCATTTAAGAAGATGTGTGAATGATGTTGGAGTCTATGTGGTACTGATACAATTATAGGTAGGAGAAAGTTGGTATCTCAGCCCCCAACTCTGTTTAGAGGAGATTTCATCACTTTAACAAGGGTAGCTTCCTTGACCCCTTTTTCAAACCATTCATCTTCCCTGTCTCAAAATATTAGTGGTGTGTCCTTTTATTCAGATGCTGGTAAATGGCTGACTTTTGACCAGATGAATTGGCCCTCGTGTGTGGAGCCAGTTATTTGTTGACTGGCTGCTTGGTGTATGCAGTTCAGTGCAATGAAGAATGCAACAAGCAATACATGGGTGATTCTTTAACTACGGGCACTATTGGCCTTGTAAATGTAATTTCCACCACACCATTGCCTTACAATATAAAGCGCCTTGGGGCAACTGTTTGTTGTGATTTGGCGCTGTATACATGTGTTCTGATGTCACTGTTTATCTCCATAGAAACTACCCAAACAATCTTTCATACAAACTGTTTAAAGGGACATTACAGTGTTGTGGTGGAAATTACGGCAATAGTGTGGGACAACTACATTTTGTTTAAAAAAATCACAACAGTTGTATGACATTGAATACCCCAATTATGTTTTGATTATTTTACTGATATTTTATTCAGAGATATTTTAAAACATTAGAAAAAATGTTTCTTTACCATTCATTTTTATCATTGAAGATCAAAAGTCTGGGTGTGGGACAAGCACAAAACGGCAATATTTGCATATAATGATGCTTAAAAAAGGTGAAAAAGTCATCATAGACTACTAGAACAAATTTCTTAACACTTTCATTGTAAAGATAACTATAAAAGTGGGAAATTTCCCCTTTTTTCTGTTTTTCATACAATACGAGGTCTGTCAATAAAGTATAGGTCCTTTTTATTTTTTTCAAAAACTATATGGATTTCATTCATATGTTTTTACTTCAGACATGCTTGAACCCTCGTGCGCATGCGTGAGTTTTTCCACGCCTGTCGGTGACGTCATTGGCCTGTGAGCACTCCTTGTGGGAGGAGTCGTCCAGCCCCTCGTCGGAATTCCTTTGTCTGAGAAGTTGCTGAGAGACTGGCGCTTTGTTTGATCAAAATTTTTTCTAAACCTGTGAGACACATCAAAGTGGACACGGTTCGAAAAATTAAGTTGGTTTTCCGTGAAAATTTTAACAGCTGATGAGAGATTTTGAGGTGATACTGTCGCTTTAAGGACTTCCCACGGTGCGGACGGGGACGTCGTGCAGCGCTCTCAGGCGCCGTCGTCAGCCTGTTTCAAGCTGAAAACCTCCACATTTCAGGCTCTATTGATCCAGGACGTCGTGAGAGAACAGAAGTTTCAGAAGAAGTCGGTTTCAGCATTTTATCCGGATATTCCACTGTTAAAGGAGATTTTTTTAATGAAAGACGTGCGGACGGATTGCAGCGTCGGCTCGCAGCCGCTGCGACGCTCCTCCACAGGAAAAACACCTCTGTTGGAAGCCTTAAGGACAAGTTGGAACATGTCCAGCTGTTAAACAATTTCTCATATACTCACTCCACTGAAAGCCATCAAAAGCCGCCTGGATTTTACAAATGGTTATCAACACGGAGGTGTTTTTCCTGTGCTGCCACACCGCGCCGTCCGCGCGTCTTTCATTAAAAAAATCTCCTTTAACAGTGGAATATCCGGATAATATGCTGAAACCAACTTCTTCTGAAACTTCTCTGTTCTCTCACGACGTCCTGGATCAATAGAGCCTGAAATGTGGAGGTTTTCAGCTTGAAACAGGCTGACGACGGCGCCTGAGAGCGCTGCACGACGTCCCACTGCGTGGGAAGTCCTTAAAGCGACAGTATCACCTCAAAATCTCTCATCAGCCGTTAAAATTTTCACGGAAAACCAGCTTAATTTTTCGAACCGTGTCCACTTCGATGTGTCTCACAGGTTTAGAAAAAATTTTGATCAAACAAAGCGCCAGTCTCTCAGCAACTTCTCAGACAAAGGAATTCCGACGAGGGGCTGGACGACTCCTCCCTCAAGGAGTGCTCACAGGCGAATGACGTCACTGACAGGTGTGGAAAAACTCACGCATGCGCACGAGGGTTCAAGCATGTCTGACGTAAAAACATATGAATGAAATCCATATCGTTTTTGAAAAAAATAAAAAGGACCTATACTTTATTGACAGCCCTCGTATGATCAAAGCACATAAGTGCCCGTAGTCTAAGAATCACCCACATATTTCTTTGGTGGGTGTGTGATGTGCAGTCTTTGGAGAGAACTTGTTTCTTTCTGAGGGTGTTGCTAGGTTTGAAAAACTCAGGAATTTGTGTTTGTTGAATGTTGTCCTCAGTCTCCCAGAAATTCCAGCTACATAGAGAATTATAGTGTTATTCCATTTGTTCTTTTCTTCATCATCCACAGTCTTTGTATTCCTTCTAACTCTTGTAGCTGTTTTCACAATGGTCCAATTCACATATCCACAAACAGCCTGGTGATCACTGTTCTCCCAACTTGTGTTCCTGGGGGAAATGGGAATAAAAAAAAATGCATTGGTCTCTGTATGTAGGCTTCCTATAGACCGCAATGTGCAAACTCTTGTCCTCATTTATCTGAATGTCACAGTCCAGAAAAGGCAAGTAGTTATTCTTCATATCATCTTGATGTTGTTATCCAGAGTGTTGTTGTGTTCATTGAAAGCTTGCACTTCCTGGCGATTTGATTGTGACCTATAGTACATGTCATCCATATACTTGAACCAGTGACTTCATGTCATTCCTCTGAAGGAGCACAGGACCTTCATTTCCACCTCTTCAATGAAGTTGTCCATGATGGTGATAGCGGTGAGCCCATGGCACACCTATGTTTTTGTCTGTAGAACCCCCCACACCCCACACCCCATTATACACATTATACAGAGGTCAGGAGTTGTCAAAGCTGTTCTCTGTTGAACTTTGTTCCAATGTGGAGGTAGCAGTCCTGTAGCAGCTGCTGTCTTAGAGTTTGCAACAGTACAGGGTTATCGTTGCATTTTTCCTTTCAAAATTATCCATACATTCATAACTGGGAGCAAGTCAGCACTGCAGACATGCCACCACTGTACCCATATCTGGTTCTTCCACAGGCATGCCTTTGCATGCAGAATGTCTTTCCTCTGCACAATATGGTTTTGCAATGTCCTGTTGAAAAATGCATGGACATACAAGTATGTGGAAAAGATGGTGTCTTGAAGGCAGAATTTATGGGAGGTGATGGCCTAGTGGTTAAGTGTTGGGCTTGAGACCAAAGGATCCTTGGCTCAAATCCCAGCCTGACCAGAACACCACTAAGGGCTCTTGGACAAGGTCCTTAATCCCCTAGTTGCTCCCAGTGTGTAGTGAGCACCTTGTATGGCAGCACCCTGACATCGGGGTAAATGTGAGGCATTATTGTTTGAGCGTCTAATGTAGATGGAAAAGCGCTATATAACTGCAGTTCATTTATGATTTACCATTATCATATGTTGCTCAATTCGGTGGACTTTTCTGCAGTCATTCTGCCATCACAGACATGTAAATGAGTGGTACACAGCCTGCCCCCTGCAGTACAGCATACATGGAACCGTGGATTAATTGCAAAGTATGATTTCGTGCCATGGTGACTTGCTTTTAAAGTGATAACTACATTTATTTCCAGGCAAGTGTGGCAAAATCTAAATCTGAGTTGATAAAAAGCAGTTGAATGCTCACACAGCCTGTAAGAAAAAAAAAATACAGAATGTAGCCTGTTACAGCCTTGTGCTCCGCTACAGACAACAGGCTCAGTGCACTTCTGAATCCAGCTGTAGGAGAATAGCTCAAAATGGATGCAGTTGAGTATATAGTCAAGTTTTAAGCAGTATTTGTAACTGTGACTCTATATTGCAGTCCTTGACAAAGGTTTTGTAAGTGATCTGTTGCCCATGTGGTTATATCAGTTATTGATGAATGATGTTTCTTGATACAGTGCCATTTGAAGAATCAGAGATCATGGGTGTTTAGTTTATGATTATGCTCTTGCTCTTTATGCACTGAAAGTCCTCCAGATTCCTTGAATCACTTAATGATATTATGAACTGTAGAGAGGGAAATATGCTAATCCCTTCCAGTCTTTCTTTGAGAAACATTGTTTTTACACATTTAACCAATTTGCCGATGCATTTGTTGACAAACTTGAGATCCTCTGCCCAAAGACTCAGATTTTCATGAATACTGCTTTAGTACCAAATCATGATTATAATCGACCATTGACATCACCTGTTTGAAGTAATGCCACCGTGTCTTTCTTTTTTTTTTTTCTTTTTTTTTTTTTTATCGCTTTACTATCCCTAAATTGGCATCTGGTGTAAAACGTGTGTCAAATCCCATTTCAGTTCTGTGCTGGATCCACGGTGGCGATCCTGAACAAAAATGTGAACAGCCTCAAGGAAAACTATAACCCCTAAATTTCCCAAATTCTTCAGAATGTGTTGCAAGCCTGAAATGTAGTGATGGATGTATATTAACAAAATAATTTAAGTTTGACAGAAAACATGATATATTGTGGATTCATTCTGTCTGCAATGAAATCAAAGTAAAAGTAAGAATGATTGCAGGATTCTTTTTTTCCATACATCTAAGTCTATTCTGATTTGGGGTTGTAAATATGTGAATAGTAATCAAATGACATTTGTAGTATTACTGTTGTCACAATCTGATGGAGGATGCCATGATTGTAGTTCTTATGACATCAAGTTAGACAAGCTGGAGCACTGAATTCTGCACGTATTTCTGTCAAAAAATCCTGTTTTACCACACATTGAAATCATGTTTCTGGGTTAAAGCTTTGAAGTGCATATGGTATTAGCGCAGCATAATTATGTTATTCTTCTGGCTGCTTGATTAGGTGTCGCCATAGCAGCTCATCAACATCAACTAGTCAAATATTTTTTAGCACAATAGCACAGTCACAATTAATTAAAATGCAATTTTCACTTTTCCATCAAGTTATATTATGAACTTGATGCACTGAACAACTGTAAATCCACTTGCACTTTGTATAACTAACTGCAGTAGATTTACCTTTATCTACTGTAGGACATCTAATCACAGCCTGTCCACAAAGAAATCAAGTCCATCAGTGCTCAGACTACCACATGTACGAGTTATTGAGGTGTGTCATTTTTGCCCACGATACCGATACACTGGATTTTAGGGTTCTCCCACCTGCCAAATCCTACTTTGACCCTGGTTACCATTCGGATAACAAACAGAATTATGCTATCAACTGAGGGAGACACATGACTAGTACACACACCCACAGGAAAATTCAAGACATCTCTCTCTCTCTCTCTCCTTTTGATATTTCATAGGCATGTGGGAGTCAGGGCGGAGTCACCAGGTGTATCCTATTCCCATAATCAAGGACGTTCCTTATACTCAGCTCGACAATCATGACTGTGGAGTCCGGTGATTAAAATATTTCTCTGTCCACTTCAGTTTTCTGCTCCTGACACTGGTCTTATCTCATTGACCTGCTGGACCTTCCGTGCTACTCTGCCTAAAGTATGACAACCCTGTCCTGGATCAATATCCTCTTTGAATTTTTCTGGAAAATCTCTTTAGACTTGCTTTCCTGGCCTCTAACTGCTGACTTCATTATCTACTCTGGTTCATAGCCTTCATTATCCACTTCTGCTGCAATAAATACCTCAAACTGATTCTCATTATCATTTGTGTCAGCACCAGGGTTTAGTAGTTTATTACCTCAACAGAGACAAAACATACAACAGAACAGTAAAGCAATGCAAGATTTACAGAATGTACAGTTTTTTCATAATGAATATTCCTTTAAAAAATGTTCAGCTGGTGTTGCCAGAATTTGTCAAACGTACAGTAAAAACATGTAAATACAGTGCATCTGAAAAGTATTCACGATGCTTCACTTTTTCCATATTTTGTTATGTTACAGTCTTATTCCAGAATGGAGCAAATTATTGTTTTCCTATCAAAATTCTATTTATAACACCCCATTATGAAAAGCTGTTTTTTACATTTTTGCAAATTTATTAAAAATAAAAACTAAGAAATCATGTATTCACACACTTTGCTCAATACATTGTTGATGCACATTTGGCAACAATTACAACCTTATTACAAGCAGATAGGTGTGCCACAAGCAAGTTTTGCCCATCCCTCTTTGCAGCTCCTCTCAAGCTCCATCAGGTTAGATGGGAAGCGTCGGTGCACAGCCATTTTTAGATCTTTCCAGAGATGTCCAATCGGATTCAGGTCTGGGTTCTGGCTGGGTTGTTCTGAAGCCATTCCTTTGATATCTTGGCTGTGTGCTTGGGGTCATTGTCCTGCTGCAAGGTGATCAGTCGCCCCAGTCTGAGGTCAAGAGTACATGCAGGTTTTCATCCAGGATGTCTCTGTCCATTGCTGGATTCATCTTTCCTTCAATCCTGACTAGTCTCCCAGTTCATGCCACTGTAAAACATCCCCACAGCATGATACTGCCACCACCATGCTACATTGTAGGGATGGTGCCTGGTTTCCTCCAAATATGACACCCGGCATTCACACCAAAGAGCTCAGTCTTTGTCTCATCAGACCAGAGAATTTTGTTTCTCATGGTCTAAGAGTCCTTCAGGTGCCTTTTGTCAAACTCCAGGTGGGCTGCCATGTGCCTTTTACTAAGGAGTGGCTTCTGTCTGGCCACTCTACCATACAGGGCTGATTGGTGGATTGATGCAGAGATAGTTGTCCTTCTGGAAGGTTCTCCTCTCTTCACAGAGGAATGCTGGAGCTCTGACAGAGAGACCATCAGGTTCTTGGTCACCTCCCTGACTGAGCTCCTTCTCCCCTCATGGCTTAGTTTAGACATGCAGCCAGCTCTAGGAAGACTCCTGGTGGATCTGAACTTCTTCCATTTATGGATGATGGAGGCCACTGTGCTCAATGGGACCTTCAAAGCAGCAGAAATGCTTCTGTACCCTTCCACAGTTTTGTGCCATGAGCCAATCCTGTCTCGGAGGTCTACAGACAATTCCTTTGACTTCATGCTTGGTTTGTGTTCTGACATGTGCTGTCAACTGTGGGACCTTATATGTAGATGCTGTGTGCCTTTCCAAATCATGCCCAGTTAACTGAATTTACCCCAGGTGGACTCCAATTAAGCTGTGGAAACATCTTATGGATGATCATTGGAAATAGGATGCATCTGAGCTCAAGTTTGAGCTTCATGACACTGGCTGTGAATACTTATGTTCATGTAATCTCCGTGTTGATAACCATTTGTAAAAACCAGGTGGCTTTTGATGGCTTTCAGTAGAGTGAGTAACTGAGAAATTGTTTAACAGCTGGACATGTTCCAACTTGTCCTTAAGGCTTCCAACGGAGGTGTTTTTCCTGTGGCTGCCCACCATCGCGCCAATCCGTCCGCACGTCTTTCATTACAAAATCTCCTTTAAACAGTGGAATGTCCAGATAAACTGCTGATCCCAACCTCTTCTGAAAGTTCTCTGTTCTCTCACGATGTTCTGGGTCAACAGAGGCTTAAATTTGGAGGTTTTCAGCTCGAAACAGGGCTGACGATGGCGCCTCAGAGCGCGGCGCGACATCCCGCTCCGTGGGAAGTCCTTAAAGCGACAGTAACACTCCATAATCTCTCATCAGCCATTAAAATTTTCACCGAAAACCAGCTGAATTTCTCGAATGGTGTCCACTTCAATCTGCCTCACAGGTTCTGAAAAAATTTTGATAAAGCAAAGCGCCAGTCTCTCAGCAAGTTGTTAGACAAAGGAATTCCGACGGGAGGGGTGGACCACTCCTCACTCAAAGCCTGCCCACAGGCGAATGACGTAACCGATAGGCGTGAAAACTCTCGCATGCCCACAAGGGTTCAAGCTTGTCTGATGTAATCGCACGTGATTCAAATCCGTATAGTTTTTGAAAAAATACAAAGGTCCGATACTCTTCTCACAGACCTCGTATATACGGTGTTGCCACAGTTACTTTGAAAAAGTAATCCAATTACTGATTAGTCATTGAAAAAGTAACTTAGTCACTTTATTGATCACTGTTTGAAAGGTAACTAAGTTGGATTACTAGTTCTTTTATTAGTTACTTTCAGCAGCTGTCAACAACAACCCCCGCCACCTCAACATGCAAATGATAACCTGCCAATACTCACTTTATAGTCACCCTTTCTTGACTTCAATAAACAAATACTTGTTTAATAAAAATAAAATAGTCAGTCTTTCTCAACATCATATTGTTACAGCAGAGCGATCAGTGAAAGTCATCAGACAGAGGGCCTCTCATACAATCTCACATGCTCAAACAAAGTGTGTGTGAGTGGATGCTCCACTACTTTGCCTGTGAAGTGAATGTTATTGAATAAGCCTGTGGCAAGCTCTCTCGCTCCGGCGTAAAGCACAGTTTTGTATAATAGCAGACAGAAATTGTTTTGAAATGAAGACAAACAAAATGCATAGACCATTTTGTATATATTGTTCAAAATGTGCATTTGTGTTCATTGTTAGAACTTTTATGTTTTACATTCTATTGTACAAGACTCCAAATTACCTTTATAAAGTGTCAAAATAGTTGTTTATTATAGTTTGCTGTGTGTTTTGAATAAATGTGTGTGGAAAATTATTTGCTGCTTCATTTTTTCATTTCATATTTCTGATTGTAAACCTTTATTACACTTCTAAAACACTACTATAGCATATATATTCTGAAAGTACAGGTTGTTCTGAAAAGAGACATAAACTTGATTGTGGGATGCAGAGAGAGCTGTTAACAGCAATAATAAAACATTTATGCCAGGCAAGTGAACTGTCCAAAAAATGCCCTCGGACCCCAGAGGGTTAAATAAAGGGGGGAAAAAGCATAAAAATATCGTAAAGCGCATTGCAGGTGTGTTATCGTCACTGTGCTTTGAGAGATGATGACTGTTTTTCACTTCAGAACTACTGCTGAAAACTGCTGAGGTAAAGCTCAGCTCGCTCAAAGTGGGCAGTTCAGTCGAACCCCGACCCCCTGCCCATGAGCCAGTTTAATGCTGCGATCCACCCACAATGCAAAAATAATAGTAACACACAGTGACTTGGAGAAGTAATTTTAATCTGATTACTGATTTGGAAAGATTAACGCATTAGATTACTCGTTTCTGAAACAAGTGGTCGGATTAGAGTAATGCATTACTAACTAACGTGTTACTGGCATTACTGTCTCACATTGTCATTATGGAGTATTGTGTGTAGAATTTCGAGGGAACAAATTCATTTAATCTATTTTGGAACGAGTCTGTAACATAATAAACTGTGGAAAAAGTCATGTGAATACCTTTCAGATGCACTGTACCTTTTGAGAAGATACTGTAAGTTTGATTGTATAAAGTCATTGCAGTTTTCAAAAAAATTAATACAAGGATATTATGGTACTGACAGCCTTAACCCAGTGATATTCAGTTTAGCGTGTAAGTGAACTGTTTGCCCCACTATTCTGTCATGGCATGAACTTGTCTGAAAATGCAGTCCATTTTATTCCACTGAATTCCAAAACCTGTATTTTGAAGTTCCTGTCACACATAGCAAGAATGTGCAGGAACCAGGCCGAAACAGCAAATATTACCATCATCAGATGCAGTCAGGAGGAAAAGAGGCGTTGTCAGCAGTGTCAGAATGCATCCAGATTGCCTTGTCCACACCTACACGATGGCATCCAAAGCGCACATAGACAGCAGTTTAGACTAGAAGCACTCAGAGAGTGCAAACTTCCGCCAAGGCCAATGGGTCACTGACGCCATAACATCTACACGCCATGTAATCATTGAACCTAAAAAAGTCTAACAATGATGTTTGCTCAGTAGTAAATAAAAGTTTCATCTGCTGTGACTGGATAGCATGTATCCTTAACGCTTGGCATCACAGTTTATTGCAACTTGCACCTTTCCCAGAAGCTGCTGTCATCTAAGCAGTGATATTGATATTGCATGTGCTTATAGACAAAAACAAATAAGAGACAAAATTCAATTTATTATTCAACTAAACTGCAAATATGGGTGAGTCTTAGACTACGGGGACTTATTATGTCCTTTGATCATATTGTATGAAAAACAGAAAAAAGGGGAAATTTCACACTTTTATAGTTATCTTTACAATGAAAGTGTGTTAAGAAATTTGTTCTAGTAGTCTATGATGGCTTTTTCACCTTTTTTCAGCATCATTATATGCAAATATTGCCGTTTTGTGCTTGTCCCACACCCAGACTTTTGATCTTCAATGATAAAAATGAATGGTAAAGAAACGTTTTTTCTAATGTTTTAAAATATCTCTGAATAAAATATCAGTAAAATAATCAAAACATAATTGGGGTATTCAGTGTCATACAACTGTTGTGATTTTTTTAAACAAAATGTAGTTGTCCCACACTATTGCCGTAATTTCCACCACAACACTGTAATGTCCCTTTAAACAGTTTGTATGAAAGATTGTAATAATTAAAATTATTATAAAATGATTTTTCGGTAATGGCGGTTTTCTTCTGGATCTAGCTCCATAACATTTGAAGCTATATCAAATCTGATGACACCTTACTGAATCAGTACAGATTCAGCTACAATTTGGTGTTAGTTGTGCATCTCTAGCTTCATTTGTCACCTCACACTGACACATTTTCTATTTTCCCTATATTTTTGCATATTCTGGATCATCAGATCCGGAATCCGGATCCGATCATCACCAAACTTTGTTATTTGATAAACATTTGACTATGTTACACCCTAATTTTTTTTCAAGCCTTTCTGCCTTGTTTTTGTAGAGTTAGAAACTAGAATGTCAAAATTCCCCTTATCCCGCAATGGTGGAGAATCCTTTAAAAAATTCCTGGATCTGGATCGTGATCCGGATCACCACTAAAATTTAATCACTTGTTCCTGTTGTCATTTCCAACCACTCCACAAAATTTCATCAAAATCCGTTCAAAACTTTTTGAGTTATCCTGCTCAAAGACAGACAGACAGACGCGACCGAAAACATAACCTCCTTGGCGGAGGTAATGATACAGACTGCCGTCAGACAGCCATAAAAGCTGCTGAAGGCTACCCAATGTCCAAACGTCTGGATGGCAAACAAGGGACCAGAGTGGGAGGCAGCACTGTGTTCTGCACGTGTGCTCAAGTGGGCAGCATGCACATGGGGCTGAAATTGTCACTCGTCTGTCTGTGTGTGTGTGTGTCCATAAAGGCTGCATGAGCTACTAAGCGTGTGCGCAGGCTGCATATGTGCATGCCACTGGACACTTTTGCTGACAGTTTGCTGGCAGTGGGCCAAGTACACTCTGTACACCGCAATGTCAGTTCAATTATCACATGGGATTTCATTTTTGTAGCCGGGGTGAGGCTTTTCAGTACAGATTGTGGTTTAGTTCCTGAGGACTATGCGCTGTGAAAGGATCGTGGTTCCGTGCTGGAGGTGAGTTCCACATCACACCTCCTACAAAGTTTAGATGGTGATCAGATGTCACCAATGCATATTACATTGGTGACATCTGTTCAGCGCTATGGCTGACGTGCGTTATGACGCATTACTGCAGATGAGACCACAGAGAGGGGCAATGGTACACGGTACTTGCAACACACATGAGGCCAAATATCTAGATGCTCTCAGACTGCCACCCATTTGTCTTCGGACCGCAAGTCAATATTTGCCGATTGTGGCTGGATATATCATTCTGACACAATTCGGCCTCAAATGGACTATGTGTGATGGGGTATGAAGTTCATTCCAGAGTCCATAAGAAAAGGAAAACATAGCATGCTGTGTTGCCTCACGGTCAACACAGCCACCTGCTGGATTGTTCAGGAAGTGCACACATATGAATCAGTGAACATCATATCCGAAGGCTGCAGTCAATGCACCATCTACATGCACCAGAACGTATGCTGTTTGGTTCAGCAGCTCACCATCATCTGGGTTTGTATGAGAAAAATACTGCAGTCTGCCTGCCTCTGAGAGTGTTCTGAATCACAGCAGTGCACTTTAGAATTTAAGTAGATTTGTTTTCTTGATTTCTGTTAACAGCCACAGTGCAAGTTAATCCCCCCGCCCCTACAACTCTGTCAGCAAAAGAAATATATTAGAGAAACTTCAGGTGACATAAAAATTAATGGACTTTAACCATAAGAATGGGGAATGATTGGAAAAGTTTTTGAAGAATATGAAATTATAAGTCAGCTTCCCTGAGGAAGAGACTGAGGACCCTGTGATGAAATGCATTTATACTGATTTATCTGATCAAGAGCTCTTCAATGGCTTTCTGAGGTCTGCTTGAAGAATACTAATAAACCAGTTACCATAAAATGTTAATTTAGCAAAAATGTTAAAAGAAAAGAAAAACCCTGCACACTTTCATTTGAAGTGGAACCATTTGGTCACCTTTGATACTGCTACCATTCTGTTTGGATATTCGGGCAGCTCAGTGACGCAGTGGTTAGCTCTCACAGCAAAAGCAATGACTGACCATTTTATTTTTACACCTTTTATGAGAGGAAGTCCAGCATGAAACGTGTGCCAAATCAAGATATTGGATTGCAAATTGAAATCCATATTGGATTTGCTGTGGATACCCCAAGTGAATGGGAGCAGGGAGTCATTCAGTAATTATGCACTTTTTTATATAAAAAAAGAGCAAATTTGAAGTGTACAATACTGGGTATACACATGGATGGGGACAAAACACGGCATTTGTAGGAATGCATGATTTAGGAAATATAGATATACTAGCAAAAACACACATTGGTTAGAATGCATAATACAAGATAAGAAAAATGCAGTAATGAGTCCCAAGCTGCAGTAATTTGCAGCTTGGCACTCCGACGAGGGCCGTCGCATCTCCTCCACTCTCCCTTATTTCTGTTCCCTATTTCACCAGACTGTGAATTCCTCAAATCATACTGGATTCTGGATCTATTGGACTACTATTGGATTAACCATGGAATTGATCAGCTGGTCTCTGAACGCTATTGAAACCATTTTTTCTACAAGAAGGTTAGGACCGGGGGATCCTACCTGTCCAGATGGAACGTATCATGCGGGCTATGTCCTCAACTCCTGGAGTTCCTGGTGTGTGGCATGCTTGACACCTTTCTCAGTTGAGGACATCAAGGATTTATTCATTGTTGGTCTCATGGTAGCAGGGCTGGTACTTTTTGGCTTATGTGCTGCCCTGATCTACCGGAAAATTGGCAAGATGGCAGCATCAAGAACCACAGCCCCTTGCTTGTCCATCATGATTAACGAAGTTGTCGAGGCAGTGCATTCTCAGACTGCGATGACTCTTGAACTCAGATGCAAATTGGATGACATCTTGGAGCAGATGCGTGCCTTTCAGTTGAAGCTGAAGATTTCAGAGGCCAGTGAATATTCTTAATTTATAATTGGGGATATTCTTAATTAGAGGTGCACCGATCGATTGGCCACCAATCATTATCGGCCGATCACGCCTTGATCGGTTTGATCGGTGATCGGCAAAATGCGCCAATCAAAAGGACGATCAAAAGTGCAGGGAGCGCTTGGTGTGTTTGTCAGGAAAATGATAATTTCTCTACATTGATTACAGACCCTGCAGTGGGTCCGTGATCAACTTTTCTGCAGCGTGGCTTTGCTCTGAACCTTGAACCAATCGAACCAGTGGTTCGCAGATTGAAGCAATGCTTCGAGACTTTTGCTTCGTTTATACTTTCTTTCTTTCGCTTAATTTCCCCCGCTAAAACCTTAAAGAGCATACATCTGTGAGTATTATTTACCTTTTCTATGTTAAACCGACCTGTTATGGTCTTCTGAAACAGTTGATAGATGTATTTTATAACTTAAAAACGGGAGCGATGGTAACGCATTAGCATGTCTATGGCATTTTCAATGTTAAAAGTTAGCATTACGCATTTGCAGCTGTCATCACGTTCGGGTGCATTTTGTTGTGTGGGCCGCTGAAGAGGAGGTACTGCTGGCCCACCACCACAAGATGGCACCCTGCTTGAAGTGCGGGCTTCAAGCACGAGATGGCGTCGGAGCGACCGGGAGTGACAGCTGTCACTGATCATCCGTACCAGCTGTCACTCATCCACTACTCACCACTACCATAAAGGCCGGACTGCAACTCCACCTCCCCGCCGAGAAATCAGCTACCATTCAGGTAACTTCTCTGCTGACTTAACACTGACTAATAGTCTGAATGTCTTTGCAGCCGTTTTCCTGTGGGTGTTGCCTTATCTGTGGGATTGGCGTTTGGTGTGATCAGCGACGGCTTCGCCTCACACCCCAAACCAGATAAGTGGTTTCACAGGAGCTGCACGAGTGTGTGATTGGAGGTGAAGGTTTTCCCTCCTAACTGTATACAGACTGTGGGATTACTGAGTGTGCGAACTCACACTCATCAGGACTGTCTCTGTTCTCTGCCAGCAGTACCGGGTCTGACTGCTGAAGACAGCGGCCACCTGGGGCGCAGGGCTTGGCGGCTCCGGTGTTCTTCAGCTCCGTTGGTGGTGGAAGCTGTGTGGGATCCGGCTCTTCTCTCGCCAGGCGTCTTCTATCTTCGAGCCTGCCCACACGTCACCTGGTGTATAATTGACAGTCCACCATATTGTTATTGTCTGTACGTCGTTGTGCGATTCACAACATTAAATTGTTACTTTTTGGCTTATCCATTGTCCGTTCATTAACGCCCCCTGTTGTGGGTCCATGTCACGACACTTTCACAACAGGATTTCTCGGCCAGCGTCATGGATCCCGAGGGGCGTCAACCATCGCTTGAACAGCCAAGGGAAGAGCGAGGTGCACACACGCCAGCAGGAGGCGTGTTGGGTGAGCTGCAGCACATCTTAACCGCCTTTACCGCTCGGGTTGACTCAGTTACCGAGCAGAGCATTATTCTCAATCGTAGGATGGAGGCTCTCACCGCCCAGGTGGAAGCGCATGCTCAGGGTGCTGCTGCAGCACCTCCTCCTGCTGACCGTGTGCCAGAGACAGACATTCCGCTGGTCGTTCAACGAACCCCCCACCTTCCCTTGAAGCATACATAAGCCCTCCGGAGCCGTACGGAGGCTGTGTGGAGACGTGCGCGGACTTCTTGATGCAGTGCTCGCTCGTCTTTTCACAGCGTCCCGTCATGTACGCGTCAGACGCTAGCCGGGTGGCTTACGTTATAAATTTGCTTCGAGGAGAGGCACGCGCCTGGGCTACGGCGCTCTGGGAGCAGAATTCACCGCTCCTAACGGTTTACACTGAGTTTGTGAGGGAGTTCCGACAGGTGTTCGACAACCCTCATAGAGGCGAGACCGCTTCAAGCGTGCTGCTGTCGATAAGACAGGGGCGTCGGAGCGCAGCGAAGTATGCAGTCGACTTCCGCATCGCGGCAGCGCGAGCCGGCTGGAATGCTGTTGCGCTCCGCGCCGCCTTTGTAAACGGACTGTCTCTGGTCCTTAAGGAGCACCTGGTGGCGAAGGACGAGCCGCGGGATTTAGATGGGCTTATCGACCTGGTTATACGGTTAGACAACCGATTAACAGAACACCGATGGGAGCGAGACGAAGGGCGTGGTCAGGCACAAGCCGTCCCTCTTCCTCCCGGGTCCGAAAGGGAGCCGACTTCCCCACGCTCCGCTGCCAGGGCTCTCCACGTGACGACAGCTCCCCCTGCTGACGTTGCTAGGGAAACGAGCAGGGCCAAAGAGCGATCAGATCAGAGACAAAGGAGGCTGATCCGTGGAGAGTGTTTTCTCTGCAGCTCTACCGAGCACACACAGAGAGAATGCCCCAAACGGTCAAAACAGCAGCACTCGTCCTTAGAGACTGGGCTAAGGGTGGGTCACAACACCCACGTGGGGAGACCCCGATGATCTGCACGTATCCCAGTCACGATCCTGAGTGGGGATCTAACCCTTCACGCCCCAACACTGGTGGACACGGGGTCGGAGGGGAATCTGCTGGATAGCAGATGGGCAAAGGAGGTTGGGCTCCCTCTAGTGGCCTTACCGTCACCATTGTCGGTGCGGGCACTAGATGGCACCCTTCTTCCACTAATCACACACCAGACACAGCCAGTGACATTGGTGGTGTCTGGGAATCACAGGGAGGAGATTGTGTTTTATGTAACACCTTCTACCTCCCGAGTGATTTTGGGTTTTCCATGGGTGTTAAAACACAATCCCCGGATTGATTGGCCGTCTGGGGTTGTGGTTCAGTGGAGCGAAACCTGCTACCGTGAGTGTTTAGGATCCTCGGTTCCACCCGGTGTGACAGCTAAGGAGGAGGTTTTAGTCCCCCCCAATCTGGCGGCGGTGCCAGCCGAGTACCACGACCTTGCTGACGTCTTCAGCAAGGATCTGGCACTCACGCTGCCCCCGCACCGTCCGTACGATTGTGCCATTGATTTGATACCGGGCGCTGAGTACCCATCCAGCAGGCTGTACAACCTCTCACATCTGGAACGGGAATCAATGGAGACCTACATCCGGGACTCGTTAGCTGCCGGGTTGATCCGGAACTCCACCTCCCCGATGGGTGCTGGTTTCTTTTTTGTGGGCAAGAAGGACGGCGGACTCCGTCCATGCATTGATTACAGAGGGCTGAACGAGATCACGGTTCGCAACCGATACCCGGTACCTCTGTTGGATTCAGTGTTCACGCCCCTGCATGGAGCCCAAATTTTCACGAAATTGGATCTTAGGAATGCTTATCACCTGGTTCGGATCCGGGAGGGAGACGAGTGGAAGACGGCATTTAACACCCCATTAGGTCACTTTGAGTACCTGGTCATGCCGTTCGGCCTCACCAATGCGCCCGCGACGTTCCAAGCATTGGTTAATGACGTCTTGCGGGACTTCCTGCATCGGTTTGTCTTCGTATATCTAGACGATATACTCATCTTTTCTCCGGATCCTGAGACCCATGTCAAGCATGTACGTCAGGTCCTACAGCGGTTGTTGGAGAACCGGTTGTTTGTGAAGGGCGAGAAGTGCGACTTCCACCGCACTTCTTTGTTTTTCCTGGGGTTCATAATCTCTTCCAACTCCGTCGCCCCTGATCCGGCCAAGGTTGCGGCGGTGAGAGATTGGCCCCAACCAACGAACCGTAGGAAACTACAACAGTTCCTCGGTTTTGCAAATTTCTACTGGAGGTTCATCAAGGGCTACAGTCAGGTAGTTAGCCCCCTGACAGCCCTGACCTCCACAAAAGTCCCCTTCACCTGGTCAGATCGGTGCGAAGCCGCGTTTAGGGAGTTGAAATGCCGGTTCTCGACTGCACCAGTTCTGGTGCAGCCTGATCCCAAGCGCCAGTTCGTAGTTGAAGTGGACGCCTCTGACTCAGGGATAGGAGCCGTGCTATCCCAGAGCGGGGAGTCCGACAAAGTTCTCCATCCGTGTGCCTACTTTTCCCGCAGGTTGACCCCAGCTGAACGGAACTATGACGTCGGCAATCGGGAACTTCTTGTGGTGAAGGAGGCTCTTGAGGAGTGGAGACACCTGTTGGAGGGAGCATCGGTACCATTTACGGTTTTCACAGACCATCGGAACCTGGAGTACATCCGGACCGCGAAGCGTCTGAACCCCAGGCAAGCCCACTGGTCGCTGTTCTTCGGGCGTTTTGACTTCCGGATCACCTACCGCCCCGGGACAAAAAAACAACAATCTGATGCCCTGTCCCGGGTGCATGAAGAGGAGGTCAAGACTGAGCCGTCAGACCCCCCTGACACCATCATCCCCGAGTCCACTGTCGTGGCCACCCTTACCTGGGATGTGGAGAAGACCGTCCTGGAGGCCCTGACACGGAGCCCGGACCCGGGGACAGGTCCGAAGGACAAGTTGTACGTCCCACCAGAGGCCAGGGCTGCGGTCCTTGACTTCTGTCACGGTTCCAAGCTCTCCTGTCATCCAGGGGTGCGAAGGACCGTGGCAGTGGTCCGGCAGCGCTTCTGGTGGGCGTCTATGGAAGCCGATGTCCGGGAGTATGTCCAGGCTTGCACCACCTGTGCCAGGGGCAAAGCCGACCACCACAAGGCCCAAGGCCTCCTCCAGCCTCTGCCCGTGCCTCGTCGCCCCTGGTCTCATATTGGCCTGGACTTTGTCACGGGACTCCCGCCGTCTCAGGGCAACACCACCATCTTAACGATAGTGGACCGGTTCTCCAAGGCGGCCCACTTCGTGGCCCTCCCGAAGCTCCCGACGGCCCAGGAGACTGCAGACCTCCTGGTCCACCACATCGTGCGTCTGCATGGGATTCCATCAGACACTGTCTCGGATCGTGGTCCTCAGTTCTCCTCCCAGGTCTGGAGGAGTTTCTGCAGGGAACTGGGGGCCACCGTCAGTCTCTCGTCTGGGTACCACCCCCACACGAACGGGCAGGCAGAGCGGACGATCCAGGAACTGGATCAGGCCCTCCGCTGCGTGACCTCCGCGCACCCGACGGCCTGGAGTGACCATCTGGCCTGGATTGAGTACGCTCATAATAGCCAAGTCTCATCTGCCACCGGCCTCTCCCCGTTTGAGGTGTGTTTGGGGTACCAGCCCCCATTGTTTCCGCTAGTGGAGGGAGAGGTCGGGGTGCCCTCGGTCCAGGCCCATCTGAGGAAGTGCCGTCGGGTGTGGCGTACCGCCCGCTCTGCCCTGCTCAGAGCCCGGACGAGGGCTAAGGCCCATGCAGACCGCCGGCGTTCCCCGGCCCCTGCATACCAGCCCAGGCAGGAGGTCTGGCTATCCACTAAGGACATCCCCCTGCAGGTGGAATCCCACAAACTAAAGGACAGGTACATCGGACCATTTCCCATACTCAAAGTCCTCAGTCCGGCCGCAGTGAAGCTGAAGCTGCCAGCTTCACTGCGGATACACCCCGTGTTTCATGTGTCAAGACTCAAGCCCTGCCATACCTCACCACTGTGTGCCCCGGGACCAGCGCCGCCTCCTGCCCGGATCATCGACGGGGAGCCCGCGTGGACAGTACGCCGGCTCCTGGACGTCCGTCGAAAGGGCCAGGGGTTCCAGTATCTGGTGGACTGGGAGGGTTATGGCCCCGAAGAGCGCTCCTGGGTGAAGAGGAGCTTCATCCTGGACCCGGCCCTCCTGGCCGACTTCTACACCCGTCACCCGGACAAGCCTGGTCGGGCGCCAGGAGGCGCCCATTGAGGGGGGGGTCCTGTTGTGTGGGCCGCTGAAGAGGAGGTACTGCTGGCCCACCACCACAAGATGGCGCCCTGCTTGAAGTGCGGGCTTCAAGCACGAGAGGGCGTCGGAGCGACCGGGAGTGACAGCTGTCACTCATCATCCGTACCAGCTGTCACTCATCCACTACTCATCACCACCACCATAAAGGCCGGACTGCAACTCCACCTCCCCGCCGAGAAATCAGCTACCATTCAGGTGACTTAACACTGACTAATAGTCTGAACTTCTTTGCAGCCGTTTTCCTGTGGGTGTTGCCTTATCTGTGGGATTGCCGTTTGGTGTGATCAGCGACGGCTTCGCCTCACACCCCAAACCAGATAAGTGGTTTCACAGGAGCTGCACGAGTGTGTGATTGGAGGTGGAGGTTTACCCTCCTAACTGTATACAAACTGTGGGATTACTGAGTGTGTGAACTCACACTCATCAGGACTGTCTCTGTTCTCTGCCAGCAGTACCGGGTCTGACTGCTGAAGACAGCAGCCACCTGGGGCGCAGGGCTTGGCGGCTCCAGTGTTCTTCAGCTCCGTTGGTGGTGGAAGCTGTGTGGGATCCGGCTCTTCTCTCGCCAGGCGTCTTCTATCTTCGAGCCTGCCCACATGTCACCTGGTGTATAATTGACAGTCCACCATATTGTTATTGTCTGTACGTCGTTGTGCGATTCACAACATTAAATTGTTACTTTTTGGCTTATCCATTGTCCGTTCATTAACGCCCCCTGTTGTGGGTCCGTGTCACGACACTTTCACAACACATTTGTTTTCAAATTGTAATATTTCTTAAATTTATTTTTGTTTATATATTAATTTATTATTATTTTGGGCATGATCCAAATATGTACTCGATCGGTATCAGCCGATAAAAATTTCAGTGATCGGTGATCGGCCTAAAAAATCCTGATCGGTGCACCTCTATTCTTAAATCATAATTGGAATTTGGTTGTGCAAGTGGAACTGTTAAAAAGTGATATCACTGCTGCAACAATAACATTACAGGCTTATCAAGCCGAAGGTCAAATTGCCCGACTGTCTCCTCCTGAGGGATTTGTTTCGGCCTGGGGAACATTGGCTGTCTCTTATCTCATCTCACAAAGACAATAAACTGGTTTTCACAGGACTGAAGCATGCTCCATTCCCTCCCCACCACCCCCTCCTTCCCCCATCAACACCCACCCTTTCCGGCACCTGCTTCTCATCATCCCGTTTCCCTTCGGCGGGGACGGTGCAGTTTTAGCTGCAAGCCCAAAAGCTGATGTTGGCGGCGCAACTCAGGGTTGCTGCGTGGCCTTCACCCACTTGCCTCAAATGAGATAACGGACTTCATCAAACTTAGTGCACATAAACAATGTCAAATGTGTATGTGTTGCCTTTAATTCTGATGTGTGCCATTATTACCGTAAACAAGTAATAATTGTGGACTAATTGCTGTCTGAGGTAACTGGAGTGTAAATGTAATTTCTCCATTGTGTGATCAATAAAGTATATCTCTAACAATATTATTTTAGTCAGAAACTAAAGAAAAAGACTAAATACTTGCCATGGGTTCTATCACTTTATTTTGTGTGGATAAAAGCAAGTTTAAGAAATGAACATCTCAGAAGAAACATGTAAGATAAAATCCAGTGATATACAACATAATTTAAATATGCATTTATTGTCCTTCAGACATCATCATCATCATCATCATGTTCATTATCACATTCACTGTTCAACCAAGTCCAGTTCTGCAAATACATTTTCGTGTTCACTTTTCTTTTTTTTGTCAGTGTGTTGACAATGTTTTTTGAAGTCAGGCCACAGCGACTGTGAAGGCCTTTATTTATTTGTATTAGCATTTCATAACAATTATCTGTGATAATATGGCTTGTTGTGTGGTTAATTCTCCGAACAGATCATCTAAGACATGAGTGGACTGGCATTTGCATGGAATTAAATTACTGTGTTATGCCATTTTGGGTGTTATCGGTGTTAGCATTTGTAGCAGTGATCAGTAGCTTCATGACATTAGGTCCTTAATTCACAATTACTGAGGAAATAAGTGGGTTACAAATTTTAATGGCCACACCAAAGCAAATCCACAATGAGAAGCACCACTCAGTCCCCAAAAATATGATTTAAATAGCCAAACAGCCTGTTAGATGAGCTTGTCGGTGTTCCACTTTCATTCAGCCCAGTCTCAAGTTTTTTTTGTTGTTTTTTTCGGCTCCCATCACGAAATGAGTCAAATTTTCATGACGGGGTTTTTTTTAAACTCAGTATTACTAACCCTACTCCTACCCTCAACCCTAACCTTAACCACAACCTAAACCTACTCCTTCCCTCAACAATAACAATAACCACCCCGACCCACTCGCTTCACTTTTAATTTCGTGCAGCCATCACGGAATGAATGAGAATGAATTTGTGCTGCCGTGACGAAAATGAGGCACTTTTCGTCACAATATCACGAACCAATAGATTAATGTATATTTCGAGCTCCTGAATCATGACATGCCGTGAGACTGGGTTGTTTCATTTGTCCTGCTTGGAGTCCCTATATTCAGAAAGTAGCGTCAACTCAGACCATGGCAACAATTTGGGGACAGTTGCACTGAACTACTGAACAAGCCTTTTATGTTTTCAACTTTATTTTTTTTTATTATTATTTTTAATCAGTTAACCATATACAGCAACGCATCCAGGTACAGGGACTATCAAAATAAATATAACAAGAGCAATCAGATTTGTGACGTCCGTATCCGGATCACCTCCAAAATGTAATGGAGTCTTCCGTGCCCTAATGTACATCTGTGGTGCAAATTTGGTGAGATTCTGTGAAGTAGTTTTGAAGAAATCCTTCAACGCTGAGTTTTTTTTTCTCCTCCTCCCTCCCTGCTTTTATTACTGTTTCTACCAGTCTAATACTTCTGTTACTTTTTCAGTGTATCTGCTGTGAATTTTAGCTCATTAATTTACTCCAGTGTGAACCTTAGGAGTGGTTAGCGTATTCGTTAGTGGTTAGCTCATACTTGCTTGGCTATACTGTTGAGTTTTCTGGTGCAAAAAGTACACTACTTTACACTTTACCTAAATCCTGTGTGATGCTGGCAGAGAGGGTGGCTCTTTTAGAGAGCCGTGTCCGTAAGATAGAATAGCTTATTAGCTTAGTGGAGGTAGATGTTACGGGCACTCCAGATGAGGTTAGTGTTGGGCCAACTAGCATGCCCATTAGCATCAGCCTAGAAATGCCAGCTGTGGAGGCCAGCTTTCGTACTATAGTTTAGTTAGGTGGAGCAAGTCATGTAGGGCTTGGTGCCCAGTTGTGGTAACCTGATCACGCCAATGCGAACTGTGAACCGGTTTTCTCTCTTGGATATGCCTTATGTTAATTCTTTGAGCCCATGGGTGACTTTCACTCCTATCTCCAGGCCGAAAAGCCGGGCTTTAGTGAGAGGGGATTCTATCACTTGCAAAGTCAGGTTACAGACGCTGGCTGACATTAAATGTATTCCTGGGGCAAGAGCTCCCGACATTGCCTCACATGGGTGCTGACACTGCAGAAGGGTAGACAGACAAAGGAACATGCCACGAAAAACAATCAAATAGTTATTCACGTCGGCGCCAATGATGTCAGAATGTAGCACTCAGAGTTCACAAAAATGGACATAGAGAGGACTTGTGACCTTGTCAGAAAGATGTGTCAGCATCGATTAATAGTCTCTGGTCCTCTTCCCTCCCAGGATAATGAGGCATTTAGCAGGCTGACTTCCTTAAATAGGTAGCTGGCGCAATTTTGTAGACAGCAAGGCTTTAGCTTTATTGATAACTGGCCTTCATTCTGGAGCCGCCATGGCTTGCTGATACCAGATGGCCTTCACCCCACTGGGGAAGGCACGGCCACTCACTGACCCACTGAGGGCCTTCATCTGGGTCAAGAATCGTTGATTAATGATCTAATTATGGATCATCACTTAGATATGATTGAGTTATGTGAAACCTGGCTTAAACCTACAGCTGTCCTCCCCTTAAATGAGGCCTGCCCACCAGCATACACATTTAGTCACGTCCCACGTGATAAATCTAGGTTTACCTTATTAGCTGTTGGGGGTCACAAATAGTCGGCCCACTCTTGGGCTGACTGTGCTGGAAATTATTAACTGGAGTCGGGTCGAGACCCCGATAAGGACAACGAGCATGCAGATGAGCTTCCCTGAGACGGTTTCTGACAGTTTGTGCAGAAATTCTTTGGTTATGTAAACCAATTGTTTCAGCAGCTGTCCGAGTGGCTGGTCTCAGACGATCTTGGAGGTGAACATGCTGGATGTGGAGGTCCTGGGCTGGTGTGGTTACATGTGGTCTGCGGTTGTGAGGCTGGTTGGATGTACTGCCAAATTCTCTGAAACACCTTTGGAGACGGCTTATGATAGAGAAATGAACATTCAATACACAAGCAACAGCTCTGGTTGACATTCCTGCTGTCAGCATGCCAATTGCACGCTCCCTCAAATCTTGAGACATCTGTGGCATTGTGCTGTGTGATAAAACTGCACCTTTCAGAGTGGCCTTTTATTGTGGACAGTCTAAGGCACACCTGTGCACTAATCATGGTGTCTAATCAGCATCTTGGTATGGCACACCTGTGAGGTGGGATGGATTATCTCAGCAAAGGAGAAATGCTCACTGTCACAGATTTAGACTGGTTTGTGAACAATATTTGAGTGAAATGGTGATATTGTGTATGTGGAAAAAGTTTTAGATCTTTGAGTTCATCTCATACAAAATGGGAGCAAAACCAAAAGTGTTGTGTTCATATTTTTGTTGAGTATATGACTGAACTCAAAGCTAGACATTTGGAAAATGCTCAATCAGTAGACAGTCTTGTGGATAGTTCAAACTTAGCACTCAAAACTACACTCGACATGATTGTGCCACATTTATTAAAACCACCCCCCCCCCCCCCAAAAAAAAAAAAACACAGTCACCTTGGTTTAATGATTATTTGCGTGACCTCAAGCATAAGGCTCCAGGCCTAGAACGGAAATGGCGTCATTCAAAATTAGAGGTATTCCACCTTGCATGGTGAGATGCTACAGGTGGTTGTCCATGAATAAGTGTTGCCACCATGTCGAACAAGAACTTTGAGTTCTGCTTATGTTGATCAAATCAGAATATTAGGTCCACTTTGTAGCCAGTAGTGCATGCTTATAGTCTAAAGCCTGGGTCCCACCGAATAATGAAGGATGAAGAAGGAGCCACGCATGGGCGTGTCAGCGATTATTCGAAGAATGACCCACGTTTTCATCTATCACGTATCCACTATGAAGGTGCCTCTATGTGCCTCTCTGTACCCCGCATGTGCTACGTAGCAGCCTCTAGTGTGCCACGATCGACCTGTCATTAGAGCCTCGATTGGCTCGCATCAGCCACACTAAGCCACATAGTGCTGTGATAGCGCCATGATAACGCCATGTTGGTGTTGTGTGTGGGCCGCTGAAGAGGAGGTACTGCTGGCCCACCACCACCAGAGGGCGCCCTGCCTGGAGTGCGGGCTCCAGGCACCAGAGGGCGCTGCCGCCTGATGAGAGCAGCCAGGGTGACAGCTGTCACCCATTACTGGACACAGCTGACTCCACTCAGCACGGAGGTATATCAGCAGGACAGCGTCTCCACCTCAGTGCCGAGTTATCGCCTTGAGTTTAAGGTAATCACCTCTGCAGCATATTCTGTGTTTTTGACAATACTTGATAAACCTTTCAGGACAGCGGACTACTGAAGGCCAAGTGTTTTGGATAAGTACTCACCTTTCCTGCTTCAGTGTAACAAGAGGTGGAGGCGGCTTCGCCCCTCTCCATCTACTGGGTGCGGTCGCATCCCTACCTGTGTGTTTGTGCTCTTTTCCGCCAGCAGTACCGGATCCGACGAGCGAAGGCAGTGGCCACCTGGGAATTCGGGACTTGGCGGTTCCAGTACTTCTGGGTTTCGGTGGCAGAGGAGATCTGGGTGGTTCCGGTTCGACTAGGACGGACGTCTCCTACCTTCGGGCCTGCCCACACGACACCAGCAGATTTCGGCTTACACCTCCAAATTGTTAATTGTTGTATTAGTTGTGCTCTTCTCACAACAGTAAAACTTGTTCTTACTTTTCTCCATTGTCCGTTCATTGCGCCCCCTGTTGTGGGTCCGTGTACCTACACTTTCACAACAGTTGGCGCACGTTTAGACATGAGTTTGGTCCAAACCTCCAGCCCTCCCACACCTGGTCCCTTTAAAATATGGGTTTTCAATTCACAGATTCACAGCAGCATTTAAAGATGTCACATTTTTTTAAATGCAGTCCAAAAATAGACGATCTAGTACAGTCCCGCGATTGTGCACTAGGCTGCTGTCCACCTGTGATGCACCAGACCAGCTAGAACCGAACCACGGGTTCCTGGAGAGCCGCCTCTGTGCTCCTCGCTGGCTCCACGGCTCGCTGGCTTTATTTCTTCTGTGGCTTAAACACACACACCATAATCGCACTATAAACTTTGTCTGTTTATTTCTGCAAAATTGCTCTTTTGCACGCGTGCCGCTGTTCCATTCCTGGACAGCTGCCTCTGTGTTTCAGTCTCACTGGCTTAAAATCCATCCGTGGCTTGCTGGCTTTATTTTTTCCCTGACTTTAAACAGTCATTTTTACACTGTGATCACTTTTAATTTTGTGTTTGTCCATTTATTTCTGCAAAGGCGCTCTTTTGTGAGCTGGCGTTCTGCCTAAATGCTCGTTTGAAGCGTGATGATGAGTCACTGCCTCAGTGCATCAGTGCGCACACACAGCAGAGCTCACGTGATCCATTAACAAGATATTAAATCAACATACTTTTACATACATCAGACATCAACATACAACAGACATACTAGGAACTGTTTTATGAAGCTATAAAAAACATTAAAAATAGTTACCTTAAGCTGTTCCACATGGAGGAAGAAAGAGAGGGGAAAAGTGTCCAGATGAAACAGTCCTTTGTGATTCCAGAAGTGATTAGAGGTGTTTTCAGCATCCAAGGTTTGGCAGAAAATGATTAATCCGCTACAAAATAATTATTTTATATAGAGTCCAGCGCACAGAGCAAGTGGAATTGTGTGCGCAAGAGGAGAGCCGCTCCAAAAATAGCCTATCAGGTCCTGCGAAGCTTCCAGGCGCAAGAATAATGGGCTTTTAGCAGACTCGCAAATGCCTCTAAGTCATCACTCGTACACAAACTGCGCCACGCTGTTGTTGCTAAATGTTGAACTTCTTCAAATTAGCGCCACGTTCAGAGAGGAGCCTCGTTAACTGAAGATAATGCCTCTCAGAGCCACGAAACTCCCACGATAGTTGAAGAAACCCTCTCGTAGCAAAGAAAACATGCTGCGTGGCTCTTTCTTCATCCTTCATTATTCGGTGGGACCCGGGCTTAAGTCGCTCTCCTTTTATAACACAAGATTTCTTGGATTACAACAGAGACCCCGGACTGTTGAACAAATGAAGTTGTACATCAAGCAAGAATGGGAAAGAATTCCTCCTACAAACCTTCAACAATTAGTGTCCTCAGTTCCCAAATGCTTGAGTGCTGTTAGAAAGAAACCTGATGTAACACAGTGGTAAACATACCACTGTCCCAGCTTTTTTGAAATGTGTTTCAGGCATCCATTTCAAAATGAGCAAATATTTGCACAAAAACAATAAAGTCTATCAGTTTGAACATTAAATATCTTGTCTTTGTGCTGTATTCAGTTGAATATAGGTCGAAGAGGATTTGCAAATCATTGTATTCTGTTTTTATTTACATTTTGCACAACGTCCCAACTTCATTGAAACTGGGGTTGTGTCTGTGGTGCAAATTTGATGAGAATCTATGAAGTCATTTTGACATAATCCTGCTAACAGTAATCCTTCAAAGCATATATAAAGTGAAACTTGATCCAGAATCCGGATCCGGATCAACTCCAAAATGTAACTCCAAAATATTCTTCCTTGACCTAATACCTATCTGTCATGAAAACTTTGTCAAAATCCATGCAATACTTTTGATGTAATCCTGCTGAAAGTCAGACAGACAAATAAATGCAGATGATTTTATTATGTCCTTGGCGGACGTAAAACTAGTTAAACTATTAAATTTACATGAATTTCCGATGAATTTGAATTTATGATGATTTATTTAATTAATTTAAAGCCTGATTTATGCTTCTGCAGCTGTAACTCTGTGTAATGATGCAGACGTGCGTGACAGTTTTAAAGTTCTCCTTCCCTGGATTATGCTTTATTCTGGACTAATTTGTCCCTCAACAAGCCTTTCTTTGTACAATCATCACTTCCAATTCAAAAGTAAGATGTACAATTTCCTCTTTTTCTGACTCTGTGTTGTAAATTTGCAGACTTTTCTGATCCATTCGTAATCAGCGTATGCACTGCAAAAGCTATTAAGATATGAAAGAAAAGAGTGAAAGCAGAAAAGTGTCAAATAACAGCCTTTTGTGGTGTCTGATTTAACAGGTGCACATCTGTGGGTCCATGTCTGAGCACGGTTTGGAAAAAAACAGTCGGGCTTTTAATTACGGAAATGACTCCAGTCCCACTTTCCTCGAATCTGTGAGTGTCAGAGTGCTGAACTTTAATTTTGTACCTCTGTTACTGGGGACATCCAGACTGATCTGTCCGGTACAGGTAAGGGGTTTTTAATGGAAATACATTGCGATCGTACAGGACATTTTATCCAATGCAAACAACAATATGTTATGTATGGTGTTTATTACATACAAACCATACAAAAACATCCAAGTTATAAGATGAGGGTTTTGGTGAGTTTTACTGTACATGGGGCTAAACACTAAATTTAGCTCTCAAAACTTTGATGACAAAATTGCTTCCATTCCACACAGCTGACTTTATTTTCACCAATTTTTCTCAGCCCAGTCGTAGCAGTGGAAATTAGGGTGCTCCATTCTGCGAACGGGACCAGGTGGGATGCACAGAGCCGAGAACAGGAACTAGAAGAACAGAGGAGAGAGATGGTGAGTGACTGCACTCGTAACACTGGAAGCCTTTAACAATTCACAGTTCACTGAAGGCTTAAAACAAAAATGTTCACAGTTCTGGAAATGTTCTCCATTTAGGAAATGAGGTTTGCTGTCCAGGAATCGTTCACAGTTCATGGATTATCTTCAGAGGTCCTGGATTATCTTCAGAGGTCCTGTTTATTTGGAACTGCGTCACAGTGACGCAGTTCCAAATAAGCAGGACTTGATAATAGATTCAGCTTGGAAAATTCTTAGTAGTGCAATATCAAAGTTCATCTGGTTCTTGGAAAACAGTTCTTGGAATTAGTTCTTGGATACAGTTCTTAGTCATGCACAGTCACAGGCAGGAATGTGTGAGAGCAGAATCCCACAGAAACATGAAGGAACTTAACTGGAGCAGGGCTGAGCTGCACGCTCTGAGCTGAGAGCCAGAGAGTTCCAAAATGACGGTGTGCAGGTTGCTGTGGAACCAGGAGTCGGTGCAGCATGGAAGCCATGCAGGATGGTGTCTGGGAGCACCAAGAAAGACAACACACTCTAATATGGAAATTAGAGAGTTGGCCAGGTTACCTTGAATATAGCTGAGGTAAGCTCTGTCGTCAGAGCGCATAGAAGCGGCAGGAAAGGCGAAGTCAAGGTCATGGAATCTCAGGCAGAGAATCTGGCTTCATGGCAAGGACATCGAGAAACCAAGAATCCGGCTGTGAATGAGCTGAAAGCCTGGGTTTAAGTAGCCCGCTGCTGATCAGCCGCTATGCACGTCAGGTGTGTGGATGAGCCGTTTATGCACGTCAGGTGTGTGGCAGTGTTAAGCAGCAGGTGTTCCTCAGCTCTGAGTGCGCCATCTGGGGGAAAAACTCACAAACTACACTCAAGGTTAAAAACAGACAGGACAGGGAGGCAGACAAAGGCAGATCATGACACTTCCAGCTGGGTACCAAAATTTAATCAGCTTTTCTTTGGCCCAAGGCCTACTTCCATGTCAAATTGAATTAAAATCCATTCATGTTAGTTTGAGCTATCCTGCTGACAAACTAATGAATGAGCAAACTAATAAGACGAACAACAAATAGGTCCAGTCCAATACATTTGTAATTTCACCTCTGTGTTCTAACACTATGGCATTGAAATGACATAATAAAGATTTGACTGGCTTTCAGCTTTAATTCAAAGGATGCACCAATAATATCGTGTCAACCACGTTAAAGACCAAAAATAAATGGACAAACTAGCATAATTATAAATCAAAGGACATTTTGAATACTTGGAAGCAAATCCTATGTAGACATCAGCTGCCTGAAGTTGGGAAGCCATAGACATCATCAAATATTTATGTCCCTCCCTTGAGATCCATTGCCAGGCTTTTGCTGTAGTCACCTTCAGTTACTACTTGCTTTGAGTCTCTCTGTTTCACTTTTGTCTGAAAAGCATGTTTTATTGGGTCATGGTCTGGTGACTGATGTGGCCATTGAATGATATTACAGTTCTCCGCCCGAAGAAGCTTTTGAGTTGCTTTGGCACTATGTTTGAGGTCATTATCCAAGTGCACTGTGAGGCACCCACCCAGCAGCAGCCACATCATCAATAAACATCAGACCCAGTTCCAGCTGTATCTTGGTCAGCTACACATGCCCAAGTGTAACTCTGCCTCCACTGGGTTTGATGGATGATGTGGCACACTTCGAATCATTAGCTGTTCTTTTCCTTCTCCAAACTCATTTTTCTCATTAGACTAGTCCAAGGCAAACTTGGTTACATCTGTGACAAGAAGCTAGTTGTCCAACTGCAGGCTTTTATTTATTTTTTTATATCATCAAAGTTTAATTGGACCTTCCTGTTTGTGAGTGTTACCAGTGCATTGTACCTTGTCCTCTGGATTTACATTCATGAAGGCATCTGTTGATTGTAGACTTTGCTGCTGATACATCTACTTCCTGCCAAGTGTTCTTGACTTGACAAGATGATGTTACACCCTGAAAGGGGGAAATATCAATAAAGACGCTCAGACACGATGTTTCCTCTCTGGCAGCTTCATTGAGAATGAAGCATCGTGACCGCGAGCTCCCCCTCCTGGTCCCTGCAGGCATATCTAAGCGCCCAGGTTTTTCAGTACTGTCATATCAGAACATAATTCTTTCAGTTCATTTAGTACATCAGTTTGGATTCTGTTGGTGGGTTCAGTATTGTGATTTTTCCCTTTTGTTTCTGCATGTGATTCATTCGGCTGGACTGAGTGCACAGTGGCTGGCCGCTGTTGGGTTAGTAATTTCTTTTTGTTTTGTCTCTGCTTTGTTTGCACAGGCACGGTTGACTTTTTCGAGGAGAAGCTCATCACTTGATGTAGTTTGTTGCAGGTAAGGTTGGAGGTCACTTCTAATACTGTAATTTTGTAGACCTGTTAGCACGGTATGAAAAAACATGCTTTGGACAAGGACAGGATCATACCTAAGGCCAGATTCTGCTTCCTGTGAAGCAAACAAAATTTTTTTTCCTCAAGTCTAGAGCACGGATCAGGAATGCTTGAGGAGTTTCCTTGCTGCTTTGGACCTCTGATGTTAGTTGTTTGTACAGTTCTGTTGCACCCTTTTCTTGATAGTGAGACCTCAGAATCATTCTTAAGCTTGGTAGGGTAAGATTGGCTTTGCCCTCAAGATAGCTGCGTAGTTGCAGGCCCGGTGCTATGGCCCTAATCACTGCGTCAACTATCTCAATTTCGGGAAATCCCTTGCTGATGCCTTGTTCAATCTGGTGTGCTAGGCTTGAGAAAGTAAGTTTGTCTTTTTGTCCTGGCTCACCAATCTGTCCTGATATTTTGAACTCTTTGCTCCACTGTACTGACAAACGGGGTTGGGAGAACTGTTGAGTGTGTTTCATTTCAACAACGTTAACTCCATCATCCACTGACCTTTTGGCTTCTCTGCTTTGGTTTGGTTTCTCTTGTGAGAGTGCCAGTGCTTGTTGTAATCTCTCGATTTCTTTTTTCAACAACTCTTCTTCTGATAGTTGAACTACATGCTCTTGCACCACTTCCATTTGTTTTGCATCTTTGGCAGCCTGTTCTGGTGCAGTATTTTGAGGGGAATGTTGCAATTCAATAACTTTGTCTTTTAGGCCAAGTAATTCAGACATGCCTTGGTCCTCCAGTTCATGTAACTCTGCTCTCTCCAGATGACTGGTGATATGTGAGATAAGAGAAGAGCAATTCTTGCCTGATACCTTCTCAAATTTTGCACCAGCAATAGTTAAAAAGCTGCAAACTTCAACCAAAGCATCTTTTGTTAGTGTGTACAATGCACTGCCGACTTCTAGTTTCAAATTCTCAAGCTCCGAAAAATCCATCCCAGTCGCTGGCCCGTGGACAATGTTAGGGTGATGTAGATCCGTCTCCTGGCAGAATGGACAACACAGCTCTCCTGGCACCAGTGGTTAGCCTCAGATTGCATGGAAGTCTCTCTCCACAGATGGAACACCACACGCTGTCATCCACCCTGGCTGAAGATATGGGGGGCTGAATGATAACCAGGGACGTCTATCTGGGACAGCTGGCCCTCGTCACACTCATCCCAGCGGTGCCTCCAAAATGTTACACCCTGAAAGGGGGAAATATCAATAAAGACGCTCAGACACGATGTTTCCTCTCTGGCAGCTTCATTGAGAATGAAGCATCGTGACCGCGAGCTCCCCCTCCTGGTCCCTGCAGGCATAACTAATCAATCACCATCAATCTCTCTGAAGGCTCAACAGGTGGATCCCAGATAAAATAACCTGACCTGTATATTTATGGCCATTTTAACCTTGTTTTAACCCATTTTTAGCTCTTTCCTAGCACTTAACATTTTAACAGCTCTCACAGTTTTAATGTAATTCAAAATGAATTAATGATGAAAGAGTCTTACATTTCAGGCATTTGTTCATAGATTAACTCCCAATTTTACTGTTTTAACTGACTGATTTTAATTGTGTATTCTAAAACTGCTTTTAATGACTGTTTTGCTGCCTCATGAAATTATCAATATCAATTATCGGTTTCTTAATAAAATTAATCTATCACAAAGGGTGGTTTACTTCAAGGAGGAGAGAATTCTGCCATGAACCATTTGTCTTCTGTCGTCTTTCAGGACTTTAGGTGTTATTTAGCTTACCAATGCATTCCTTCTTTTTAAGAATGTATTATTGTTTTTTTGTTTTTTTCATTCCTATATTTTGTGCTATTTGTCTGATTGATATATTTTGCATTTTCAGTCACATTATTTCTACTTTCACATGCCTCAACACATTTTTCCACCTCAGATTGAGTGTTCCAGTACAAAAATACCAGAATTAAATTTATCACTTGGAATCAACTCCAGACCTTATATCTGCTTAATTTGCACTGAAATGCCTGGTCATGAAACTGCCTGTCCTCTCAAACTTTATCACAGTTGGAGTTGTAGTGTGTTGTACGCATGTGACAATGTTGCGGTACCCGGATGTATAGCATACCCCCCAGGCCCTTTCAGTGTGAACAAACGGCAAACTCCCTACAAACCAAGGCTTTGGTTAATGGTTAATACCATTTTATTTATTTAGGTTTTGTTTTTTTTTCATTCTTGAAAAGGTTTCCATTTACAATGACCCGGTGAGGTTCATCTCCTGTTCTTCACTTATTTTGGTTCTTGTTGGCTGGACAAAGCACCACATCCTGTGTTTCTCACTGAGAAACACACCAGGAGCAGACAAATATGGAGGAACGTTTTTAGAAACACTGTTTATTGGAATTATTATGTTTTTTGTTTGGCGGAGGTGTTTTTGTTTTTGTTCTAACCCGTTCAGGAATATAAATTTTGGGGTGGAACCCAAAACCAGAAGTGTTTAAAATACAGTTTCTGTTTGGAACGAACTGGTTGGGAAACAATTCTAGTTCAAAGTCTTAGTACAAACATTAATATTGTCAATGCTCCTGGCAGTTTTTTTTTTTAAACATTTCACACCACTTACCCTTTCAGAGGTCTCAAACCGGTTCCAGAAAGGGCCTGAGAGGGTGCAGGTTTTCTGTGCAGCCACCCACTCCAGCAAATGATTTCACTGATTAACATCAGTTTGAACAGTTGAAATCAGTTAATCAGTGAAATCACCTGCTGGAGTGGGTGGCTGCACAGAAAGCCTGCACCCTCTCGGCCCTTTCTGGAACCGGTTTGAGAGCTCTGCCCTATGCAATGACAGCCTGATAAATACACATTGCCATTTTCAGAAATAATGATCCACACCTTGCTGGTTTACTCACTGACACACTCTGCCTTGATGTAAAAGTGCAGTGTTGGAAAGCCCTGTGTTGTCTTGGTGACAGTCAGCAAAATGTTGGCAGTGGTCACATCTGGATAATATTTCAATGAGTTTTTAAAACAGAAATCCATATTAATAAAGTCATCTTCCCATAATATAAAACTGATTGTTGTTTGGATTTGTCTCTCCCCTCTTCATTGGCTTCCAGTGGCAGAATGTTAAGGTCTCAGCTGTTGGCCTTATTAGTGAACTCAATTAATTCTGCCATTTGTAGTTGTTTGTGCCATCAATATCTGCATAAATCATGACAAATGTCCTTATTAACAAACTTGAAATTTGTGTAATCAGCTAATGCTGAAACTGCTCAGCTACCATGTTGTGCATCTGGGCATCTCCGGGATGACACATGCATAAAACAGGATATAACCCTAACCCTGGCGGCACGGTGGATAAGTGGTCAGCACTATTGCCTCACAGCAAGAAGGTCTTGGGTTCACTTGCTGTGTGAAGTTTTTTTTTTTTTTTTTTTTTTTTTTATTTCATTTAAAAGAAAAAAAACAGAAAAGCAGAAATAACAAAACATTACAAACCATTGAATGAAAAGGAGCAGATTGGAAGAACAAGTCTTATATATTCTGCCCCCTTTTTACAATACAGTCTTGCAATATCAAGCATCATTAATGAACATAATTTAACAGATTACATTTCTATGACTTTGTCACATGCCACCGATTTATTTCATAATTTTAACCATTATTAAAAAGACTACATCCCTAACAGATTACATTTTAAACTTCAAACATTCTAAACACTATTAACAGATTACATTTTTGGCTTTGTCACAGCCCACTGACTTATTTCATAGTTTTATACTTATGAAATACATCAAGTTTAATACGTTTTTTAAATAATTTAAGTGACCTTGATTCTTTGATTTCTTTGTTGAGGTTGTTCCATAATTTTACACCATTCACTGCAATACTCCGTTCCTTTATCTTGGTTCTGAATCTTGGGTTTTTAAAGACTTCTGTGCCCTTTAAATTATAACTACTTACTCTTTTTTCAAATATATTTTGAATGTTTATTGGTAAGGTATTGTTATTCGCTTGGTACATTGTTTGTAACGATTTCAAATCAACTAAATCATTAAATTTAAGTACCCTATACTTAATGAACAATGGACTAGATGGATCTCTAAAACAACTGTTGCTAATCACTTTTAAAGCTCTTTTCTGCAAAATAAATAAAGGCTGTGTATAAGTTGTACATGTTGATCCCCAGATTTCTACACAATAAGTCAACTATGGAACAATCAATGAATTGTACAATGTTAATAATCCATAGCTATTTAATGAATATTTAACTTTATGCAAAACAGCAATGGCTTTCGCTATCTTTCCTTTTATGTAATTTATGTGTGACTTCCATGTAAAATCTTCATCAATCATAACTCCTAAAAATTGTTTCTTTTACCCTTTGAATGTCCATTCCATCTACGAGGTCTGTCAATAAAGTATAGGTCCTTTTTATTTTTTTCAAAAACTATATGGATTTCATTCATATGTTTTTACGTCAGACATGCTTGAACCCTCGTGCGCATGCGTGAGTTTTTCCACGCCTGTCGGTGACGTCATTCACCTGTGAGCACTCCTTGTGGGAGGAGTCGTCCAGCCCCTCGTCGGAATTCCTTTGTCTGAGAAGTTGCTGAGAGACTGGCACTTTGTTTGATCAAAATTTTTTCTAAACCTGTGAGACACATCGAAGTGGACACGGTTCGAAAAATTAAGCTGGTTTTCAGTGAAAATTTTAACAGCTGATGAGAGATTTTGAGGTGATACTGTCGCTTTAAGGACTTCCCACGGTGCGAGACGTCACGCAACGCTCTCAGGCGCCGTCGTCAGCCTGTTTCAAGCTGAAAACCTCCACATTTCAGGCTCTATTGATCCAGGACGTCGTGAGAGAACAGAGAAGTTTCAGAAGAAGTCGGTTTCAGCATTTTATCCGGATATTCCACTGTTAATGGAGATTTTTTTAATGAAAGACGTGCGGACGGATTGCAGCGTCGGCTCGCAGCCGCCGCAACGCTCCGCCACAGGAAAACACCTCTGTTGGAAGCCTTAAGGACAAGTTGGAACATGTCCAGCTGTTAAACAATTTCTCATATACTCACTCCACTGAAAGCCATCAAAAGCCGCCTGGATTTTACAAATGGTTATCAACACGGAGGTGTTTTTCCTGTGCCGCCACACCGCGCCGGCTGCGTCCCGACGCGCGGACCCGTCCGCACGTCTTTCATTAAAAAAATCTCCTTTAACAGTGGAATATCCGGATAAAATGTTGAAACCGACTTCTTCTGAAACTTCTCTGTTCTCTCACGACGTCCTGGATCAATAGAGCCTGAAATGTGGAGGTTTTCAGCTTGAAACAGGCTGACGACGGCGCCTGAGAGCGTTGCGCGATGTCTCGCACCGTGGGAAGTCCTTAAAGCGACAGTATCACCTCAAAATCTCTCATCAGCCGTTAAAATTTTCACTGAAAACCAGCTTAATTTTTCGAACCATGTCCACTTCGATGTGTCTCACAAATTTAGAAAAAATTTTGATCAAACAAAGCACCAGTCTCTCAGCAACTTCTCAGACAAAGGAATTCCGACGAGGGGCTGGACGACTCCTCCCACAAGGAGTGCTCACAGGCGAATGACGTCACCGACAGGCGTGGAAAAACTCACGCATGCGCACGAGGGTTCAAGCATGTCTGACGTAAAAACATATGAATGAAATCCATATAGTATTTGAAAAAAATAAAAAAGACCTATACTTTATTGACAGCCCTCGTATTTTTAATGACACATCACTTTTTTTTACTCTGTCATTAAACAATATGAAATTTGTTTTATTAAGATTAAGTGATAATCTGTTTATATCAAACCAATATTTAACTTTTTCCAACTCTGTATTTATCACTTGTGCTACTTCCTGTATTTCTGATCCAGAGTAAAATAATGTATCATCAGCAAATAAAATGCTACCAAGTACATTAGATACATTCACAAAATCATTGATATACAAAATAAACAGTTTGGGTCCAAGTACCGACCCTTGTGGTACTCCACAAATAATATTACACAATTCTGATTTAGTATTATTTATCTGAACAAACTGTTTTCTATTTTCTAAGTAGCTTTTTACCCACTGATGTGCAATCCCTCTTATTCCATATTGTTGTAACTTGTGAAGCAATCTTGAATGATCGATAACATCAAAAGTTTTTTTCAGGTCAATAAAAACAAAATAATCCTTATTATCTATTGCTGTTGATATTTTCTCTGTTAATTCCATAATTGCCATAGCTGTCAAATGTTTTGTTCTGAATCCATACTGAGCATTATTTAAAATATGATGTTTCTCAATGAATTTATCCAACCTTGTCACAAAAACTTTTTCCATAATTTTAGAAAACTGTGGAAGCAATGACACTGGCCTGTAATTTGAAACGTTATGTTTGTCTCCATTTTTATATAATGGGACTACCTTGGCAATTTTCATTTCGTCTGGAAAAATTCCTGTTGACAGAGACAGATTACAAATGTAAGTGAATGGTTCAATAACAGTTTCTATTATACTTTTTACAGTCATCATGTCTAAATCTTCATAGTCAGTTGATCTTTTGCTTACACAGTTTTTTTTACAATATTCCTTATTCCATCTTTTTCCACATTGTCAAGGAAAATAGTGTTGACCGTATTTACAATTGTATTTAATTTATCTTCTACTATTGGTTTATTTCCCACCAGACTTGATCCCACCTTTGAAAAATAATCATTACACTATTTACAACTTCTTTAATGTCATATATCTCTTTATTTTCCTTGACAAGGTCATTCGGAAAAGTTGATTTCACTCCATCACTTTCCATCACACTTTTTATAATTCCCCATGTTGCCCTCATATTATCTTTACTCTTATTCAATTGTTCACTATATAATCTTTTTTTTTTTGTTTCCTAATTATTGTCAATAGTTTATTTTTATATTTTTTTGTATCTATGTTCTGTTTCCTTTGTTTGCATTTTTAAAAAGCACCTATATAAATAGTTATTCTTTACACAAGCTTTTTTATTCCCTTAGTCAGCCATGGTTTATTTACTCTTTTCTTACTAGTTTTTATTAATTTACAATTTTTATTATGTGATTTCATCAGTATTTTCATAAATGAATTGTATGCTACATTAACGTCACCGACATAAACTTCTTCCCAATTTTGATTTTTAAGGTCATAATTTAATGCCTCTAAGGCTTTTAATGACTTATCTCTTTTAAAGTTTATAACAGTTTTTTTTTGTACCTATTTTTATATTTAAATATTGAAAAACTGGTAAATGATCACTGAGATCTGTCATCAATATCCCATTCTTAATAATTTCATGTATTCTATTTGTGAATATATTGTCAATTACAGTTGCACTTTGCGATGTAATTCTGGTTGGTTTTGTTGTCAAAGGGAATAAGCCCAAGCTATTCATTGAATTCACAAAATCACTTACTCTTTGGCAACTGGAGCTTTCCACATTAACATTAAAGTCTCCACACATAAAGAGCGTTTTGTTTTTGATTTGATGGAATAATTATATTATTTTATCTGTAAATTTCACAACACAAGAGTCTGGTGCTCTGTATACACAACTGATTAGAATATTTTTAGATGTTTCATGTACAATTTCCACTGTTACAATTTCTATGACATCATCTATAATTGTTATTTCTTCTACAATTTTACATGTCAGATCTGTTTTTATGTACAAAGCAATACCTCCGCCTTTTTTATCTCTTCTATTTACAAAATATAGCTCATATCCCTCCATTTGAACATCAGCCATGAGGTCATTTTTAAGCCAAGATTCTGTGATTGCAACAATGCTGAATCTATTTTTAAACTGGTTTAAATAATCTTTTATTTTTGACATTTTACAGTACAAGCTTCGGATGTTTATATGTATGAGTGACAGGGTATCTTCAGTAATTTTTTCACTATTTAACTGTTTTCCCATATAATACTCACAACCAATTGTAGTCAAGTCAAATATACTTTCATCAATATTGGTGTCTGTCATATATTTTATCATCTGTTTCCATATTTGGTCTGATTTTTTGTTGGTCATACTACCAACTGACATCATATTTATTTGTCTACTCAGGTCTGTACTTTGTAAGGTCCTCCATGTCTCTGATTTGTATACCCTTTGTTCCTTCTTTCACTCTAATCCAAACCCTAGAGTTCCAGACCCATGTAGTTTTTTTTTAATAGTCTTGCTTCCCTAGCAATATCTGCATTTTTTTTTTTTGTTTTTTTTTTTGTTAGATGTTCATTTATATAGACATTTGTTCCTTTCAGATTCTTTGCCTGTCTTAATAATTCATTTTTGTATTTTCTGCTTGTAAATCATATTATAATATTAGGTAGTTTATTTTTACTGTCTTTGGATGGAATTGTGTGACAGTCTGATATAGTATCTTGATGTATGACAACACCTTTTTGATATAAAAAAAATTGTAACTTTCTGTTCTAGTGTTTGTAGTTCTTCAGGTGGTGCATCCTCCCCACTGGCTCCACCAGAATCCACCACCCTTGCATACAACCGATGTTTTGTTTCCAAACCAGTTATTATAACATCATCTTTTCTAGAAGTTTTCATGTTCTCCCTGTGTCATTGTGGATTTCCTCCAAGTGTTTCAATTTCTTCCCACAATCAAAAACATGCTTATTTAGGGTCTGCTCCTTTGTCTGCCCATGACCAATGCTGTGTCCCTACACCTGGGGTTGGTCCCAACTCGAGGTGGGTTGCCTACTGCTCCTAGATTTTGAATTGTGTCTAACATAATGAGGATGGGCTAGGACAAATTATTACAAATGGCAATAAAGGCCTTTATAACCATGATGAAGGGCATTACCAAATTACTGATGAATTACTGTGTATGGCTGTAATTTCTAAATGATTAATGTGGTACTTTTGTCATCCCCCAGAAGTCGACCTGACAAGCACATCATGACTGTGTGGCAGACATTCAACATGTAACGGACATTGTGGACATAATTCACCATACCAAGTGTTGTCACCTGTGGTTAGAGCATGTTCCCTGTTTTGCATGTGATAACATATAGAGATGTGTGAAGTGCATATTAAAGTATTTCGGCCCCATTGATGTTTTCCCATCAGGACCCCTACATGGGTAATGGCCGATGTTTGTTCCTGATTCCCCTCAGGACCCCTGTGTGGGTAATGGTGATGTTTGTTCTTGTTATGCATGTGACAAAATGCTGACATGTGTGAAACGAATGCCAAAGAGTCTTCGCCACATTGATATTTTTCCATCAGGACCCCGGTGTGGTTAATGGGTGGGGCTGAGCTGTTCTGTAAAGTCTGTTGTGTGAACCAGAAGAGAAATAAAGGACATGCTGTTGCTTTGTCAAAATGGAAAATTGTTGCTCCTTCTTTCATCCATTACAATTTCCACAGCTGCATCATTTCCAATGACTTATAAGACCCAAAATTACAAATTGTGTTACTGTCCAAATACTTATTTACACTGTATGACTGTACAGTGGGAAAAAAAATAAATCTGAATAGAGAGCAGAAAATAAAATGGAATACAGCTTGTGGAGTGTTTCATGTTCATTTGTAATAAATATCAAAACCCATGGAATCCATTCATGGAGAGAAAATTTTCAACAGTTAACTTTTAACTTGTCTGTCTGCATCAGGCCACAAAATCTGGCTCAAAGCTGAGTATTTGATGAGGAAAAGTGAAAAGTATGGCATCGCTTCCAACAAAAATGACTGTCAGAAGGACGTCTGATGCAGCTTGTGGTGTCCAGATGGATTCAGCTGCTCCTGTTTTATAAGCAATCTGTTGTTTTGTATTGGTATCAGGAAATGGACTGGATTCTATCTCATTATGTCCTTGATGGCTAAAATGAGAAGTTCAAATTCATATGGCTGATTTTTAATCATTGTTCTGTAACTTTTACAGTTTTGCAGCTAATGAGGCAGCGTGTTTGTTGGGCCAGTCATCAACAGAATCTGTTCCAAAGAATGATGTTGATTCTTCTCCCCTCTGGAAAGTAGAGGAGCAAAAAAAAAAAAAAAAAAACCTTCATATTCAGAAAATCTATCAAGAAACAGTTTCACATTTTGAAGAGAAACATTGTAAAAATATCACATCTGTAAGTATTTGGACAGTGACACTATTATTGTTATTTTACCTCTGTGCACCACCACAGGGCAGGTAAAATTATACAGTTGAAATATGCATGTATTGTAGATTTAAAGTTTTAATACAACAGCATTAAAAAAAATGCTTTTACCATTTGAGAATTATGGAAATTTTCACACATAGTTCCTCCATTTTCAGAGCCCATAATAAATGAAACAAATTAAATTTGAGGATTATTCTGACTACAAAGCATCAATTTCACAGTCAGTTTTCCTTAGACAAGTCAGTGGATGAAGACATGAACATTTCCAAGTCAATGAATATGTCTTGGACTTCAATTACAAAAATCATTAAAAGACTACAAACAGTATGGTACTGTGTAATAAACCTGTGTGGAATACTGTTAAAACAAGAGCAATCAGAGATTTCTGACATCCATCAACCCGGATCTGGATCGCCTCTACAATTTAATGGAGTCTTCCATGCCCTAATATCTATCTGTGGTGCAAATTTGGTGAGAATCTGTGAAGTACAGTTGTATGTAAGAGTTTGGGCACCCGTGATGATTTCCATGATTTTCCGTTATAAATCATTGGTTGTTTGGATCAGCAAATTCAGTTAAATATATCATACAGCAGACAAACATCTGTAAATACTAGAAACTTCATTTCACTTCTGAAATATCAGTGTGTTCATCTGCTATATGACATATTTTACTGAAATTTCTGATCCAGACAACCAATGATTAAAAAAGGAAAATCATGAAAATTATCAGGGGTGCCCAAACTTTTGCATACAACTGTAGTTTTGAAGTAATCCTCCAAAGCCTACATAAAGTGAAATCCGGATCCGTGAGATCACCTCCAAAATTCAGTGAAGCCTTCCATGGCCTAATATGTATCCGTGGTGCAAATTTGGTGAGAATCCGTGAAGGAGTTTTGACGTAATCCTTCAAAGCATATATAAAAAGAAACTACATCCAGAACCTGAATCCGGATCCAGATCACCCCCAAAATTTAATGGAGTCTTCCATGGTGTAATATCTACCTGTGTTGAAAATTTCATCAAAATCCGTGAAGTCTGTGGCCCAATATCTGTGGTGAAAATGTCGTCAAAATCTGTGCAGTAGTTTTGACGTAATTCTGCTAAAAGACAGACAGACAGACAAATAAATAAACACAGATGATTTTATTATGTCCTCGGCGGACATAATAACCCAGACATAATAAACCATAATAACTTAAAATACTGAGAAACTGTGCAAGAGTAAGACTGGTGAGGAAAGCCACCAAGACACCCAGGTAACTCTGAAAGTGTTATTAACTTCTACGGTTGTGTTTGGAGAAACTTTACATCATGCAACTTTTGTCTGTTGCATCTTCATGCAACAGACAAAAGGATTTTCATAAAACAGATCAAATCTCATTGTGGGTTGCCCATGTGCCTTTTGGTTAAGTGTACCTGAAATTTCACTTTTTTTTTTTTTTTTTTAGAAAATCCTTCTCTGTACCATTCATGAGTGGAAGGTTACATCTTTCACAGTTTCTGAACACATCCACAGCAACTGATTGGGGTGTTGCAGTTGCACTTGGAGGTTGTAACTCAAAGCAGATTTCTACAACTTGATATAAATAAAAAATCTATAAGCCAAAATGATGGGTTGCACAAGTAATAGGCCACTTTGGTAGAATACTTGTAAATAATCAGTTTTATTACCAATTTTCTTCAGATAAAATGGAGCAGAAAAAAATTTTCTTTCACTAAAAACGACAAACCTATGCTTGCATCTCAAATGTACCTTCTGGCAAATTGTAGCTGAACTTTCATGTCTTCTTTTTTAAGAATCCACATGCACTCTGCACAATTTCTCCAATCACAGCCACAGAAGCCAATAAATTCTTCTTGCACAGTCACTCAGTTTTTGAGAACTGTCGACTCCACACAGATTTACCATAGAGTGCCATACTGTTTTATTTCTTCATAAGTGATGTAAATAAAGTGTTAGGATTTCCCTCTGATCCTGGTTTTAACTCTGTTTTACCAGTGTCATGTGTTGGTTTCTCCACCAGATGATACCCTTAGTTTTGTTTCACACCTGGATCAGATGAGTGACTGATTATTGAGTATTTAAACCCTGACTTTCTGTTCATGTATGGCCAGATACTTCTGTGTCATGTTTGTTTGTTTGCCTTGCTTGCCTCGTTTTGCCTCGCCAGCTTCCAGAGCCAACTTTGATGATCCAGGCAGTCTCCAAGAGGATCAAACCTGAATGCCGCCCTGTGACATTGACTGTCTTCAAGCTGTGCGCTTAAGATGATGAAGCATCCCACAGCAAAAGCTCAGCTAACCTGGTCTCCCCTCTAATTCCGTATTAGAGCAAGCTGTCTTTTCCTGATGTTTCAGACGATTTCAGTATGGCTCCCAAGCTGACCTGGATCCTGGCTCTGACTACCTGCACAGCAACGTCACTTTGGAGATCATCTGCTCTTGGTGCAGAGTGCGTCTCAACTACACGCCAGTTAAGTGCCTCCTTGTCTCAGTGAGATCCCGTTCTCACTCGTTCCCATTTGTGACTGTGCTATGATAAAGAACTGGTCCAAGAACTCTTCCTAAGAACCGCATGAATTCTAATAATAAACAATTGAGAACCCAACTGTATCAGGTCCTGCTTAATTGAAACTGTGTTACAACATGCAGCACTTGACCTCTGACCTCTGGATACAACTTATGAACTCTGAACAATTCCTGAACAGTGAACTTTATTTCTTAAGAAGAGAACTTTATTTCCTGACGTCTGAAACAATCTTTTATGAACTGAGGTTGTTTTGTGGCTCCCGCATTACAAGTGCATTCACTCACCCTGTGTGCCTTTATTCCCCGTAGTTCCTGGTCTTAGAGGCAAGCGTTCCACCTGGTTCTGAACCCTGAAACCTTAGTTGAGATTATCCTTCAAGACTGGCTCGGGATCCTGCAGCTCCCTCATTTCTTTCTTTCTTTCTTTCTTTAATATTTATTTCATTCATTTAAAAGAAAAACAGAAAAGCAAAAAACAAAAGCACCACAATACCAGAATGAAAAGGAGCAGAAAGAACAAGTCTTATGATTTCTGCCCCTTTTAACAATACAATCTTTCAATATACAGCATCATAGTCAACATTATTTAACAGATTGCATTTCTTTAACTTGTCACATACCACTGACCCATTTCATAATTATGACCATTAATTAATAGATTACATCACTGACAGGTTACATTTAAACTTAAGACACTCCAAACATTATTAACAGTTTACTTTTTTTTTTTTTTGACTTTCTTGCAGCCCACTGACTTACTTCATAGTTTCATACTTACTTAATACATCTAATTTAATATGTTTTTTAAATAATTTAAGCGACCTTAATTCTTTAATTTCTTTATTAAGATTGTTCCATAATTTGACACCATTTACTGCAATACTCCTTTCCTTTACTTTGGTTCTAAATCTTGGTTTTTTAAAGACTTCTATTCCTTTCAATTTATAACTACTTACTCTTTTTTCAAACATATTTTGAATGTTTGTTGGTAAAGTATTTTTATTAACTTGGTACATCGTTTGTAATATTTTCAAATCAATTAAATCATGAAATTTAAGTACCCTATACTTAATAAACAATGGATTAGATGAATCTCTAAAACCACTGTTACTAATCACTTTTAAAGCTCTTTTCTGCAAAATAAATAAAGGTTGTATATAGGTTGTATATGTTGATCCCCAGATTTCTACACAGTAAGTTAAATATGGGACAATCAATGAATTGTACAATGTTAATAAACCATAACTATTTAATGAATATTTTACTTTATGCAAAACAGCAATGGCTTTCGCTATTTTTCCTTTTATGTAATTTATGTGTGACTTCCATGTAAGATCTTCATCAATCATGACTCCTAAAATTTCATTTCTTTTACCCTTTGTATATCCATTCCATCTATTTGTAATGACACATTATTTTCTTTCGCTCTATCATTAAACAATATGAAATTTGTCTTATTAATATTTAGTGACAATCTGTTTATATCAAACCAATGTTTAACTTTTTCCAACTCTGTATTTATCACTTGTGCTACTTCCTGTATATCTGATCCAGAGTAAAACAGCGTTGTATCATCAGCAAATAAAATGCTGCCAAGCACATTGGATACATTCACAAAATCATTGATATACAAAATAAACAGTTTGGGTCCAAGTACCGATCCTTGTGGTACTCCATAAATAATGTTACACAATTCTGATTTGGTATTATTTATCTGAACAAACTGTTTTCTATTTTCTAAGTAGCTTTTTACCCACTGATGTACAACACCTCTTATTCCATATTGTTGTAACTTGTGGAGCAATCTTGAGTGGTCTATAACATCAAAAGCCTTTTTCAGGTCAATAAAAATACTTACAAAATAATCCTTATTATCTATTGTTGTTGATATTTTCTCTATTAGTTCCATAATTGCCATAGCTGTCGAATGTTTTGTTCTGAATCCATACTGAGCATTATTTAAAATATGATGTTTCTCAATAAATTTATCCAATCTTGTTACAAAAACTTTTTCCATAATTTTAGAAAACTGTGGAAGCAATGATACTGGCCTGTAATTAGAAAAATTATGTTTGTCTCCATTTTTATATAATGGGACTACTTTAGCAATTTTCATTTAATCTGGAAAAACCCCAGTTGACAGAGACAGATTACAAATATAAGTAAATGGTTCAATAACAATTTCTATTATACTTTTTACAGTCATCATGTCTAAATCTTCATGGTCAGTTGATCTTTTGCTTACACAGTTTTTTACAATATTTCTTATTTCATCTTTTTCCACATTGTCCAGGAAAATACTATTGACCGTATTTACCAATGTACATAATTTATCTTCTATTATTGGTTTATTTCCCACCAGACTTGACCCTACATTTGAAAAATAATCATTAAACCCATTTGCAACTTCTTTTATATCATATATCTCTTTATTTTCCTTAACAAAGTAATTTGGAATAGTTTCTTTCGTTCCATCACTATCAATCACACTTTTTATAATTCCCCATGTTACCCTCATATTATCTTTACTCTTATTTAGTTTTTCACTGTAATAATCTTTTTTTTGTTTCCTAATTATTGTTAATAGTTTATTTTGATATTTTTTGTATTTATGTTCTGATTCCTTTGTTTGCAATTTTAAAAAGCACCTGTATAAATAGTTTTTCTTTGCACAAGCATTTTTTATTCCCTTTGTCAGCCATGGTTTATTTACTCTTTTCTTACTAATTTCAATTAATTTACAATTTTTATTGTATGATTTCATCAATATTTTCATAAATGAGTTATATGCTACATTAACATCACTGACATAAACTTCTTCCCAGTTTTGATTTTTAAGGTCATATTTTAATGCCTCTAAGGCTTTTACTGACTTATCTCTTTTAAAGTTTATATCAGTTTTTTGTTGTACCTATTTTTATATTTAAATATTGAAAAAATTGGTAAATGGTCGCTAATATCTGTCATGAAGATCCCATTCTTGATAATTTCATCTGTTCTGTTTGTAAATATATTATCAATTACCGTTGCACTTTGCGATGTAATTCTGGTTGGTTTTGTTATCAAGGGGAATAACCCCAAACTATACATTGTATTCACAAAATCACTTGATCTTTGGCAGCTGGAGCTTTCTATGTTAATATTAAAGTCCCCACACATAAAAAGCGTTTTGTTTTTAATTTGATGGAATAATTCAATTATTTTATCTGTAAATTTCACAACACAAGAATCTGGTGCTCTGTATACACAACTAACTAAAATATTCTTAGATGTTTCATGTACAAGTTCCACTGTTACAATTTCTATGACATCATTCATAATTGTCATTTCTTCAACAATTGTACACATCAGATCTGTTTTTGTATACAGAGCAATACCACCGCCTTTTTTATATCTTCTGTTTACAAAATACAGCTCATATCCCTCCATTTGAACTTCATCCATGAGACCATCTTTAAGCCAAGATTCAGTGATTGCAACAATACTAAATCTATTTTTAAACTGATTTAAATAATCTTTTATTTGTGACATTTTACAATACAAGCTTCGACTGTTTATATGTATGAGTGACAGGGTATCTTCTGCAATTTTTTCACTATTCAGCTGTTCTACTGTATAATACTCACAACCAATCGTTTTTAAGTCAAATATACTTTCATCAATATTAGTGTCTATGTCATATATTTTATCCTCTGTTTCCATGTTTGATCTGATTTTTTGTTGGTCCAATTACCAACAGATGTTATATTTGATTGTCTATTCAGGTCTGTATTTCGTAAGGTCCTCCATGTTTTTGATTTGTATACCGTTTGTTCCTTCTTTCACTCTAATCCACACCCTACAATTCCAGACCCATGTAGCAACAATATGTTTCTGTTTTCTTAGTAGTCTTGCTTCCCTAGCAATATCTGCATTTTTTTTTGTTAGATGCTCATTTATATAGACACTCGTTCCTTTCAAATTCTTTGCCTGTCTTAATAACTCATATTTATATTTTCTGCTTGTAAATCGTATAACAATGTTAGATAGTTTATTTTTTCTATCTTTAGTTGGAATAGTATAACAGTCTGATATTGTATCTTGATGGATGACAACACCTTTTTGATATAAAAAGTTTGTAACTTGTTGTTCCAGTGATTGTCTTTCTTCAGGTGGTGCATCCTCCCCACTGGCTACACCAGAATCCACCACCCTTGCATATGTCCGATGCCTTGTTTCTAGTCCAGATATTATAACGTCATCTTTTCTAGTAAATTGTTCAAGTTCATCTACACGTTGCTCAAGTTTCTTAATGATCTTGTCCTTCTCTTTAACCAGATTTTGGAGTTCTTTAATTTCCACCATCAGTTTGTCTAGATTAGACATGTCTTTTGATATATGGTTTAATGAGGTCTTTATCTCCTCTATATCTTCCTTGAGTTTATCTGTTTTCCTGGGTGGTGCCATGCCGACTGTCGTGGCTCAGTATGGCCACTATTGATTACAAAAACAATTCTCACCAGTAGCCTCCACCACCACAGGTCCGGTAGCCGCACCCCAACCCTCCCCGTTGCTAACCTCGTTCACAGCCGCCCCAGCCACGGTCGTAGGCGCCGCCAGCCCTGGATGTAGCCGCTGCTAGCCGCGGATGTAGCCGACGCCTCGGGCCTGGATGTATCGCCGCCACCGATGCCTCGGGCCTGAATGAACCGCCTCCACCGATGCCTCCGCTGCTAGCCTCGGACGTAGCCGCTGTTAACCTCGGATGTAGCCGACGCCTCGGGCCTGGATGTATCGCCGCCACCGATGCCTCGGCCTGGATGAACCGCCTCCACCGATGCCTCCGCCGCCAGCCACGGATGTAGCCGCTGCTAGCCTCGGATGTAGCCGCTGCTAGCCTCGAACGTAGTCGCTGCTAGCCTCGGACGTAGCCGCTGTTAGCCTCAGATCTAGCTGACGCCTCGGGCCTTTCAGATGAGGAGTCTGTCAGATATTTTGATGTATGCCTCAGCTGGCAGAACAGGTTGTTCACAAAACCAGAAGGTCAATGGATCAATAAACAACTGCTGTAGTGTGCCAAATGCATGCATGCAATTAATTTGACTTCATGCTTGGTTTGTGCTCTGACATGCACTGTCATCTCAGCCAAGTTAACATTCAATTTTGCCTTTAAAGACAGAAAAAAATAAATAAATAAATAAAATTTCACCGCCAGGATCCACACTGCAGCCACCCCAGCGCAGCACCTTTACTTTATTAGAAATAAATATGTTTTCCTTTGTACTGTTCTCTGTGTCAAGCTCCTTGCATTTGGGCCCATTGCCTGCAACAGTTGGGTTCCACCTGAACCTCTATCAATCAATCAATCAATTTTTTTTTTTGATATAGCGCCAAATCACAACAAACAGTTGCCCCAAGGCGCTTTATATTGTAAGGCAAGGCCATACAATAATTATGTAAAACCCCAACAGTCAAAACGACCCCCTGTGAGCAAGCACTTGGCTACAGTGGGAAGGAAAAACTCCCTTTTAACAGGAAGAAACCTCCAGCAAAACCAGGCTCAGGGAGGGGCAGTCTTCTGCTGGGACTGGTTGGGGCTGAGGGAGAGAACCAGGAAAAAGACATGCTGTGGAGGGGAGCAGAGATCGATCACTAATGATTAAATGCAGAGTGGTGCATACAGAGCAAAAAGAGAAAGAAACAGTGCATCATGGGAACCCCCCAGCAGTCTAAGTCTATAGCAGCATAACTAAGGGATGGTTCAGGGTCACCTGATCCAGCCCTAACTATAAGCTTTAGCAAAAAGGAAAGTTTTAAGCCTAATCTTAAAAGTAGAGAGGGTGTCTGTCTCCCTGATCTGAATTGGGAGCTGGTTCCACAGGAGAGGAGCCTGAAAGCTGAAGGCTCTGCCTCCCATTCTACTCTTACAAACCCTAGGAACTACAAGTAAGCCTGCAGTCTGAGAGCGAAGCGCTCTATTGGGGTGATATGGTACTACGAGGTCCCTAAGATAAGATGGGACCTGATTATTCAAAACCTTATAAGTAAGAAGAAGAATTTTAAATTCTATTCTAGAATTAACAGGAAGCCAATGAAGAGAGGCCAATATGGGTGAGATATGCTCTCTCCTTCTAGTCCCCGTTAGTACTCTAGCTGCAGCATTTTGAATTAACTGAAGGCTTTTTAGGGAACTTTTAGGACAACCTGATAATAATGAATTACAATAGTCCAGCCTAGAGGAAATAAATGCATGAATTAGTTTTTCAGCATCACTCTGAGACAAGACCTTTCTAATTTTAGAGATATTGCATAAATGCAAAAAAGCAGTCCTACATATTTGTTTAATATGCGCTTTGAATGACATATCCTGATCAAAAATGACTCCAAGATTTCTCACAGTATTACTAGAGGTCAGGGTAATGCCATCCAGAGTAAGGATCTGGTTAGACACCATGTTTCTAAGATTTGTGGGGCCAAGTACAATAACTTCAGTTTTATCTGAGTTTAAAAGCAGGAAATTAGAGGTCATCCATGTCTTTATGTCTTTAAGACAATCCTGCAGTTTAGCTAATTGGTGTGTGTCCTCTGGCTTCATGGATAGATAAAGCTGGGTATCATCTGCGTAACAATGAAAATTTAAGCAATACCGTCTAATAATACTGCCTAAGGGAAACATGTATAAAGTGAATAAAATTGGTCCTAGCACAGAACCTTGTGGAACTCCATAATTAACTTTAGTCTGTGAAGACGATTCCCCATTTACATCAACAAATTGTAATCTATTAGACAAACATGATTCAAACCACCGCAGCGCAGTGCCTTTAATACCTATGGCATGCTCTAATCTCTGTAATAAAATGTTATGGTCAACAGTATCAAAAGCAGCACTGAGGTCTAACAGAACAAGCACAGAGATGAGTCCACTGTCCGAGGCCATAAGGAGATCATTTGTAACCTTCACTAATGCTGTTTCTGTACTATGATGAATTCTAAAACCTGACTGAAACGCTTCAAATAGACCATTCCTCTGCAGATGATCAGTTAGCTGTTTTACAACTACCCTTTCAAGAATTTTTGAGAGAAAAGGAAGGTTGGAGATTGGCTTATAATTAGCTAAGATAGCTGGGTCAAGTGATGGCTTTTTAAGTAATGGTTTAATTACTGCCACCTTAAAAGCCTGTGGTACATAGCCAACTAACAAAGATAGATTGATCATATTTAAGATCGAAGCATTAAATAATGGTAGGGCTTCCTTGAGCAGCCTGGTAGGAATGGGGTCTAATAGACATGCTGATGGTTTGAAATGAATGAAATAACTCAGACAGAACAATCGGAGAGAAAGAGTCTAATACCAATATACCGGCATCACTGAAAGCAGCCAAAGATAACGATACGTCTTTGGGATGGTTATGAGTAATTTTTTCTCTAATAGTTAAAATTTTGTTAGCAAAGAAAGTCATGAAGTCATTACTAGTTAAAGTTAATGGAATACTCAGCTCAATAGAGCTCTGACTCTTTGTCAGCCTGGCTACAGTGCTGAAAAGAAACCTGGGGTTGTTCTTATTTTCTTCAATTAGTGATGAGTAGAAAGATGTCCTAGCTTTACAGAGGGCTTTTTTATAGAGCAACAGACTCTTTTTCCAGGCTAAGTGAAGATCTTCTAAATCAGTGAGACGCCATTTCCTCTCCAACTTACGGGTTATCTGCTTTAAGCTATGAGTTTGTGAGTTATACCACGGAGTCAGGCACTTCTGATTTAAAGCTCTCTTTTTCAGAGGAGCTACAGCATCCAAAGTTGTCTTCAATGAGGATGTAAAACTATTGACGAGATACTCTATCTCACTTACAGAGTTTAGGTAGCTACTCTGCACTGTGTTGGTATATGGCATTAGAGAACATAAAGAAGGAATCATATCCTTAAACCTAGTTACAGCGCTTTCTGAAAGACTTCTAGTGTAATGAAACTTATTCCCCACTGCTGGGTAGTCCATCAGAGTAAATGTAAATGTTATTAAGAAATGATCAGACAGAAGGGAGTTTTCAGGGAATACTGTTAAGTCTTCTATTTCCATACCATAAATCAGAACAAGATCTAAGATATGATTAAAGTGGTGGGTGGACTCATTTACATTTTGAGCAAAGCCAATAGAGTCTAATAATAGATTAAATGCAGTGTTGAGGCTGTCATTCTCAGCATCTGTGTGGATGTTAAAATCGCCCACTATAATTATCTTATCTGAGCTAAGCACTAAGTCAGACAAAAGGTCTGAAAATTCACAGAGAAACTCACAGTAACGACCAGGTGGACGATAGATAATAACAAATAAAACTGGTTTTTGGGACTTCCAATTTGGATGGACAAGACTAAGAGTCAAGCTTTCAAATGAATTAAAGCTCTGTCTGGGTTTTTGATTAATTAATAAGCTGGAATGGAAGATTGCTGCTAATCCTCCGCCTCGGCCCGTGCTACGAGCATTCTGACAGTTAGTGTGACTCGGGGGTGTTGACTCATTTAAACTAACATATTCATCCTGCTGTAACCAGGTTTCTGTAAGGCAGAATAAATCAATATGTTGATCAATTATTGAATCATTTACCAACAGGGACTTAGAAGAGAGAGACCTAATGTTTAATAGACCACATTTAACTGTTTTAGTCTGTGGTGCAGTTGAAGGTGCTATATTATTTTTTCTTTTTGAATTTTTATGCTTAAATAGATTTTTGCTGGTTATTGGTGGTCTGGGAGCAGACACCGTCTCTACGGGGATAGGGTAATGAGGGGATGGCAGGGGGAGAGAAGCTGCAGAGAGGTGTGTAAGACTACAACTCTGCTTCCTGGTCCCAACCCTGGATAGTCACGGTTTGGAGGATTTAAGAAAATTGGCCAGATTTCTAGAAATGAGAGCTGCTCCATCCAAAGTGGGATGGATGCCGTCTCTCCTAACAAGACCAGGTTTTCCCCAGAAGCTTTGCCAATTATCTATGAAGCCCACCTCATTTTTTGGACACCACTCAGACAGCCAGCAATTCAAGGAGAACATACGGCTAAACATGTCACTCCCGGTCCGATTGGGGAGGGGCCCAGAGAAAACTACAGAGTCCGACATTTTTTTTGCAAAGGTACACACCGATTCAATGTTAATTTTAGTGACCTCCGATTGGCATAACCGAGTGTCATTACTGCCGACGTGAATTACAATCTTACCAAATTTACGCTTAGCCTTAGCCAGCAGTTTCAAATTTCCTTCAATGTCGCCTGCTCTGGCCCCCGGAAGACAATTGACTATGGTTGCTGGTGTCGCTAACTTCACATTTCTCAAAACAGAGTCGCCAATAACCAGAGTTTGATCCTCGGCGGGTGTGTCTTCGAGTGGGGAAAAACGGTTAGAAATGTGAACGGGTTGGCGGTGTACACGGGGCTTCTGTTTAAAACTACGCTTCCTCCTCACAGTCACCCAGTCGGCCTGCTTTCCTGGCTGCTCGGGATCTGCCAGAGGGGAACTAATGGCAGCTAAGCTACCTTGGTCCGCACCGACTACAGGGGCCTGGCTAGCTGTAGAATTTTCCACGGTGCGGAGCCGAGTCTCCAATTCGCCCAGCCTGGCCTCCAAAGCTATGAATAAGCTACACTTATTACAAGTACCGTTACTGCTAAAGGAGGCCGAGGAATAACTAAACATTTCACACCCAGAGCAGAAAAGTGCGGGAGAGACAGGAGAAGCCGCCATGTAGCTGCGCTAAGCTAGCGGATTCCTAAAAACACGCAAAGTGAATAATGTGTAAATAATTTAGAGCTGATTCAGCAGAAGGAGTGCTTTAGTTAAGGCACGTGAAGATTACACTGGGAAACAAATCGTTATCTAGATAACTAGATCAATCTAACTGCGCAGATTAAACAGCTAACAGATACAGAAAAACACCGCTGTGCTCCGGAACAGGAAGTGATACAATACCGGTACTGGTGGTTCCCCAGGACCTCTAACCATGACATAAAGTCAAAAAAAATTCAATGACTTGGAAATGTTCACATATCCATCCCTTGACTTGTCTGAAGAAAACTGGCAATAAAAGTGATTATACACAGGTATTATACCAAAGTGGCCTATTACTTCTGCAACCCATAATCTTGGCTTTTAGATTTGTAATTAATTTATATCAAGTTGAAGAGATTTGCTTTGAGTTTAAGGAAGATCATTTTGTAATTTTTTATATTGAGAAACCTGATTTACTTTTTTATCTAAAATAGCATAAACAAATTAAAATATGTGAAATACCAAACCAGTCTAACAGCATGTCGTGATTCAGCAGCACAAAATATACATTCATCTATTGGTTCGTCATATTGTCAGGAAAAGTGCAAAATTTTCATCATGGGAGCACAAATTTATTCTAATTCATTCCGTGATGGGTCCATGTAATTTAATTAAAAGTGCAGTGGGTGGGGGGGGGGTTATGGTAAGGTTAGGGGAAGGAGTAGGGTTAGGTTATGGTTAAGGTTAGGGTGGGGGGTAGGAGTAGGGTTAGTAATAGTGAGTTTAAAAAAAACCCGTCACGAAAATTTGAAACATTTTGTGAGGGGAGGACGAAAAAAAATGTGAGACTGGGCTGGAAATACTAGTAAGTCCCTTCAACTGCTCCCTTGTTTGCGCTCTGGGTCACCACAGCAGTGTCAAGGTGGATCTGCATGTTGAATTGGCGCAGGTTTTACGCCGGATAACCTTCCTGACGCAACTCCACATTACATGGAGAAGAGGCCCAATACTTTTTTTGTGTGTGAACTGCCAAATAATTTGTTTTTATTAATGGGTGATGCTAATATTGTTTAATTTAATTGATTTTGTTTATACAGCAACAAATCACAACAAAGGCTGCCTCAAGGAGCTTCACAAAAGTATGGTCTAACCTTACCAACCCCTTGAGCAAACACACAGGCGACAGTGGTAAGGAAAAACTCCCTCTGATGATACTGAGGAAGAAACCTCAAGCAGACCAGACTCAAAGGGGAGATCCACTGCTTTGGCCATTATAACAATTACAAGGTTTTGCAAAGTTTTACAAAGCTGAAGAAACAGAAAACAGGAAATCAGACAACATAATAATATAAAGAAGATGAGAAGTCCATGCATGCGTCAGCACCACAGGCAGGGGTCATCTAGCATTCTTCACACCATCAGTGGGCCCGTTCCCACAACAGTGTCACCCCCAAATGCAGACTGCAGCACCTGCATCAGGCCTTGTATCTCACGATCAACCCTTGCGGTTTGGATCCATCAATCCTGCAATTGTACCTCGGACAGAGAGAAAGAGAATAGAAACGGTCATCTGGAAAAAAAAATAACCTCCTAGATGTTGCTTGCAATAATAACTGGCTATATCGTGCTACAAAGTGAGCAGCAAACTGAGCTATTCCATGAGGTCTGTTTGATGAATCGCAAATTTTTGTAAGTCCCTGCAATACAAATGTAGCAGGATGAAGGTCCCGGGTCCTGATTGAAAAGATGTTCCCGTTACCTTGGCTAACGGGGAATTCCCCTTTGGCTGACCTGGCAGAGGAATGGTCTTTAGTGCGAGTCGTCCGTGTTTGATCCCACCGCCGTCCCGGGCCACAAAGGTCCTATGGTCACAATCTGGCATCACGAACAGGATGTGGGTAATCACAGAACATGCTTAAATGCACCTGTGACTTCGGGACGAAGTCAAAAATGGTGGGGAGATATGTAGCGGGATGAAGGTCCTGGGTCCTGATAGAAAAGACGTTCCCGCTAGCTTGGCTAATGGGGAATTCCCCTTTGGCTGACCTGGTAGAGGAATGGTCTTTAGTGCGAGCCATCCGGGTTCGATCCCACCACCGTCTCGGCCACAGAGGTCCTACCATCACAATCATATGTAGCGGGATGAAGGTCCCAGGTCCTGATTGAAAAGACGTTCCCACTAGCTTGGCTAACGGGGAACTCACCTTTGGCTGATCTGGTAGAGGAATGGTCTTTAGTGCGAGCCGTCCGGGTTCGATCCCACCGCCGTCCCGGCCACAAAGGTCCTATGGTCACAATCTGGCGTCACGAACAGGATGTGGATAATCACAGAACATGCTTAAATGCACCTGTGACTTTGGGACGAAGTCAAAAATGGTGGGGAGATATGTAGCGGGATGAAGGTCCCGGGTCCTGATTGAAAAGACGTTCCCGCTAGCTTGGCTAACGGGGAATTCCCCTTTGGCTGACCTGGTAGGGGAATGGTCTTTAGTGCAAGCCATCCAGGTTTGATCCCACCACCGTCCCTGCCACAAAGGTCCTACGGTCACACAGACCAAACACAACAAAGGCTTTCTTGGAGGTGGCCATCTTATTTTTCATTTTCCAATCCTGCATGGAAACAGGAAAGCATTTAATTTGGGTGTGTTCTCATTCCCACTCACAAATTTTGAATCACATAGTAACTGGAGAATGGCATATAACTTCCTCAGTGATATCACATGTGGCTTCCCTCACTCCTCTCCTGCTTGCACAGTCATTCTGTTTTCACTCACCTTTTGAGAACTGCCTGTTCCAGAGAGATTTACCAGTTCCATGACAAAATCCCAATGGACAAAAGCTTAACGGACAATATCCCAGTGGACAGAATCACAACTTCTTATTACAAAAATGGACACAATCCCAGTCTCATTCCAAAATCCCATCTCACTTAAGAGTTTTCAGCTTTTTCCTGAGCACTGTGTTGAGATGACACCAAGGTGTCAACTACATTAATGTAGTACACTAAACATAACCCTATTATACTTTATATTTATATTTATCTTATTGATGAGACTGGGATTTGTTCACTTTTGAAATAAAGAGATGGGATTCTGTCCACTGGGATTATGGCCGTTGGGATTTTTCCGTTGAAATTTTGTCCTGTCACCAGATTTATCATTGAGTGCCAAATTGTTGGTATTTGTTCAAGATTGTTGTTAATGAAGTCAAAGTCATTTCCTGTGACTTGGAAATGTTCACGCGTCCATCTCTTCACTTCTCCAAAGGAAAGTGGCTATAAAAGATGATTTCTGTTAAATAACTTGTATTTAGTTTGTCCAAATACTTATGGCCTGTAAAACTGAAAGGACTATTTATTAAAACAGGTGTAATTCCTAAATTGCTAATGTGATACTTTTGTTAACCCTCCTGAATTAAAGGTAAAATCTTTCTTCCACACTGAGGCACAGTTTTCAGTGATTGGAAAAAAGGGCAAAGAGAAAAAATCATTTTCTCTATCATAAAAAGTGCAGCAAATCAATCGTCATCCACTAAACATGAGATGTGAAATATTTTACTTTTGAACTAAAATGGAATGAATGTCTTTTTTTGGCGGGGGGGATTTAGAATAAATCAAAAGAAGCACTTGAAGTGGAAACCTGTGTCTTATATGCGGTTTTAAAAATAAGAAGAAAGGCTCCTCTGTAAAACTGTAAAGTGTCTTCAACTCTATTCTCTGCTCCACATTTTCACATGCTCACTGCAGCGATCAATAACATCTGCAAGCATCCTCACAGTGTGCAAGCCAATAGACGTAACGCATGACTGGTTCCTTTAGAGATTTATGTGTCCAGACAGGGGCACGCTGCAGACAATGAGGCCTCCGTTTGATTTTCCGCAGCTCCAAATTAAAGAGAAGATCCCGGTAAAGCACAGGGTTTGCTCACAAAGCTGGTGCAGGTACCTCTTGTAATTTATCACACCGACTTAAATGTGTGGCCCTGCAGTCCTCCTGCTGAGGCGAACTCAAACGCTGTCGACGAGGCTTTCATGTGCGCTCGGTTGCATTTACTCCACTCTACTTTAGGATGTGTCCTTTATCTGACACCAGACTAAACTCATGCCGCCTTGGCATTTCAACTTTTTTTTTCAAAAAAAGGGCTTACCATTCTGATTTTGTCTGCACAACATAAAGCAATAAATGGAATCCCTGCAGATGGACGGCTGCTTTCCAAATGCATCTTTCTGTAAAGTGGAGGTAATCACACATTATGACTCAAACGTCACACGGGCACGGGAGTCATAAACGAGAGCCCACTTTGGCAGATTGCACTGTCAGACGATAAACAACAGCAAGAATGAGGAAGCACTCATCTGATAGGAAATGTCAAAGCATGATTAGATTTTTTTTAAAACGGTCTAAATTAGGGTCATTAATCACGAGCTGGGAAAACAGTGACGGGTCTCGTTTTGAAAAGCTCTTCTCTGGAACTCAGCTGAGTGCCACCCAGAAATTGTGCAATTACCTTAATACCTGATTAAAATGAAGAGTGTGCATGGCAGTGTCAATTGTTAATTGGGGAAAAGAGATCACATTATTGCTAGATAATTGCTGTCACATGAAGTCTAGTTATCTAATGTGATTTTTTGTGATGCTTCTCTTTGTACAATTAACGCAAAAAGCATTTGCTGTCAGGTTCATAAGTATTTGGTGAGTTACACAATGTTTGTAATTTTGAATCTCGACACCATCAGAGTGGAGCTCTAAGAGTCCATAAGTAACTGGACAATCTAATTATAAGCTTTCGTTTTTCAAACGTCATCACTTTTACAGCCAGTTTTTGTTTAGACAGATTTGTGTGTGTGTGTGTGTGTGTGTGTGTGTGTGTGTGTGTGTGTGTGTGTGTGTGTGTGTGTGTGTGTGTGTGTATCCATCACCCATGTTTGTGCCTTATGTTTGTGTGTTTGTATCCGTGCTTGTCCTCCTTATGGTTCACCCATTGTCTCTGTCTGTGGTCTGTCTCTCCTGCATCCATGTGATCAGTCTGTGTGTTGTCTCCCTGTCCACCATATTATGTTTCCCCTGTGTCTTCTGGTTTGCACTTTGTTCACTGATGATTTTCACACTGATTTTGTACTTATGTTCCTGGAATTAGTGTTTGGTTATTCTTCAGTTCTTTTTGTAGTATGATTGATTGCCTCCTTTCATATGTTAGTCTTCATGTCAGTTTTTCCTTTGTTGGACTTTATACACTTTTGAGTTCAACGTTGGGTTTTTGTATCTTGTACATGGATTTATATTTTGATTTTGTTACTTCCTCTGTGGTGTTTTGTTATCTTTGTTCTTATGTTTTATTTCTTCTTACCCTTAGAGATTTGTTTAGTTTTTAGTCACCTTGTGTTTTGGGTTTTGTGAGTTCCATGTCTTAGGGCCCCTTCACACATATTGTAATACGAAAGACGCAGAAACTGGAGGAAAATCCATGAACCAAAAACGAAATGGGGAGCCATGCAACATTCAAACTGCTGTCGGGAGGGACGCACGGTCAAAAAGGCGTGCACGATACCACGGCGATGGTTCCGCGCATGCTCGTGTTCACGCACACGAAATCAGTGCAAACACATGGAAATCAGCGGGGCAAAAAATTAATAAAACACCACAATTTATAATACTTAATTACTGTTATAAAGAGCGGATTTAGCCTCCGCCTAGATGTAAACCAGGAAGAAATGAAATGAGGTGGATTACTGTTCTCCCTTTTATGTTTTACATGAATAACCTGATGCATTCGAGCCAGCCGGCTCCCGTCCCACGAAGAGCAGGCTACCGTCTCACGAAAAGCCAGGCTCTCATGTCGCGAACACATCAGCCAGCATGGCGTACAGTGTGGAGAAATCCCGCAGTGACATGCGCCTCATGGGGGCGTCCCGTGGGGTGATTTCCTGCATGGCACGATATTCACCAACCTTGCAGTCAGCTGAAGCAGTATGTTTTAATCTATTCCCACCTGAGGACAGGAGACCAATATCCGCGCCGCACTGTACAGTTGTGTGACGTCCAGTGGTGGGCACAATGCCGATAATATGGTAACAAATAATTATCGAAGATATTGTTTTCATTATCGGATTATCTTTTCATATAACTTTGGAAACCATTATCGGACTAATTATCTTCCGATAAATTTTTGTCCGATGATTTTTAGACCGTTAACATGATAAACAAAGCTGAACGGCTACAAACTCGTACAAAATTTAAAATCAGTTGAGCACCTACCTGTTAAATGTTTTATAGCAGATGTGTAGTTCTACCCTCTGCAAACAGAGGAGAGCTGTTTCTAGAAGACACCGCTCTACCTTCTGCAGGCAAAGGAGAACTGGTCATTTCTTTTAACCCCATATTGATACAACGGCAATATCACCCAAGTCATCCAGAGGCATACATTTTTAACTTATGGTTCAAATTTTAACCAAACTAATTTCGGAAAAGTTATTTAAATTAACATCACGTCTGAAGTTTTATAAGGTGAATATATCAGATATATGTTTTAGTTTTAAAGTAATGCGCTAATTTGTAAGGTTTTAGTGTGGACATGCTGTGCTCAGGTGCATTATGGGTATGACAGGGTAATCTCAGTACATTCACGACATGAGAAATGCATTAGAGACACTCTAATCAGGCTCCACGGACAACAGCATTAAACTCTAGTGCCTAAAACTCTCATAAATATATTCTCTGGGTTTATAGACGTTATTGTGTTTGCGTTTATTAAATTCCACACATCTTAAACGTAGCAGAGAAGCAGACACAGATTATCTGGAATTTTGCTTTGGCAAGTTATCAAGGTCTCTACTGCCATCTACTGGCCATTAGTGTTCATGGCAGTATTCACCCCGGAGGCACATTTTACCTAGATGCCATCTGTCTGTGTTTGTTACAAAACTTCAGAATTAGTGCATTATTCAACATTAAAAGATATACATCATATCTTATCTTTGCACAAATGACAGAACTGACATTAATGGAGTTATTCTATCAGTATTCATTTATTTACACCAAACCATAAGTCAGCATTGCTTTATTTTCCAAGACCTCCACCTGACGGCAGTGTTGTGATCGAGTAGAGAGTTGAGGTTTGTGGCTCCTCTCAGCTGCGTTTGTGCTGGAAGCCTTGTAGTAAACTGGAGCTTCCAGCAGGTGGCAGAACGCTCAAAGACAGAAGTGCTGACTCATTGATTGGGTCTGTTGTCACCTTTTAATGCTTTCAGAAACGATCGTGATGTTAAACTCAAAATCAGCTTGTTAGTAGTTTTAAGTGTACCGGAGACAATACTGGAAGTTATCAGTTATCTGTAACTCCCGATACATTTTTGGGTGGTTTATTGTTTTAACTTTATCAAAGATAACTTTTCAGTTATCTGATTATCTGTTATTGAAGTTATTTTTTTGGTTATCTGTGCCCACCACTGGTGGTGTCATATCCTACAAGCCACTACAGGTGTTCCCCAGCTGAGAGTTGCGAGCACAGATATCTGAACAGTTGGACGTTGCAGGGGGACATGCCCACATGTGTCACCAGACCCCGGCAGCTCACAGAAAAAAAAGCTCACTCTCTGTACCTTCATTCTGGGATTTTTATTCTATGTATGTATTACTATGTCTTTGTCTTGCATCTGTCTGATGTCTGTGTTTGTGATGTAACATGTCGTGTACACTGAGCCGTCATTTCCAGCTGTCAGGGAGTTGCTGGCCAGCGATCAGCTGACAGGCGCTTTGCCATGCTGTGTGCACTCAGGCATGGTCAGTCTCCATGTGATCATGTCTGTACATACATATCAGTATTTCATGCAAGTGTGCTCCCCCTCTCATACGTCAGATGTGTTGTGTGTGGGGGCACAAAAGAGATGCACACCACGTGTCGGGGCGGGCGCAACAGACACACACGTCACATGTGTTTGTCGGGGGGACCGACACGCCACATGTGTTGAGGGGAGACACTGTGTTATGTTTGAAGGGGCACTTAGGTTATGTTTTATTATTCTGTTTTATTCAGTGGTGGGCACAGTTCCGCTAATCTGCTAACCACTAATTAGTGAAGCTAACTTTTTTGTTAGCTTTTCAGCTAACTTCAAAAACCATCAGCGGACCAATTAGCGTCCACTAAATTTAGTTCCACTAATTTACTCCGCTAAGGTTTTTTTTTTTTTTTACATAGTTAGTAAGGGTGAAAAACATTTATAAACCCTGAAATTATACATGTTGGCTCCTGTCTGCTACATATTTTGCAACAGTCAGGCACCTGAGAGGAGCTGAGCTCAACTCTACCCCTGCAGAAGGGGCCTGGCTGCCAGGCTGCTACAAAAATAAGTCAAAATGCATAGAACACTGCCATCTACTGAATGGCAGTGTGAATGATGCCCAGTTATATTTTTGCTGATTCACAACTTAACAACAGAATTTGCAATTTTGCAAATGCCTTTTTTTAACAAATGAGAAAATGACATATTTTACAAATACACATTTATTTGTAAAAACCAACACACGTTAACTTGTGTGTTGGTTTTTTTCTTATAATGAATCAACCAATCAGTGATATTCGGATCAGTTTACCCATAATGCATTTTGGCATCTGTGTGTGTTAATGTTCAAAACTTCAGAATTAGTGCATTATTTTAAAATTAAAAGATATGCATTATATTTTCAATTTGTACAAATGACAGACTTGAAATTAATGTAGTTAAACTATCCCGATTAGTTTGGTTTGTGAAGAATATAACTGCATTCTCTGCTACTAATTCTTGTGCTTATATTTCAGAAACAACCAAAATAAATCATCCGGTCTGTATGATAAATTACATTCCTTCTTTTTAAGATAATCCTGCTTTATGCCACGCAGCGATGAAGCTGTATTACTGGAAATGTACCAGACAAAACTTGCACTATGCAGTTTCTCCAGACACAGCCACAGATCCCTGTAACTCTTTCAGGGTGTTCATGGTGGCTTCCCTCACTCGTGACAGGCAGGCAGTTCTCAGTTTTTGAAAACTGCCTGCTCCAAACAGATTTACAACACAGTACCGTAGTGTTTGTATTTTATTATCAGGGGCAGCACCACTGACCAAATGTATGAAAATATGGAGAAGATCTTGCGTAAGCAAAAGTTGACTGAATGCTGCAGCTTGCAGTACTAGTTATTGTAGTGTGCAGCCCAGTTCCTTTGACTGAAGTCAGTGTCCTCAGAAGGAAATCAGTGTTTAAAATAAAAACTGTGCTTCGCAGATTACCTTAGAATGCAGAAAAAAGTCTATAGAATTTAAAACAACCAAGTCATAATCCACCCCTCCCCTTCACCTGAAGCTAGATCTGCCCCAATAATGATGTCGAAGACATATTCAATGAATATGAATGGTCTGCATATCTATGGCACGTTTCCATTTTATAGTGATGCTCAAAGCACTTCCCAGTGAATGATCCTCACATTCACCCACACACTCACACACCAACGTCAGCGTGCTGCCTATCAACGTGCACTAAAATTTGGGGATTAACAATCTTGCATCACCAGCCTTAATGACTTTACTGTCTGACAAGGAATTGAACAGAGGATGCTCTTGTATCGAGCCCACTGCTTTAATCTCACTTTAATCACGATTACTCACTCTGTAGCTTAAAAATTGTCATGGCTTTAAATGTGATCATTTATATTAAAAATCATCTTTATATTTAAGTTTGTCCAATGAAGTATGGCCTCTGAAAATGGAAGAACTATGTCTCCAAATGGCCATAACTTCTTAACAGTTATATTTTGTGAAAGCCCTTGAATTAAAGACTCAAAACCCAAGGCCCAGCCAGCCTCCCGTACTGGACATCAGCATGGACTCCAAAAATGTCCTGTATATTTGTTTTGTCAGCAGCATGCCCCAAGCAAAGGGCTGCCCCTTTGAGTCTGGTCTGTTTGAGGTTTCTTCCTCAAATCATCAGAGGGAGTTTTTCCTTACCACTGACATCAGAGAGTAATATAACCCACCTTTTGTCAAAACTGATTTATGGCCCTGTCAGCCAATCAGAATCGACTACGTCACTAAGCCCCACCCCCCGTTATGACGTCACAGCCAATCAGAATTGATGATGTCACTATGTCCCGCCCCTAAGCCCCTCCCCTAGTCCCGCCTCCAAGCCCCACCCCTTATGATATCACAGCCAATCAGAATCGATTACGTCACTATGTCCCACCACTAGCCCCCACCCCCGGCTCATCCCCTAGTCCCGCCCCTGGCTCCTCCCCTAGCCCCACCCCAAGCTCCTCCCCTAGCCCCACCCCCAAGCTCCTCCCCTAACCCCGCCCCAAGCACTGCCTCCAAGCCCTACCTCCCCTCCCACCCGGGTCTAATATTTTAATGTCATTTTATTTCATGAATTAAAGAACGATTAAAAATACCTAGATCTTTTTAATGTATGAAAGAATTAACTAATTCTGAAATAATTAAACATAAATCAGTGTCTATTATTTAATACCCCTTTAATATTTTTAATTCTTAAATTAAAGCGCCTCCTTTTATGGTTTTTAATGCCTCAATTAAAGAAGGAATAAAAAATACCGTATCTTATGCATAATTATGGGAGGTTTTCTTCAATTTAGTGATTAAACACGAATATTTTAATACGCCTTTAATATTTCTTAATTCTTAAATTATCGCGTTTCCTTTTCTGTTTTTTTTAATTCATAAATTAAAGAAGGGAAACAAATAGCCGTCTCTCACGGCTGTAAGTCTTTGCAGCAAGACGGTCAAATACCGACGCATAGAGCTGCTCGCGGAAACATGACCCCACGGCTGTAATACCTGTTGCAGACGCTAGCTGTGTCTGTGTGTGCGTGCGTGCGTGCGTGTGTGTTTCGGAGGCGTGTGTGTGTGTGTGTGTGCATGTGTGTGTGTGTGTGTGTGTGTGTGTGTGTGTGTGTGTGTGTGTGTGTGTGTGTGTGTGTGTGTGTGTGTGTGTCAGGCCAGATGGTCTTTTATAACATAGTAGAGAAGCGTTCGTCACGCTTGTTTGAAGGCTGAAAAAACAAAACAAAAATATGATCAATCTATCTTTATTAGTTGGCTATGTACCACAGGCTTTTAAGGTGGCAGTAATTAAACCATTACTTAAAAAGCCATCACTTGACCCAGCTATCTTAGCTAATTATAGGCCAATCTCCAACCTTCCTTTTCTCTCAAAAATTCTTGAAAGGGTAGTTGTAAAACAGCTAACTGATCATCTGCAGAGGAATGGTCTATTTGAAGAGTTTCAGTCAGGTTTTAGAATTCATCATAGTACAGAAACAGCATTACTGAAGGTTACAAATGATGTTCTTATGGCCTCAGACAGTGGACTCATCTCTGTGCTTGTTCTGTTCGACCTCAGTGCTGTTTTTGATACTGTTGACCATAAAATTTTATTACAGAGATTAGAGCATGCCATAGGTATTAAAGGCACTGCGCTGCGGTGGTTTGAATCATATTTTTCTAATAGATTACAATTTGTTCATGTAAATGGGGAGTCTTCTTCACAGACTAAGGTTAATTATGGAGTTCCACAAGGTCCTGTGCTAGAACCAATTTTATTCACTTCATACATGCTTCCCTTAGGCAGTATTATTACAAAGCATTGCTTAAATTTTCATTGTTATGCAGATGATACCCAGCTTTATCTATCCATGAAGCCAGAGGACACACAGCAATTAGTTAAACTGCAGGAATGTCTTACAGACATAAAGACATGGATTACCTCTAATTTCCTGCTTTTAAATTCAGATAAAACTGAAGTTATTGTACTTGGCCCCACAAATCTTAGAAACATGGTGTCTAACCAGATCCTTACTCTGGATGGCATTACCCTGACCTCTAGTAATACTGTGAGAAATCTTGGAGTCATTTTTGATCAGGATATGTCCTTCAATGCGCATATTAAGCAAATATGTAGGACTGCTTTTTTGCATTTGCGCAATATTGTTAAAATTAGAAAGGTCTTGTCTCAGAGTGATGCTGAAAAACTAATTCATGCATTTATTTCCTCTAGGCTGGACTATTGTAATTCATTATTATCAGGTTGTCCTAAAAGTTCCCTGAAAAGCCTTCAGTTAATTCAAAATGCTGCAGCTAGAATACTGACAGGGACTAGAAGGAGAGAGCATATCTCACCCATATTGGCCTCTCTTCATTGGCTTCCTGTTAATTCTAGAATAGAATTTCAAATTCTTCTTCTTACTTATAAGGTTTTGAATAATCAGGTCCCATCTTATCTTAGGGACCTCATAGTACCATATCACCCCAATAGAGCGCTTCGCTCTCAGACTGCAGGCTTACTTGTAGTTCCTAGGGTTTGTAAGAGTAGAATGGGAGGCAGAGCCTTCAGCTTTCAGGCTCCTCTCCTGTGGAACCAGCTCCCAATTCAGATCAGGGAGAGCCACCCGATTCTACTTTTTGTGCGCTACTCTGCGTAAAATCGTGTTATGTGTGAAAGGGGCCCTAAGCAATGTTCTGTGAAAATTATCAGAAAAAGAATTCAGAAACAGAAAAATTGAAACACCACATCTAATTTAACTTATGAAAAGTCACTTCTAACAGGACTTTGACATTGAAATTTTTTTTCCAACGCAAAATTTTGTGGAATTGGAAACTTGTGTTGCTGTGGTGCTCTAGTTTTTAATAAATATGCAAAAATCTCCAAAAAACGTTTTTTTTTTTCAAAATTCATTTACTCCATTTTGGAATACGGTTGTAATATAAGGTGAAAAGGTGAAGCGCTGTGAACACTTTCAAGATGCACTATACTGTTTGTATTTCTTAATGAATGATGTACAGTGCATTTGGAAAGTATTCACAATGCTTCACTTTTTCTAAATGTTTTTATGTCTCTGTACATTGCTGCATTCATCTTTCCCCCAATCCTGAGGAGTCTCCCAGTTCCTGCTGCTGAAAATATCCCTACAGAATGATACGTTCCAGATGCACTCTTCATGAAATCCAAGACATACTCAGTGAGTTGGAAATGTTCACATGTCAGTCCTCTAGCTTTGAAAGTGATGAATGCCTTTTCATTTATGAAAGGGTGCAAATAACTACATATGTTACATGTGCATTTGTGGTCTGTACTTTCTTTCTTCATATAAAGGCATATTTTTTGTTATTGTTCAGTAATGTTGGACATTTTATTAAATATTCTCATTATGCAGAACCAGTTCATTTGCAATTACATCTGAACATGTTTTGAAATCTGTCTTTCAAATTCAGGAAGGACTGGCCTTGAGCTTCAATAATAGCTTCATGTATCTAAAGAATTCTAAAGGCATCAACTGCAGAAATCCTCTTTCTGGTTTTTTTTTTTTTTTTTTCAAAGGTTATTGCAATTTAGTTCTGTGTAACTTTTGACCTTTCAAAAGTTTGACCAAAGACACTGGATATAACTTTGAGCTTCAATAGGCCTCCAACTTTGGTTTGTTCAGTCGATCTTGCAGCCACAGGCCAGATGGATGAATGGACAGTGTATGACAGTAATTCTCCACCAAACTTTATTAGAGTGAGCTCTAATAAAGCTGAGATGAACTGACAGCTGCCGGTGTCGATCAGTAAGCATGGATTCGTTTGAAATGAGCTGTTAGCAAATCTTGAATGTTGTGATTTGACACAGTTGTCTGGTGTCTTCATGACCGTAGGTGCAGAACATCGTGGATGATGGTTTCTAACAAGATCTCATTACTTCCAGCTGCAGTGCCACTGTTCTGCAGCAGCAGTAGCGTCAGTGTGAGCTGTCGATGCCCTCGGGTATGTGCTTCATTCCACTGACAGCCACAGTGAACACAGAAATGTGATGCATTAGTGGACACCCTGTTGCTCCTAGTTAATTGCTGTGTGCAATCTGCAGGACTGAATAGGGTTATTGGGTGAACGATGACAAGTGTGGGACAGACTGAATTCACAGCTCTCAGTTTTTCATCTGTCGGTGGAGACGCGGTAGAATTTAAGATAGCATACTTGACATGGATATAACTGCTCTGGATCACTTCACAAAATACGACATTTCTCATTGCTGTACCAGCTGCACAGTGCAGGAAGCATATGCGGTTGGGTCTGTAAGTATTTGGACAGTGATAACATTTTTCTCTAATTTGCCACTGTGCAGCACCACAGTGGAGTTGAAATGAAACAGTTTTGTGTAGAATTTCAGTTTTAATTGAATTTAATTCAATTTATTTCATTTATATAGCGCCAAATCACAGCAAAGCTGCCTCAAGGTGCTTAACACAAGTAAGGTCTAACCTTACCAACCCCTAGAGCAAGCACACAGATGTCAGAGAGTAATATAACCCACCTTTTGTCAAAAACTGATTTATGGCCCTGTCAGCCAATCAGAATCGACTACGTCACTAAGCCCCGCCCCTTATGACGTCACAGCCAATCAGAATCGATGATGTCACTATGTCTGCCCCTAAGCCCCTCCCCTAGTCCCGCCTCCAAGCCCCGCCCCTTATGACATCACAGCCAATCAGAATCGATTACGTCACTATGTCCCACCCCTAGCCCCCTCCCATAGTCCCGCCCCTGGCTCCTCCCCTAGCCCCACCCCCAAGCTCCTCCCCTAACCCCGCCCCAAGCACCGCCTCCAAGCCCTACCTCCCCTCCCACCCGGGTCTAATATTTTAATGTCATTTTATTTCATGAATTAAAGAACGATTAAAAATACCTAGATCTTTTTAATGTATTAAAGAATTAACTAATTCTGAAATAATTAAACATAAATCAGTGTCTATTATTTAATACCCCTTTAATATTTGTAATTCTTAAAGGGCGTCCTTTTATGGTTTTTAATGCCTCAATTAAAGAAGGAATAAAAAATACCGTATCTTATGCATAATTATGGGAGGTTTTCTTCAATTTAGTGATTAAACACAAATATTTTAATATGCCTTTAATATTTCTTAATTCTTAAATTATCGCGTTTCCTTTTGTTTTTTTTAATTCGTAAATTAAAGAAGGGAAACAAATAGCCGTCTCTCACGGCTGTAAGTCTTTGCAGCAAGACGGTCAAATACCGACGCATAGAGCTGCTCGCGGAAACATGACCCCACGGCTGTAATACCTGTTGCAGACGCTAACTGTGTCTGTGTGTGCGTGCATGCGTGTGTGTGTGTCTGTGTGTGTGTGTGTGTTTCGGAGGCGTGTGTGTGTGTGTGTGTGTGTGTGTGTGTGTGTGTGTGTGTGTGTGTGTGTGTGTGTGTGTGTGTGTGTGTGTGTGTGTGTGTGTGTGTGTGCGTGTGTGTGTGTGTGTCAGGCCAGATGGTCTTTTATAACATAGTAGAGAAGCGTTTGTCGTGCTTGTTTGAAGGCTGAAAAAACAAAGTTCCTTCTCACTCACGCCAGATGCAGTTTCTTTTAAGATATTACGCAGTCGATCAGGGGGCTGCGGGACACCCGCTGATCGGAGATGCCGCCCCGAGGTGATGAAGGCGGAAAAAAACAAAGTTTCTTCTCCGTCACTCCCGGCAGGGTGGCTGGGTGTTAGGCCAGATGGTATTTTTAGAGCAAAAGGTACCAGTAAGTGTTTTTCACAAAAAACCTCATTTGAAAAACAATTTACCCTTTTCAACAATATTATAGGAAAGAACACAGGCTGTATAAGGTTTAGAATATGTGCTTTATTACATTCATTAAAGTCACACACACAGAGAAAAAAGCAATTGTTCATGTTTATTAAACACAGCATACGTGAAGGAAAACATTAAGAAAAAAGTATTTGGTCCACTTACATGAAGAAAAAAAGCATACGTTCATGTTTATTAAAGGGTAACCATCAGGCTGTCGCCGTAAATTAGCTGATAGATGATTATTATGTCTCCAGCTGCGTATAATAAACTCAAGTCTGCTCAGTGCCACTTTTCTAAGGCAACAAGTTCGCATATTTTTTTTTGTAAAGTCAACTTATTATATTTTACACATTTTGGGATTCAAACATCAAATCCTTATCTCAACACTTCACGGTAACGTTCACATGCCAGCAGCTTGGATGTTAAGTCCTAAATCTAAACATTTTCTTTGCTCACTTGTATCGCTGCAAGTTCCTGCTTTACCACCTCATTCTGACCAAGAAACATCTGAAGTGGGTCAAAAAATAACTGAAACTGTTCTTGAAAGCAGCTTTCTCCTGGTTAGTTTTTAATACACCCTGAAGACATCAAGATTCTCTGATCAGATTTCTTGGGAGACTTTCCAAAAGGGAGACATCTATTGTTTTAATATGAAAATCAGCCGTCAGCATTTTATGTCAAGTGTTCCCTGAAAATCACAGATAACTGAATGACGGAGAACTGAAGCAACAACTTTGAAGTTTCAAATAAAAGAGGGTTCATCAGCATTTTCTGGTTTATCAGAATCTGAATCAGAACAGCTTTTAATGGCCAAGTATCCACAGAATACATGGAATTTGACTTTGGTTTGAGCCGCACTCTCTCTGTACACTGTAAATGCATGCAAACATACAAACGAATTAAGTTAACCAGACTCAGTTTTCAAGCTGTAGCTTCAAGAAAATTAAGTTGACCTGAATATGATGAATGAACAAAACTATTTTGAGAATTAAGCCGTCACTTGCTGGATGCTCACAGTAAATACATTACTGTAATTTAATTTTTTCAGTACAGCAAAATAAACAAGTTACTGTAATCTAGATTTTAAGTGTATTTGAGTACTGCACACTCGCAATAATTAAGGTAATCAAATCTGCTTCAAGACAACATAAATTACTTTGTAAGGGAGCAAGTTTGCATTTTTAGTAAAGTCAACTTATTATATTTTACAGTGTAAGGCATGTAGAAATACCCTAAACAGCGAATAATCCGCAGTAAAAATTTGTACGTGTTTTTAAAAACCGCTTGTAATTATGAACAAACTAGTTTAGCTAACAACTGCTACAGAAAGGTGAACATTTATTAAAATGAATCTGAAATACACGAGTTGACCAACATCAGGAGGGTAAGAGTTCTAATGTTAAAACTCGCTGTTGTTACTCCGCTGTTTTATGATTTGTAAAAAGCTGCACCAGGCACTTGAAAATTGCACATTTCCGACCAATTCTGTCAAAAAACATTAACAGCCTGTGAGCCGACACACTGCTGTCAGTGTGTCATGTAGAATCTGTGCATTTGTTCAGAGCGTATAATTATAAATCTCAAGTCGTTTTAACGTGGATAAAGATTTAAATGCGGTTGTTTTGCAGAAGTTCCACTGAAAACACACAGAAGCTGTAATTTTTACAATTCACACGCTGTATCTTTGATAGAAATAGTCGGTGGTCATTTATTGAGAAATCTAACTGGCGGAGGGTTTTACGCTTTAAACGCTTATTTGGTTGTGAAAAGCTCCACAAAAACTTGTACTTTTCGAGCTGATGCTGACTGTTTGCATAAATTTTTGGCTGAGTGGGGAAACGTCTGACATTATATAGCCAATATGTTTTTTCTTACTTTATGGACCTTTAAAAACTTTAGTCATATTACTAAATCATTGTTTTTCTTTTTTTCTTACCTCATGAAGGCGACTCTCTCTCCGGCTCCCCGTGTCGTCTAATAACCCTCTGGGCTTAATTTGTCTTCTTCTTCTCGTTAAACCAGAATAAACTTTTTATGCATCGCAATTATTCTCTCTCAAAAACGTTCATTAATACCAGTCCAAAATATCCTCGAACCTCCGGGCATCTTGCAGGAGCGACGGTCACGTCTCGCCACAAACTGAAAGAAAAGATGCGACTTATTAAATATTTAGCCTACACTTTTAAAAAAAACCGTCATGATGTGATTTTTTTCTTCTTACCGTGTAACACGAGTCCGTCCCCGCGGCGCCCTGTTGACGGTTCGACAGACCTCCGTCAGTTATAACACACCAGCTCCGCGTTATTAACCTGTATTTTTAATATAAATGAGATTTCAGAGGGTTTACTATCTCTGCTGCTGTGTCTGGGGGAAAAAACTTGATTAAACAGCGTTAAATAAACTCCTAACAAAATATCCACAAACTGTAACACAGACCATACTTATTAATGAAATATTTACACTTTAAAAAGTTATGAGCTGATTTTCTTACGTCATAAAGGAGACTCTGTCCCTGGCCTGTTGTGTCGTCTAAATGATCCTCTGGGGTTAATTTGTCAGGCCGAATTCTTCTGCTCCATCAGAATAAACTTTTCTCACCGTGGGGCTCTATATCTAACAAAAAAACATCATTTAAAAAATGTTTTTACCGCCGAGGATCTTTTTAAAAAAAAAAACAGAAGCATTTCTATCAAAAGATTACTTAATTCACTTGCCGTGAAAGACTTTCGCACTCTGAGCCCATCCGTGGGCTCTCTGAAATAAACCATCAGCAGCCGGACCACATGGAGTGTCACCTTAGAATCCTGCGAGAACCATCTGAACATCTTTGTCGGCAGTTTTGCTCGAAAGTATTCCACAATAGCTCTTCATATTCTTCCAGGGTGAGTTCCAGGAGACGCAGCGCATGAAGGTTTGTGAGAAGCTCAAAACGAGAATAGGTGCCCCTCTTTTGGCTGAATTTTGACTTTTAAGGGGTGAACTTTCCGTTTATGTAGTGACGGAGTTGCTGATTGATGAAAGTAATCCCTTATTTTAATAAATGTTATAATTAATCATGTAAGTCTCTTCTTTTCCATAGAATTTGTATTGCTGCACCTTAGTTAACTACATCATTTCAATAGGCTATATGTTGTATAGAATAAAGAATACACATTAAAATTGCTAATCAAGGTTATAGTAAAGACACTGCTTAATTGGCTGTCATGAATACTGACAAAGTATCATAAAGGTAATGGTCAAAGTGAGGATTTGTAAATGCTGCCTCAAACGTCCGCGCAGTAATTCAGATATGGCGAAACAAGTGAATGATATAAAATATGTAGAGCTTTGTAATTCAATAAATATTTTTGCTTTGTTGAGGGTACTAGAAATATTTTTAGATATTTTAGCTTGAACATGTTTTATGTGAGGGACAATATTTAAACGCGTGCTTACGCGATAAAACTTTAAAGGTATGATCGGGAGGCCACTCTCAACACATCCGCTCTGTTTTCAGGCAAAAAAAAACATTAAAAAATTTTACGATCAAAGATTAACACGAGCCGTGACAATTTTTAAACGCGTCCAAACGTGGTAAAACTTTAAAGGTATGATCGGGAGAGCGTTCTCAACACACCAGAAGCATTTTTTCTGACATTGTTTTTGCAAAGTTACACACCGATTCAGTGTTAATTTTAGTGACCTCCGATCGGTGTAACCGGGTGTCATTACTGCCGAAGTGAATTACAATCTTACTAAATTTACGCTTAGCCTTAGCCAGCAGTTTCAAATTTCCTTCAATGACGCCTGCTCTGGCCGCTGGAAGACAATTGACTATGGTTGCTGGTGTCGCTAACTTCACATTTCTCAAAACAGAGTCGTCAATAACCAGAGTTTGATCCTCGGCGGGTGTGTCGCCGAGTGGGGAAAAACGGTTAGAAATGTGAACGGGTTGGCGGTGTACACGGGGCTTCTGTTTAGGGCTACTCTTCCTCCTCACAGTCACCCAATCGGCCTGCTTTCCCGGCTGCTCGGGATCTGCGGGAAGGGAACTAACGGCGGCTAAGCTACCTTGGTCCGCACTGACTACAGCGGCCTGGCTAGCTGTAGAATTTTCCACGGTGCGGTGCCGAGTCTCCAATTTGCCCAGCCTGGCCTCCAAAGCTACGAATATGCTACACTTATTACAAGTACCATTACTGCTAAAGGAGGCCGAGGAATAACTAAACATTTCACACCCAGAGCAGAAAAGTGCGGGAGAGACAGGAGAAGCCACCATGCTAAACCGGCTAAGAGCTAGTAGCTGCGCTAAGCTAGCGGATTCCTAAAAACACACAAAGTGAATAATGTGTAAATAATTTAGAGGTGATTCAGTAGATGGAGTGCTTTAGTTAAGGCACGTGAAGATAACACTGTGAAACAAATCGTTATCTAGATCAATCTAACTACGCAGATTAAACAGCTAACAGATACAGCAAAACACTGCTGTGCTCCGGAACAGGAAGTGATACAATACCGCAGTGAGAGCCAACCACCAGTAGAGGCAAGCAAGAGCCCAATAAATAATAATAAAATTATATATATATATATAAAATAATACAAATTATATAAATAATGTAATCATTAGTAAGTCTCTGACTTAATGCTGTGGGTCTCTGACTTAATGCTGTGGGTCTCTGACTTAAAGCTGTGGGTCTCTGACTGGCTGCTGTGGGTCTCTGACTTAAAGCTGTGGGTCTCTGACTTAATGCTGTGGGTCTCTGACTGGCTGCTGTGGGTCTCTGACTTAATGCTGTGGGTCTCTGACTGGCTGCTGTGGGTCTCTGACTTAATGCTGTGGGTCTCTGACTGGCTGCTGTGGGTCTCTGACTTAATGTTGTGGGTCACTGACTGCTGTGGATCTTTGACTTGCTGCTGTTTCTCTCTCTCTGACTGGCTGCTGTGGGTCTCTGGTTGGCTGCTATGGATCCCTCTTGGACTTGCTGCTGTGTTTCTCTGGCCTGCTGCTGTTTGTCTCTCTGGCGGGCTGCTCTGGATCTCTGGCCAGCTGCTGTGGGTCTCTGACCGGCTACTGTGACTCTCTGACCAGCTGCTGTGGGTTTCTGGTCGGCTGCTGTGGTTGTCTGGCCAGCTGCTGTGGGTCTCTCTCTGACCAGTTACTTTGGGTCTCTGACCGGCTGCTGTGGGTCTCTGACCGGCTGTAATCTATCAATCTGACCGGCTGCTGTGGGTCTGGCCGGCTGCTGTTGGTCTCTGACCAGCTGTTGTGGGTCTCTCTCTGACCAGTTACTTTGGGTCTCTGACCGGCTGCTGTGGGTCTCTGACCGGCTGTAATCTATCAATCTGACCGGCTGCTGTTGGTCTCTGACTGGCTGTAATCTATCAATCTGACCGGCTGCTGTGGGTCTCTGACCGGCTGTAATCTATCAATCTGACCGGCTGCTGTTGGTCTCTGACTGGCTGTTGTGGGTTTCTGGCTCACTGCTCTGAGTCTCTGTGACCTGCTGCTGTTGGTCTCTGACTGGCTGTTGTTGGTTTCTGGCCTGCTGCTGTGGGTCCCTCTTTGACCGGCTCCTGTGGTTCTCTGGCCCACTGCTGTTTCTCTCCCTCACTGGCTGCTTTGGGTCTCTGACTGGCTGCTTTGGGTCTCTGACTGGCTGCTTTGGGTCTCTGACTGGCTGCATTTCTCTCTGTGAGTGGCTGCTGTTGAACACTTGCTGTGGGTTTCTGGCCCACTGCTGTGAGTCTCTTTGACCTGCTGCTGTGGGTCTCTTTCCGGCTGCTGTCTCACTCTCTGACTGGCTGCTGTTGGTCTCTGATGAGTTGCTGTGGTTCTCTGGCCGGCTACTGTGGGTCTCTGAAATGCTGCTGTGGGTCTCTCTCTCTTTCTCTCTCCATGTCTCTCTGACCAGGTCTGTGCTATGTCTCTGCCAGGCCTCACTCCGAACAGTCACTGAACTAACCTCCTCCCAACACGGTGATATCCATCACTCCTTTTTTTTGTTACTAATCTTTTTGTTTTGACTCACAGACTGTCTGCAAGTGTTTCACTTTTTATTTAATTCTTTTTTGGGAACACCTGAGTCTTCACAAACATGGCAACTGTGAGACTTGTTTAGCCTGCAGAACACAAACAGAACCCCACCTATTTTCCATGTACTCTAGTGACATTTACAGTGCGCAGCATATGATCTGAAAGGCCCTTAGTGGGTTTCAGGAGATTTGTTAAAACTGTGAATTGATTTTATGACATCACAATGGACTAAATCACTTTCTCCTCCTCCAGCCCTTCCCCTCTCAGGTGTTCCACTCGTGATTGTTGCCCCTGTGGTCTCTCTGGTTCTCCTGCTTCTGCTGCTTCTTTTTGGAGAGCTTCTGCTACTGTGGAAGAAACAGACAGGTCAGAACTGTTCTGTTGTGCACGTGGTTCTGATCCATATAGGATCAGCTTGGCTTCCATCAGTGGCTACATTTCGTAGGAGGCTTCCATTAGGATTAGAATCACTCTGATCGTTCGTCTGTGTGACTGTAATCAAAATGATTAGATATATTAAAACTCAACATGACTCAGCACATTATAAAATGTTATTGTTTTTAATTGAAACATTCTTATTTGATATATATTTATTTTATTTTATTTTCCAAACAGGAAATGATGCCAGCACTTTTTTGGACGAAGTGACTGCACAGCGATTGTCTTCATTCTTTTCAATTTTTAAACATTTTTGTCTTTTTGAGTGAAATTCTTGTGGTAATTAATGTTGTATACTAACAATCTTAGTGCTTTTAGCAACTCTCGGTAGTCTGAGATGTTGAGAGCTCCATTAATGCATGATTACTGAGAAAATAAGTGGCTCATAACTTTTACTGCACACACAAAAGCAAATTGTTCAGAGAACCACAGTGGAGCCTGCAAAAATATGATTTAATAAACAGCCGGACTGAGGTTAGCCTGTTAGCTGGTTCAAAGAATGTGCAGCAGCTGCCACCAGCATGGAGTCTTCATCCTGTCTCAAAAAGTCTCAGGTTGTATTTGTCTTTTAAATGATGAATGATTGTCAACAAAATACTTTCAATGATTAAAACTGTAAGATCATGTGACATCTGTGTGGAAACTTTATTTACTTTGGATTTTTATTTTGGTCGACATCTGATTGAGGAGGTGGAGTTAATGAGCTGTACTGTTACCGGCCACTAGGGGAGATACACAAGTTAATCTGCTGTTGTTGTGACAGATGTAGTGGCAGGGTGATGAAATCTGATTGTTTGCAAGTTTGGGGTTGGACTTCTCTTGAGATGCTGCATTGCATTATGTTAGTCTGCAGTGGAAATATAAACTTCTCTCTGAACTCCCAAAAAACAGGTCTTGGACTGTTTCTTCTCATCCTCTTGGTGGCGTATCTGGTTCAACATCTGGCATGAATGGTGGATGGAATTGAAATGTGGATCCACTGAGGTGGCCTCAAGCAAACACAGGAAACACCAAAAGAAATGAACCGAGATACATGAAACATTCAGTCTATCTCCAAACAACATGAGACAACCGGGTGACAATTAAAACATTCAAGGGCTCATATTCTGCATTATATAACGACTGAGTGAATCCTTCTCATTTGACTGGTGCTTTGTGTGTCACGTGACATGGATTATGTGTCCCATTTGTGTTGCATTGCATTTAGAGTGTAATTTGGTTCCATTTAGAGTGCAAATTTGGTTCCATACATTTGGTACATTGCACTCTGTGCACATGTAGTGGCTGCACTCTGCGTTGTGTTGTTATGACTCTTCCCATTCGCTCCCCTCGGGATGCAAACTCATGATCCCTGGCATGGGAGTCAGACTCTCTAAACAGAAGGCTAAAATGGCAGGGATCTGGCCTTGTGACCAGAGAATCCTTTTGAGCTGTTGGGAGTGAGGTTTACTAACTACATCTGCACAGCGACACCTGCTGGCCTCCGTTACACACACACACACACACATACACACACACACACGCACGCACGCACACACATGCATGCGCGTACACATATTACACACTCGCGCGCACACACACACAAAACAAATCCCCTGTGCTGTAAGCTGTCTGATGTGATTATTTAGGTGCACTGAGGAAGTACACAAGCCAGACGGCGCTTAGCTTTAAAACAAGGATGGTGGAGTTTGTTTTGCTGACGGACGACGATTTGATGCACTGCATGGCGGAATCATTTTTGGACTCCTATTTAAAGTTTGTGTTGGGTTGTTGATGTCAAAGCAGCAGTGACGCACCAAAGTTGGATTAATTTCTGATTTTTTTCACTGCACTGAGGAGGTAGCAAAATATAAGTCCCTTTTCTGTTGTTTGTAAATTAATATATAAAATGACAATGATCTATTTTAGCCATTATATAAAACAATGTTTTTATATTCTTTCAATGGAAAGAATGTAAAAACATTTGCCTCACTGAATGGCATGTTCCAGCTTTCACCTCCTGAAATATTCGTACCATTGAACTCATAAACATTCTTTATTTGTATACTGTCCAGGGGTCCAGGTGAGGTCAAAGGTCACAGCTGTTTGAGAGAGAATGAAGGTCCAAGTGTTTAGGGTCCTGGTGCGTCATGTGTTCATCCCTGACTTGTCTGAAGAGAAGTGGCTGTAAAACTGCTGATTTCTATCTGCTATACCAAAGGGGACCATTACTTATGCAACCCATCATCTTAGCTTTGATATTTTTATTTCATTTATATCAAGTAGTAGAAATTTTCTTTGAGATTGAGTTTAAGGAGGATAATTTTAGAAATTTTAATATCAAGAAGCCTGAATTACATTTTATATTTGAAATGACATAAACAATTTAAAATGTATAAAAATCCCAAAGGGCTGACGTACTGTACTTTTGCAAGGCGCTGTGGTTTCAGTGCCACAAGGTCACGACTGAAGTTCGAGAGTCTGGAGAGTGGACTGCCTCTGAAGCTCAACATTCACCTCACAGTCTCTGCTTAGAGGATTTAGTTTAAAAAATTATATTAATAAAAATAAAATAAATAAAACTCTGGATGTTTGAAAGTAAACAACACTTAACATTTTATTTGGCATTTGCCGGGTTGTGTCACTTTATTCCTGACAATGTACACTTTACCTTTAAATAATGTTTGAATGCAATTTAATGTAATAAATTGGACAATATTGAATGTACTTGCTACTTGAGTTTTTTAGGACATATTTTGGACTCTTACTCAAGTACTTATTTTTTATGAGAATTGTAACATTTACTTGAGTAATTTTTACTGAAAGTAACACTACTTTTACTTGTGTACTCTTTGTAGTTACTCTACTCACTTCTGCTAACCAGTGACCTAAAGTTTGGTATGAGCTAGTGTTAATTTTGTCACCTGTTTTTTTAAATTTAGTCTTAGTCTTTTGTCAGATATTCTTTTTAGTTTGAGACATATTTAGTCATTCACATACAGTTTTTATTTAGTCATGTGTTAGTCGACTAAGAGTCTGTTAATTTTAGTCTACATTTAGTCAAAAGATAACTGAATAATGAAATAATGTTAAAAACAAATTGATTTAGGATGCATATATAGTTTGTTGCTGTTTTGAAAAATCTGCAATCTGAGCCTCAGAGAGCTGATCAAGCACTTTAACACAGTGACACGGAGCATAAATGCAAACTAACAGAGAGTAACTTTAATTTGAGCCACGGAGAGTCGAGCGGACACTTTAACACTGTGACACTGACCATAAATGTAAACAAACACAGTGTAACTTTAATCTGAACCTCGGAGAGACGATCTGACACGTGAACACCGTGAGATGGAGTGTAAATGTAAACTAACACACAGTAAATTTAATCTGAACCTTGGAGAGCCGATGGGACACTTTAAATATTAGAAATTGCTGTTTTTTGTTTGTTTGTTTGTTTGTTTTTTGTTTTTGTGTGTGTGTTTTCCCCCCACAGCAGCGGCGCGATGTGGTGGTACCCCATCCCCGTAGAGACGGTGCCTGCTCCCAGACCACCAATAACCAGCAAAAATCTATTTAAGCATAAAAATTCAAAAAGAAAAAATAATATAGCACCTTCAACTGCACCACAGACTAAAACAGTTAAATGTGGTCTATTGAACATTAGGTCTCTCTCTTCTAAGTCCCTGTTAGTAAATGATATAATAATTGATCAACATATTGATTTATTCTGCCTTACAGAAACCTGGTTACAGCAGGATGAATATGTTAGTTTAAATGAGTCAACACCCCTGAGTCACACTAACTGCCAGAACGCTCGTAGCACGGGCCGAGGCGCAGGATTAGCAGCAATCTTCCATTCCAGCTTATTAATTAATCAAAAACCCAGACAGAGCTTTAATTCATTTGAAAGCTTGACTCTTATTCTTGTCCATCCAAATTGGAAGTCCCAAAAAACAGTTTTATTTGTTGTTATCTATCGTCCTCCTGGTCGTTACTGTGAGTTTCTCTGTGAATTTTCAGACCTTTTGTCTGACTTAGTGCTTAGCTCAGATAAGATAATTACAGTGGGTGATTTTAATATCCACACAGATGCTGAGAATGACAGCCTCAACACTGCATTTAATCTATTATTAGACTCAGTTGGCTTTGCTCAAAATGTAAATGAGTCCACCCACCACTTTAATCATATCTTAGATCTTGTTCTGACTTATGGTATGGAAATTGAAGACTTAACAGTATTCCCTGAAAACTCCCTTCTGTCTGATCATTTCTTAATAACATTTACATTTACTCTGATGGACTACCCAGCAGTGGGGAATACGTTTCATTACACTAGAAGTCTTTCAGAAAGCGCTGTAACTAGGTTTAAGGATATGATTCCTTCTTTATGTTCTCTAATGCCATATACCAACACAGTGCAGAGTAGCTACCTAAACTCTGTGAGTGAGATAGAGTATCTCGTCAATAGTTTTACATCCTCATTGAAGACAACTTTGGATGCTGTAGCTCCTCTGAAAAAGAGAGCTTTAAATCAGAAGTGCCTGACTCCGTGGTATAACTCACAAACTCGCAGCTTAAAGCAGATAACCCGTAAGTTGGAGAGGAAATGGCGTCTCACTAATTTAGAAGATCTTCACTTAGCCTGGAAAAAGCCCTCCGTAAAGCTAGGACATCTTACTACTCGTCACTAATTGAAGAAAATAAGAACAACCCCAGGTTTGTTTTCAGCACTGTAGCCAGGCTGACAAAGAGTCAGAGCTCTATTGAGCCGAGTATTCCTTTAACTTTAACTAGTAATGACTTCATGACTTTCTTTGCTAATAAAATTCTAACTATTAGAGAAAACATTACTCATAACCATCCCAAAGACATATCGTTATCTTTGGCTGCTTTCAGTGATGCCGGTATTTGTTAGACTCTTTCTCTCCAATTGTTCTGTCTGAGTTATTGTCATTAGTTACTTCCTCCAAACCATCAACATGTCTATTAGACCCCATTCCTACCAGGCTGCTCAAGGAAGCCCTACCATTAATTAATGCTTCGATCTTAAATATGATCAATCTATCTTTATTAGTTGGCTATGTACCACAGGCTTTTAAGGTGGCAGTAATTAAACCATTACTTAAAAAGCCATCACTTGACCCAGCTATCTTAGCTAATTATAGGCCAATCTCCAACCTTCCTTTTCTATCAAAAATTCTCGAAAGGGTAGTTGTAAAACAGCTAACTGATTATCTGCAGAGGAATGGTCTATTTAAAGAGTTTCAGTCAGGATTTAGAATCCATCATAGTACAGAAACAGCATTAGTGAAGGTTACAAATGATCTTCTTATGGCCTCAGACAGTGGACTCATCTCTGTGCTTGTTCTGTTAGACCTCAGTGCTGCTTTTGATACTGTTGACCATAAAATTTTATTACAGAGATTAGAGCATGCCATAGGTATGAAAGGTACTGCGCTGCAGTGGTTTGAATCATTTTTATCTAATAGATTACAATTTGTTCATGTAAATGGGGAATCTTCTTCACAGACTAAGGTTAATTATGGAGTTCCACAAGGTTCTGTGCTAGGACCAATTTTATTCACTTTATACATGTTTCCCTTAGGCAGTATTATTAGACAGCATTGCTTAAATTTTCATTATTACGCAGATGATACCCAGCTTTATCTATCCATGAAGCCAGAGGACACACAACAATTAGCTAAACTGCAGGATTGTCTTACAGACATAAAGACATGGATGACCTCTAATCTCCTGCTTTTAAACTCAGATAAAACTGAAGTTATTGTACTTGGCCCCGCAAATCTTAGAAACATGGTGTCTAACCAGATCCTTACTCTGGATGGCATTACCCTGACCTCTAGTAATACTGTGAGAAATCTTGGAGTCATTTTTGATCAGGATATGTCATTCAATGCGCATATTAAACAAATATGTAGGACTGCTTTTTTGCATTTGCGCAATATCTCTAAAATTAGAAAGGTCTTGTCTCCGAGTGATGCTGAAAAACTAATTCATGCATTTATTTCCTCTAGGCTGGACTATTGTAATTCATTATTATCAGGTTGTCCTAAAAGTTCCCTGAAAAGCCTTCAGTTAATTCAAAATGCTGCAGCTAGAGTACTGACAGGGACTAGAAAGAGAGAGCATATCTCACCCATATTGGCCTCTCTTCATTGGCTTCCTGTTAATTCTAGAATAGAATTTAAAATTCATCTTCTTACTTATAAGGTTTTGAATAATCAGGTCCCATCTTATCTTAGGGACCTCATAGTGCCATATCACCCCAATAGAGCGCTTCGCTCTCAGACTGCAGGCTTACTTGTAGTTCCTAGGGTTTGTAAAAGTAGAATGGGAGGCAGAGCCTTCAGCTTTCAGGCTCCTCTCCTCTGGAACCAGCTCCCAATTCAGATCAGGGAGACAGACATCCTCTCTACTTTTAAGATTAGGCTTAAAAATTTCCTTTTTGCTAAAGCTTATAGTTAGGGCTGGATCAGGTGACCCTGAACCATCCCTTAGTTATGCTGCTATAGACTTAGACTGCTGGGGGGTTCCCATGATGCACTGAGTGTTTCTTTCTCTTTTTGCTCTGTATGCACCACTCTGCATTTAATCATTAGTGATTGATCTTTGCTCCCTTCCACGGCATGTCTTTTTCCTGGTTCTCTCCCTCAGCCCCAACCAGTCCCAGCAGAAGACTGCCCCTCCCTGAGACTGGTTCTGCTGGAGGTTTCTTCCTGTTAAAAGGGAGTTTTTCCTTCCCACTGTCGCCAAGCGCTTGCTCACAGGGGGTCGTTTTGACCGTTGGGGTTTTTCCATAATTATTGTATGGCCTTGCCTTACAATATAAAGCACCTTGGGGCAACTGTTTGTTCTGATTTGGAGCTATATAAATAAAGTTGATTTGATTTGATTTGATATAGAGCTCAGCGCACAGAGAAGGTGGAATTGTGTGCGCAAGAGGAGAGCCGTTCCAAAAATAGCCTCTCAGGTCCTGCGTAACTGCCAGGCACACGGATAATGGGCTTTTAGCAGACTCGTAATCACCACGCAAATGCCTCTAAGCCGTTGCAGTAACTCAAACACAAACTGCGCCATGCTGTTGTTGCTAAATTTTGAACATCTTGAAATTAGCGCCACGCTCAGAGAGGAGCCTCGTTAACTGAAGATAATGAGAAAGAGCCGCTCTGAGCCACTATACTGCCACGATAGCTCACGAAACAAAAAAAAAACAGGGTTCGTGGCTCCTTCTTCATCCTTCTTCACTCGGTGGGACCGAAGCTTAACTGTCTTTGATCAAAGCCATCAATATCATCAAAGTGGGAATTGTGTCACTTTAAAGGCATGTTTAATCTTTCTTACTCTGCTTTGATCTTGACTGAACAATACTTTGATCAAGTTAACATTAGGAGCTAATGTCAGTGTGCTGACTATTTGAGTGTTACAGACAGGAAGGAATGAAGGAATGAAAAACGTATGGAAGGAAGAGGAGCTGCACGGGGGAGGTGTTTCAGACAGACAGGAAGGAAGGATGGAAGAAAGGTAGGAAGTGTGTGGGGGAGTTGTGTGTATGTGGAGAGTTTATGTGTGTGAGGGAATTGTCATGGTTACTGTTACTAAGCAGCAGGTCAGCCAGTAGACAAACACATATACGATTTTAATATATATGAGAGTTAACTTATGGTAAAATGATTGTATTTATATCGTGCTTTTCCATCTGAATCAGGAGCTCAAACCACTTTACAATGATGCCTCACATTCACCCATCGATATCAAAGTGCTGCCCTGCAAGGCTATCACTATACAGCGGCAGCAACTCTGGGGTTAAGGACCTACTCAAAATGTGTTATCACATTGGTCACATCTCAGTGATGTCAGAGTGGACAGTGTAATCAACTTTGGAAACACAGAGGCATGAGAGCACGGAGGAACAAACCCAAAAAATACAAACAAGACAAGTACAAATAATGAAGAGCGAACACAGTGACCGGGGGGGAGGGGGGGTGCATGCTCGTGTAGAAGAATTTTTAGGTCCATATTTGAACTGTGATGAACTATCAAGTGTCCTGATCTGAAATGTATGTCCTCTGGTTGAACTAGCAGGTGTTCAACCCAAAAAAAGGGCTCTATTAGTCATTTAGTCTGTCAGGGGCTTTCCAAGGCCTTTTAGGTGCTTTCCCGCAGGCCGCGTGCAGGGGCCTCAGGCCAGCTGCACGTGTGGCTGAGGCCACGTGCGGAGGGGGCCTCAGGCCAGCTGCACCTGTGGCTGAAGGTCTTTTAAAAAAATCAGTTGTAAATCCTTCATGTTTTAATGGGAGCGTTTGTCACATTGAAATAATGGCCTAACACCTGCTTAGGGTTCACTAGAGGACGCTTCCAATAGAAAACCATGTCTTGGGAATGAAATAAATAAAAAAGTCGAAGGAGGAGCGATGCCCGCGGGTCTCCAATAAATAGACGAGCGCGGTTGTCATATTCAGTCTCTCTAGAGGACTCAGTTTGTCTAAGCTTTGTGTCGAAGGCTTAAATAAACTTAAAAACTCTGTGCATTTTATCTGCTTAAGGCTGAATTATTCTAAAGTGTTGTGTCATTTTCTAGCATATCACTTGCAATTAGTTTGTGTTATCTAAAAGACGACATCCTGAGAAGACTAAAGACGAGCCGCGACAGAACTTGGCGAGCCAGCTTCAGGAGGGTCCAGGGGCATTCCGGCAGCCTGGGGCAGTCCAGCTCATCCCTCCAGACCGTAAATAACAGTGATCACGACTAAAAGGTAAGCAGAAACCTTTTATAACTTCTGCACGATCTGGAGGAGTGAGTCGGGATTTCCGCCCAAGTTGACAGGTGATATTTTTAATTGCCTCTTACCCAAAAGAACCTGGACTAAGAAAATTGATAAGAGACTAAAAAAAGATAAGATTGAAAATTATCAGGCCTTGTAGATAAAATGCTCAGAAGGTGTGTGTGTTCCCGGGAAAAAGAATGTCTGTGTAAGTGAAAGGTCAGGAATGTTCATGAACTCTGGTGCGGAAAGAGTGCATGAAGAACTAACCTGGATGCTTGGAGAATAATTGGTGTTGAAATTCGTTACTAACGTGCCGGCTGATAGCATGCGCTGTAGGGGTTAATTTAGGGGAGTATACTGACAAATAGATACAAGGTAATACAAGGTTATTTAAAGAGTTTAACAGAGACTGAAGTGAAATAAGTGAGAAAAAAGAGTTTAACAAGAGAATACGTGCAGAGAAAGCACAAGATAAGCGCCTGAGGGGGCGCAGTAGAAATACCGTACATGATAAAGAGATTTAAAGAGGAAAGTGCAAAGTGGCACAGCTGACAGTAAGTAAAAGAGCTCAATAAAGGACGTCATTTTTTAAGAAAAGAGAAAAACTATAAAAAAAAATAAAATAAATAGAGAGTTAGTGCAGAATACATGAGAATTAATGAAGCAGAAAATAGTGCAGTAAGGCACCAAATACACGCTTGTGGGGCGTGGGAGAAGAATAAGTAATTAAGTACACAGTAATATGAGTTTTTTATAAGAAAAGAAAAAGAGAATATTTTCAGTGCAAAGGCACATTAAGCTCACGAGGAGCTCAGTAAGTGAAAAAAAGGTAGAAGAAAGTGCAGAAAGGCACAGGATACGCACGCGAGGCGCGGTAAGGCATAGAAATAAATGAAATATTGTATGCTCAGAAAGGAGCTTGTGAAAATAATATAGTAAGCACAGGATACGCACGCGAGGCGCGGTAAGGCGTAGAAGTAAATGAAATATTGTATGCTCAGAAAGGAGCTGGTGAAAAATAATATATTAAGCACAGGATACGCACGCGAGGCGCGGTAAGGCGTAGAAGTAAATGAAATATTGTACGCTCAAAGAGGGCTTGTAAAAAAAGTAATATATGAAGTTGCTGACAGCGCCGGAGAAGCTGTCTAACGTGAAGAAGAGATACATGCTTAAACAGAACACATTGGTGTTAAGTGAATAAAAAGGTTGTTTAAAGCCGCGGAGTGAAAAGTGGCAGAAGTCTAGATAGAGATATATAGAAAGTTGTTTTTAATAATTTTTGTGTATAAAGCTTTTGAAAATTGTGTGTGGGAGAGTGGAGAGTAAGCGGGGAGGTGCAAGCAAAAAGCTGTGAGGGCTTGCAAGCTGGCTGACATACAAGATTAATGTGAAAGAGTACGAGGGGGAGGTATTTAGACCCAACAGGAGGACTTGGGAGGTGCATGACAGGCAGAGAGGAAAGTGTGAAACAGAGACAGTGAAGAAAAAGACAGGAGAAGAGTGCTATGTAAATACAGAGAAGGTAGATATTATTTCAAAGAGAGAAAACTAATAAACAAGCATAGCAGAAAAAGACGAGAAGCAGAAAGTTAAAAAAAAAAATTAGAAGGAAAATAGAAAGTCGGGAGCAAAGACATTAGGAAGTGTTAGGGTTGTAAGAGGATTAAATAAATAAAATTGGTTATAAATCAAAAGAGATAAAGTTTAGATTATAGTGAAAAAGCTGACAGACTGATCAATGCTTGGGACAGTCTTTGATGGGAGACTTAAGTGATGATGAAATAATACTCCCAGAACATTACTTGACTGACGGAGACATCGAAACCCAGGGAATCAGGACACATTTTTGGCTGGAAAGGACCTATTTTGACAGGGTAGGAGCAGAACATTGGCAGGACGAACAAGAGATCAATCAGAAATTATGGCAGATTACTAAGGTAATCAATCTGAAGCAAAAGAAAGAACAATTCCCTCTAATTAATTGGGAGCTGCTGATAAGACGTCTGTGGCATCAGGGTTTAACCCCGTGGCTGGAGCTGCTTTGTGCTGACCCTAATAAAGAACTTAGCATACCATTAAATCATTTAGTAACACTACCAACCGATTCCTAGGTTGACTCTGACTGTGGTCCCAAGGAAGGTTCGGTGGGAAACAGGTAAATTTTCATATTTAGTTAAAGAAAAAGAAGACGGGCATAGCAGTTGGAAATTTAATCCTTTTAAGGGTTTAAAATACAAAACAGGTGTTACAGCCAGCAAGTTATTGGTCTGGATCAGGACAGCCCCTGAGGGACTACCAGAACACCATAGAAACACCTCACATAGCGTTTGTCAGGGTTACATGGGTAACTCTCAAGGTCAAGGTCGGGAAAGTACCCCGCTAGACTTAGTACTAAGAAAATATCCAGGAAAACGCACTAAGGCCAACCAATGTATGAGAAAGTGGCACAAAAGGTCACATGGGGGCAGGCAATGGCCTTTGGTGGGATCATTTGATCCGGTGATGTGTGAAGCAGTTGCGGTAGAAATACAGAAAAAAGAAATTAAAGATCAGCAGAAGAACGTAAAAAACAACAAAAAACGCACTGAAGAAAAAGAAGTTTTGGCCTTGTTCAAGCAGGAAGCACAGAGGCTACAGCAGAAAAGAGAAAAAATGACAGAGGAAAGATCCAAAGAGACTAAAGCCAGTGCACCGAGCTGGGAAGCAGAGCCACCCCCATATAAACGTCATGATATGGGGAAGACAGCTGGACAATTTGTATTAGGAACTCGTGAAGAGGACCAAGGCATGGATGTGGAGGGCAAATTCACACTGACACTAAAAGCTCGAGAGCCACAAGGAGACAGGTCCTCAGTCTGTCAAATGGATCATACAAGGTCTCCAAGTCCGAAAGTAAGTGGTCGCACACCACGACCAGCGGGGGGGCCACAAATAACAGTGACACGGAGGCAGACGAGGATAAAGAGAGAGACCTGAAGGCTCCGCCTGCACATCGAGGTCCACTGAAAACCGTCCCCTCCCACCATAAGTCAGCCGACTGGACCTTCACAGGCTATAGAGGCTCCGAAGAGTGGCACAAGAGCTTCTGTGACACACTGGATCTGGCCAGAAGAGATAATGAAGAACTAGCTGAGCAACTTCGGCTAGCGAAGGAAAGAATACAAAGACATAGGGACGCCGAGGAAAGAAGAATATTACAACAATCGACGCCCAATCAAGGGAATCACATTATAGAGCCACCCACCCGGAAAATTTCTGGTGAGATCATCATTGAGACTGCAAAAGAGGCCCGACTCAGGCAAAGACAACAATGTGTAGCCAAAGACATAGCGGCTTTAGAACAGAATATAACCGACTGGATGGACTGCCTGGAACCAGTCAGTCGCACTCGATCTGGAAGACAGTATGGAGCCCGCACAGAAGAAGAGGAGGACGAAGACCTCATATGCCCATTGGTGGTTAGAAATGGTCATCATGTGTATACCCCATGGAGCTGGACAGACATGGTGGGGCTGGCCAACAGACTGCCAGACATCACCCAAGGAGCTGGGAGATGGATAACTGCCTTAGAAGAAGGCACTGCAGGGGTAACCTTGTCTTTAGGTGACATAAAAGCCTTGCTAATGCATGTCATGGGAAAACATGACACTGAAGAATTAGCAGGAAAGGTTGGACTAACACAAATGATGGGCACTAATCAACATGATGAAGTCCCCTTTAATCGCTATAGAAACTCCATGTGGGAAGGACTGAGAAGAAAGTACCCTGAGGTCTTGGATCCCTCTAAATTGGATGATGAGGAGTGGACACCTGAAGAGTGCCCAAAGAAGTTCCTGCACCGATTCCAGAAGAGATGGGCGGAGGAAACAGGAAATGCATGGAACCATTCTCCAGCAACTGAAATCCTGTTTAAAATAACTGTAAAAAAGGCTCTACCAGATGAGGTTCAGAAAGCCCTAGATGGAGTCGTGGGACTATCGAAAATGAATTGGGCTTTATACTCTGAGCATATTTGTCACCATCTTGAAATCTACAAGAAAGAAAAACAAAAAGAAGAAGATGCAGCAAAATCCCTGACGAAAAAATTGGTGCAGATGCAGTTGGGAGAGCTAACCAAAGTCAAGAAAGAAAAAACAAAGACCCAGGCACCAATGATGACCCCTGTTCCTTCTGAGTCGGCAAGCCTAGGCCCTACGGCAAACACTGCTGCCACCATACAGGCACCTGTGGTAACAGCCACACAGAGCCCCCGAGGAGCAGCAGGAAGCACTCCTACAGGAGAAGTCTCAGCACCAGTGGAGCATCACTATCACTACCATAGCACTGGCACACCCAGAAATGGACCCACCTACAGTCATGGGTGGAGAGGAGAGTCACGGAACTTTCAAGGTCAAAGAGGAGGGTGGCGAAGAGGATCTCGCCAACCTTCATTTGGAAACAGATTCCAGAACTCAGCTCCCAGGAACAGTCAAGCGGGACCGCCTATGGGACCAACACCCCCAATAGGGGATCAACCCTCTAATGAGTGTTGGAGCTGTGGACAACCTGGACATCGAATGAGAAATTGTCCGGCCCGACCTTGGGTTGGACCCTCTGCCTATTGGCAATAGGGAGGCCTAGAGAAGACAGAGGGGGAAACGGTGGCATTGGCTATTTCGATGATACCTAAGGAAGAGCCAACCGTCACTGTTAATATACAAAACAGAGATTTCCCTTCATGGTGGATACAGGGGCAACATACTCTTGCATAGGGAAAATGGGCGCTCATCTCCCCCTCTCTGGGTCTGTAATTAAGACCATCGGCTTCTCTGGGAAGACTCAAATAATACCGTTTACACGCCCACTTCCTGTAACGATTGTAGGAAAAACAATTGAAGCACCCCTGTTATACTCACAAAATACACCTGTGAATTTGCTGGGAAGAGACATTTTATGTAAGCTACAAACCCAGATAGTGTGTACCCATCAAGGACTGCAAATACACTTTCCTGACGAAGCACTCGCCAACATTATGGTGCTTATGGACATGGAAAACAAGGTCCGACCTGTGCAACCCATGGTATACTGGCTGAAGTTACAACCAGAAAATTCAAATCTTCAACTGCAATGGGAAAAATGGAAGCCCTGGGCCGAACAACACTATGAAGCAGTATATACACCTAGTTTACCTTTACATGTCACCCTGATGTTCGATGCCAAACAAGAACAAACTGACTATGCATGCTGCTGGGATGTATTGATGAATCAACGGCTGTTTCACATAACCACCACAGAAATTTATTTAGGCCCCCAAGGGGCCGCAGCTTCTGTCAAGCTAACTTCAGCTGAACAACAATGGTATCAAGTGCCGAATGCCACGCCTCATGTGACCCTTTTAGTCTCAGAAAAGTACGAATCCCATGACCTAGGTCCAATGGTAAAGACAGCCTCAGAAGTTGAAGAATGGCAAAACATGGAAAGTCCACAAGTACATCTGTCAAAAGACCAGCAGTTTGTACGAATTAATTTAAAAGTAAATGATGAGGCTATAGCTCAAAAAGTGGAGCTCAATCCTAGACCAGAGGGACAGATGGTGTTATCGGCCCAACAAGAGAGATTGTTAGAGCAAATACCACCAGTGGTGTGGTCCAAAAGCAAAACGGATGTAGGACTAGTAAAAACAGCCTTACCAGTAAAAATAAAAGTAAAACCGGGAGCAAAACTGCCTCACCAAAGGCAGTATCCATTAAAACCTCAGGCTATTGAAGGCATAAAACCAGTAATTAAGGGACTAATGGCAGCTGGAGTTCTAATAAAAACTGCAAGCCCATGCAATACTCCTATCTATCCTATCCCTAAAAACAATACCAAAGAGTATCGGCTGGTACATGATCTGCGTCCTATCAATGCAATAATAGAAATGGATGCACCTATAGTACCTGATCCGCATACTATACTATCAAGCATCCCTGCTGGAGCAAAATGGTACACAGTAATAGATCTGTGTTCAGCCTATTTCAGTGTGCCTGTGCACCCAGACTCACAACATTTGTTTGCATTCACATTTCTGGGACAACAGCTAACGTATACACGGCTACCTCAGGGACTGAACCTGTCCCCAGCCATCTTTAACAAAGTCCTGGCTGAAGATTTACAACACCTTGACATACCCAGTACATTGGTGCAATATATGGATGATCTCCTTATTGCATCAGAGACTCAAGAACAGTGTGAAAAAGAGTCATTAATTGTATTGCATGCATTGGCAGATGGAGGTCATAAAGTAAGTAAGGACAAATTGCAGTTCTGCAAACAACAAGTAGAATACTTGGGAAGACAGTTGTGTGGGACCACGCGATGTATAGCCCCAAGCCAAGTGGAGGCTATAATCAAGGCTCCCAAACCCCAAACAGTGGGACAGATGCTTTCATTCCTTGGGATGGCAGGGTACAGTCGGCCGTGGATTTGTGATTATGCTATAAAAACTGCACCTTTGCGTGCCATAATTAGAGCAGTGGGGCAAACAAGCAATGCAGCTCTCCTCGTCTGGACAGATGAGGCAACGGGAGCTTTTGAGGCCCTAAAAACAGACATGCAATCTGCTCCCGCGTTAGGTAACCCAGATTATGGGAAACCTTTCCATTTGTATGTTACTGAAAAAGCTGGTTATGCTTGTGCTGTACTAATGCAGGAAACAAATGAAGGAAAACAACCATTGGCCTATTATAGTACAAAGCTTGACAACATTGAAACAGGATTGCCACCATGCTATCAGGGTCTAGCAGCAGCTGCCTTTGCATTTCAAAAAGCATCATCCATAATCATGGGACATGCAGTAACATTGTACACGTCGCATCAGTTACATGCCCTGCTAACCAGTCAACGTTTTGTCTTAACACAAGCTAGACGCACTGGATATGAAGTTGTGTTGTCCGCTCCAGAAATAACAATACAACGTTGTCACACGGTGAATCCCGCCACCAAATTGACCACACCGTTAGATGGTACTCCACATAACTGTGTGGCAGAGACAGAGAAATTTTTGAGAGCCAGAGAACATTTGTATAATCACGCCATAGATGCAGATCTAACCCTGTTCGTGGACGGCTCATGCTTTCGGGATGCCGCAGGATTGCATGCGGGTATGGGGATTGTTAAACTAAACACGGATGGCGAAACCTTTGAATTACTGGAGTCCCAAGGAATTGATCAGCCTTGTTCAGCCCAACTGGCAGAAATCAAAGCCTTAACTATGGCTTGCCAGATAGCTAAAGATCAACGTGTTAATATCTACACAGACTCAGCCTACGCTTATGGCGTATGTCATGTACATGCAAACATTTGGAAACAAAGGGGATTCCTGAGAGCAGATGGCACCCCTGTCACTCATGGAGAAGCGATTTCCCAACTGTTACAAGCTCTCCAATTACCGTCTGAGGTAGCCATCATTAAATGTGCAGGTCATCAAAAGAATAATAACATCATAGCTCAAGGTAACAACCTAGCAGATGACGCAGCGCGCAAAGGAGCACAAGGAGAAAATATGTTTCCCCTGCTAACCATCCAAGATTGTGCCCCACTGGTTTCACTTGACGCACTGATAGTGGCTCAAAGTAGGGCCAGTGGAGAAGAAAAACGAATGTGGGTTAAACGAGGCGCTATTGAGACACGCAGTCAGGGGCCAGCGGACAAGCTGTGGCGCAGTAGTCATGGACATTTTGTGTTACCCACCAATTTATTACGACATGCAATCATTTGGGCCCACGGACCCGATCATTGTTCGCGAGTCCAAATTATGAACAAACTAAAAGCTGTCTGGTGGTCACCATATATGGCAGCTACAGTGGACCGTTTGTTGAATGAGTGTGAGGTATGTGCACAGTACAATGTCCGGAAATCATTCACAGCCCCTTTAGCCCACATTCCGGTCCCTGATGGGCCATTCAGACATCTTATGATGGATTTCATAGACATGGGAGCTGAAAATCGAGTTAAACGAATGAGATATGTTTGGTAGTGATATGCAGATTCAGCCGATGGATTGAGGCAGTAGCCTCTGCAAATCAAGACCATAAAACGGTAGCCAAATTCTTGTGCCGAGATGTCTTTCCAAGATTTGGCATTCCAGATACTATCTCATCTGACAACGGTAGGGCTTTTGTAGCCAAGGTTACACAAGAAACATTCAAACAATTGGGTATCAAACAGAAGTTTGGGTGTGTTTATCACCCTCAATCAAATGGGGCAGTGGAACGGGCTAATGGCATTTTAAAGAACAAACTAGCAAAAATCATAGCAGACAGCAATGGCAAACTAACCTGGCTGGATGCGTTGCCGCTTGCTTTATTGTCAATGCGCTCACAAACTAACCGACTAACCCATTTGACACCATTTGAAGCTCTTACAGGTCGGCCGATGCCTATTCCATACCTGAGAGGACCCTACGAAGGACCATCGCTGGAGCAGCTACAAGACGAATGGCATAATTATCTGAGACAGTTAACCCAAATACACAAAACTATCTTTTTGCAGGTCAAAGGTGCTACAGAAGACAGAGAAGCAGAGATTCCACTCGAAAATCAGAGCATCCAGCCTGGTGATCTGGTTTACGTCAAAGTGTTCAAAAAGAAGTGGGACAGGCCCCGCCGAGAAGGTCCTTTCAAAGTTATTCTTGCCTCACGTACAGCAGTCAAAGTAGACGGTAAGGACACTTGGTTTCATTTAAACCACTGCTGTAGGGTTGGTGGCCCAGCGCCCCTGCGGCCTCGGCAAGCTCGTCTTGGCAGGGCCGCCGGGCCAAGGGGGGAAGCAAGAGAAGCCAGAGACCCTACAGCAGCACCGAGGGACGGCCACGCCTCCCTGCAGCCAGAAGAAGCACAGAGGGAAGGCCACGCCTCCCTGCAGCCAGGCGAACACTGGCCAAGGCGCTCACAGAGACTGATTGAACAAAGACGACGCACAGCTTCAGAGAGTAGTGGATCCCTGCCAGATAGAGCAGCGACAGACTCAGATGCAGACTCAGAGACAACTGGAGACGCAGGCCAACAGACAGACAGAAATACAGACCGACAGATAGACAGGCCACAGGAGACATCAGACTCGGACAGCAACTCAGTAGATTTACCGACAGAAGAACCGCAGGAAGTACAACCCAGACAAAGCACAGATACACCACACATCCCTAGTGACAGCTCATCTAGTGACGGCTCACTTAGTAGCACATCTAGTAGCACATCTCAACAGTCATCAGAGCAATGATTAAGGAATTATTCAAGGGATTGACAATACTACTGGTGGTCAGTATGGGAGAAAATAGACATCCAAAACATACAACGGACTGTGCCGTGGCCATGGCCGCAATAGCAGCTAAACAAGGCATTCTAAACACAGGAAAAACATATAATTTGGTATACATTAAATCAAAAGCCTACAAGAACATAGGAATACAGGGAAAGCTGGGGGATTACATATTAGGCGAAGCCATTAGCATCAAATGTGAAGAGGAGGGAACACTCAACATAGAGGTAATTTGTGATAAAAGAGGATGCAGGGAAACCAAGCAAGACGTAACTGTTACAGTACATGAAGCCACAAAATGGGTAAAAATCAAACCAAGGAAAAAGAGGACAATTAGAAGCCTAGAAACAAGCAGTCACTTAGGGAGATGGGATCCCAGTACAGACCTAGCCCTACACAAGGGTTGAAGACCAATTTATTTTACCAATGGTTGAAATTTTCGGCTAGGCAGATTAGTGAAAAGCCTTGCATAGCCTGTCACCGGAAAGGTGTGATACCTCAGGCTAAACCCCTACCTGATATCAACAACTGTTATAGGAGTCCCCAACATAACTCAGACCAAGCAGAATGCTATACACAATGTGTTATGAAAATGGCAGTAGGTGATGAAAAATATGCTGCCGACAGTAAACTTTGTCCAGTGCCCCTAAGTACAGAAGGAACCGTTCCACCTATGATTAAAATAGAGAAAGGGATGATACACCCATTCTGTATAGCTAAAGGCTTAGTAGCACAATACATAAGCGATTGGCAGGTAGGGACAACCCAGCCAAACACCACATACAGTGTATGCAAAAGCAGCAAGAATACAAACCGGCCAAAACAGCATGGAACATTACCGTCTGTCACACCCTGCCAGCAGCAGGCATACAGTGTGAACAAATAGTACCGGCCACAGGGGGGTCTGTAATTGGACTGAATCTCACCCATGCTTCATGGGTATCTACTCCAAATTTAGCTAAGGGAACGGTACCCTTAGCTGACATCTTTTGGATATGCGGACAAAGAAGGAAACTCCTGTCATCGCTGTCCCCTAATTGGAAGGGCCTTTGTGCTCCTGTGATGCTCACAGGAGCTATAACAGTAATTGAAATGCCGAATTCAATACAACCCATGCCACAGAAACTTCGTAAGAAAAGAGGAATAATGACGTTTAAAACAGACTACAACATCACAGTAAGAAACGGGATACCAGAAGGGATACCCCGACAGTTAGAAGCCATAGACTGTAGCAGAGTTAAAGCAGATGAAGATGCGGATAAATGGGGATGGGCATTGGCTCTGTTCGGGGTTACTCCAAAAATCCGTTCTAGGTTCCAGGAGGTGCAGTGGATTAATTACTTGTGGTATAATCAACAAAGATATTTGAATTGGACATTGGCAGCTGTAGGAGCCTTAACCGAACAACTGCACGCCACCTCGCTAATGACAATGCAAAATAGATTAGCTATCGAGATGATGATGGCTGATGAACAAGGAGTTTGTATTATGATCAAAGCCACCGAATGTTGCACAGCTATTCCCATGCGTACAGGGGAAGACGGAAATTTGACAGAGCTCTTAATCACACTTGAAGAGATGCAACAGGAACTGTTAAGTAACTCCATAGGAGGGAGAAATGAAACTGACGATTCTGGATACATTGTAGGGAATGGAATGAATATTGGCCCACTGTTTTCACTGTTTGGGACTCTAAGGAGAGGGTGGATATCATGGAAAGACTGGTTATACCAGATAGGTGTAATCTTGGCACTAACAGGGGTGACGGTCTTGCTGGTAATATGTTGTGGTATTCCCTTGATAAAATTTTTGGTCAATAAATTGCTTTCATCCACAGTAGGACAGCTCCCACTGTTAGCCATCCGAGCCCTAGAAGAAAGCACAAACGAAACAGACAGAGAACCAGAATATATGGAAATGGATGAAATACCAATTATCCTCCCCGACAGCCCCCAGCTCCCTAATATTGTGGCGTATACCCCAGATAGGGAGGACTGGGATGGACCGTGCTTGGTGATATTGTAGACGAGGAAGAAGACACGCACGCACATTTACATTCACACACATGCACCCACAAAAATGAGGGATAGGATAGACAATATCTGAAAGAATGATATGGAGCTGTAATAATGAACGTATATGTATATTACTAGGACACAGGAGTATGGCTGAGAGACCAGACTCCCCTGATCAGGGACCTATGCCTGATCTGCCTCTATCAAGTCTGATTGGACTCTCAGAACTGTTTGGAGAAGAGGATATACAGGAGGGATGGTCGAGACATGATTGGTCGCCACAGCCGCCTTCCATCCAGCAGCTAAGCCAGTTGGCAACAGAAGGATCTTCATCGTTCCAGCACCTGGCGATGACGGCTTCACAGAATCTGCCTGCAGCAAGAGTCGGCCCGAGGACTCCACCATCACCTGAAGGACCCTTTGGACTCAGGAACACACCCCTTCCGCAGATGCCATGGAGACAGTCACATGTGCCAGTGGCAACGATACCCTCCAGGGGAGGCAGCCAAGGTCAGCCATATGCAGCAACCGCCCGAGTGCATCCTAGACCCAATTCACTGCTAGGACCTGTCCCCAGCTTTCCACCCCCAAGGCAGGAGAGATATTCTGATCAGCCCAGTACCTCTGGAGGAGGATCAGCAGGGGTAGACCTTAGCCGAACTCACCCACCAGGACAGAGGGGAGCTTTGTACAGGCTGCTAAATGCCCAGAGTGTCCCACCCACTTGCCTGTGCGACATCAACAATACTCCCCCCACACACGAAATGCCTTCCCCCTTGTACTTCCTGTCCCCTGGACTGCACAACCTTAATCTGGTCATGGTCACCCCACAGGACATGGCAATCTTGGTTCGAGAGCTTCGTCTTCCACAAGAGTCTGTTCCAAAAACCTTGGAGCAGCTCCTGCCCCTCACAAATCACATTCCCCATGAGCTATTTGAGGAAATCATGCCACAACTAAGTCAGACAGCTGCATACCTGTTCAGGATACACCGTGACAATGCCAACATCTCTTGTGCTCAGGAGGGCCTCCATACTCAACTGTGTGGTCTTCAGTCTAGTATGGACATGCTAGCCTGCATGATGGAGCATATGGAAAGGGAACAGCTAGGGCTGGCCACCACCACCCTGAATGTGGGCAAGAATTCTCTGGGGGCCCTGTACAACCTGGCCAAGCAGCACAAGGAGCTGGAAAGATCCATCAGAGAACTGCACGACTGTCTGAAAGCCAGAATTCCTGATCCTCCCCCCACTACCCCTGAAAGGCCAACCTCCCCATGTTCCCCAACTTCTCCCAAAACTTCAGATGCTGAGTAAATGCTGAGGAGCGCGGACTGACGTAATGGCACTGAACACGGACTATGATCTTGGTTCTTGAGTTTGAATTGCGGACTGGTTTCAGAAATCTGAGTGTAAATAAAACAAAGAAGGATATATGTTAGTAACGAAGGTTGGGTAAATGTCTGTCCTTACCATCATCTGCGTAACACAGATAAAGCTAAATGCATACACATAGATATCACATTGCAAAGTTATAAAAAGGGGACCCTTACACGGCGTGTTTGTAGATTTAGTAGTAAAGATGCACCATAGGGACCCCTTTTTCTTAAATTATAGCATGCCTCAAGAGACATGCATCGCCTAAATTTGGCGTCTGGCCAAAAAGGGCATTAGAAAACAAGCTGGAAAAAGAAGAAAAACAAAGTGGAAAATGTTGAGAAATGGCCTATAATGAAAACCATTATATGATTGACTAAGGCAAATGACTTAAGGACGGACATGAAGGGAAACCATTTATTGTGTTTTATCATTTAATTAGTCATAGCTGCGCTAACCTTAGAATAGTTTCTTGATTGGTCGACTAAATAGTGGTAACGTAGGCGTTATTTGATGCATTTAAGTAATACATGTGTGACTCTTTAACAAAATAATATGTAGAACCAAGTATAATGGGTTGGAGCCTCTGGTCGAGTGAGACAATAGATGCCAGAAGATGATTGGTTGCACTGATGTCAATGTAAAGCCTTTACTTTGCCATGATTAAGAGGTTGCTGTAACTTGTTTTAGGTGGCCATTTTAAGTGCCTTAAATTATACCAAAACTCAATGTTTGAATGTCACCTTGTGTTGATATAATCCAGCTAATTGATCACCTTGTGCCTTAGTATGTAGGTTCACCTGCACTTCAATATATTTACCGTGTGACGTATCACTGATATTCATATCCGCACCAGAGTTATCAGTACGTCGAGTGATGTGTTTTTCTTTTTTATTGCAATGCACAAATGAGGATGTCTTGTCAGTAAACAACCCAAGAGTATAGTTGATGTAATGGGACTCTTTCGAGTCCCAGAGGAGGGACTGTAGAAGAATTTTTAGGTCCATATTTGAACTGTGATGAACTATCAAGTGTCCTGATCCAAACTGTATGTCCTCTGGTTGAACTAGCAGGTGTTCAACCCAAAAAAAGGGCTCTATTAGTCATTTAGTCTGTCAGGGGCTTTCCAAGGCCTTTTAGGTGCTTTCCCGCAGGCCGCGTGCAGGGGCCTCAGGCCAGCTGCACGTGTGGCTGAGGCCACGTGCGGAGGGGGCCTCAGGCCAGCTGCACCTGTGGCTGAAGGTCTTTTAAAAAAATCAGTTGTAAATCTTTCATGTTTTAATGGGAGCGTTTGTCACATTGAAATAATGGCCTAACACCTGCTTAGGGTTCACTAGAGGACGCTTCCAATAGAAAACCATGTCTTGGGAATGAAATAAATAAAAAAGTCGAAGGAGGAGCGATGCCCGCAGGTCTCCAATAAATAGACGAGCGCGGTTGTCATATTCAGTCTCTCTAGAGGACTCAGTTTGTCTAAGCTTTGTGTCGAAGGCTTAAATAAACTTAAAAACTCTGTGCATTTTATCTTGCTTAAGGCTGAATTATTCTAAAGTGTTGTGTCATTTTCTAGCATATCACTTGCAATTAGTTTGTGTTATCTAAAAGACGACATCCTGAGAAGACTAAAGACGAGCCGCGACACTCGACTGTTCACTCCCCACAATTCTCGAGGTTGGTCATCCAGGCATTTAACCTCTAGGGGTGGGTTTTGTAGGTGAAGACATCACCAAACTCAATACAAATACATGTTATTTTGGTTACTTTATAAAGGGGTCAGACTCATCAATAAAATCAATTGATTTCATTTAATTTCATTTATATAGCACCAAATCACAGCAAAGCTGCCTCAAGGCGCATCACACAATTAAGGTCTAACCTTACCAACCCCTAGAGCAAAACACAGGCGGCAGTGGTAAGGAAAAGATCCCTCTGATGATATTGAGGAAGAAACCTCAAGCAGTCCAGACTCAAAGGGGTGACAAACTGCTTAGGCCATATGACTAAAAACATTTTTAACAGTACAGAGGAACATCAAATTTTTGAGAGTTATTAAGTCCATGCAGACGTCCGGGGGGATGGGTCTTCAAATCCAGTCTTTGAGCATAGTCCATTTTGCAGCTGCTGCAATTGACCTTCATTTACACTCATGGCTGTAGCCGCACGGGCATCAGCACCACAGGCAAGTGTTGTCCACGCCGTCAGTGGGCTCCCCACATGAAGACTGCCCAGCAGTTCAGATCCATCCATCGTTCGTACCTCATTCAGAGAAAAAAAGAGCAGAATCAGTCGGCCGGAGAATAAACTACACCTAAGGTATAATTCATCAGCAGTAAATCAACACGTAAACAGAGAAATTACTTAGGTGATCGCCAGCTGCTAGACCTAAGCTTCACTCACAGACCCAAAATTTTGACAAAGTTTAATGTCCAATGCTTCATTTCAGGTCAACTTGGTGTATAGATCTCAGTGTTACAGGCAATGATAACTATCAGCTGGCTGTTAGAAGCAAGTTAGACACAAAAGCAAACCGGCTGATTTCAACTGACAATCAATACAGCCAGAGTGAGTTTACACCAAGCAGCCAGTCAAGGAATACAAATGCTCGTCTTCGGATTGGCCACTTTTCCTAGAAGTGATGTGGCGCAGACCTCGAGAATATTTAAAAACTCTTTTCCTGCATTCTATTCTTTGCCACCTTTTCTGTGAACATAGAGGTCTACAGGGAGGGGAATGTTAGGACTTTACAGCAGGCCAGGTGATTAGAGACCCTGCAAGGCTTATGACGAATGTGGGTGTGGAATTCATCAGCTTAGTGAGGAAATTAGTGCAGAAAATCCACTATGGTGATGGTGCAGTTTATGTGGCAGGGAGGGAAATTTGTCCAGTTGAGACTGTGTCCTGTGTCTGCAGACGTGTCCATAAAAAATCATGAAGGGATATGCTTTGCAAACTTAATACCCATTACTACATTGGATGATGTTGAAATGGAGGATGCCCCGCTGACTGTTCCAGAAATATCAAATATTTTGTGTCTGCTACCTACAACCCACATGGAATGTCTCCAACCTAAACCTACTTCCAGGCATCTTATGCATGCTACTCTGGAACCACTCCCAAAATCCAAACAGTCTAACTGTCAACCCCACTGATGTCCTTAGTCTGGGTCTCATGAACATAACATCACTGTCTTCAAAATCACTGCTGGTTAATGATCTAATTATGGATCACCACTTAGATATGATTGGGTTATGTGACACGTGGATTAAACCAAAAGCTGTCCTCCCCTTAAATGAGGCCTGCCAACTGGCGTACACATTTAGTCATGTCCCTCGTGGTGCAAAACAAGGTGGGGGTATTGCTCTTATTTCTAAATCTAGGTTTAGTTTATTAGCTGTTGGGGGTCACAAATATAATTCATTTGAACATCTGATTCTCCGCTCTGCCCATGATGCTACATATTGCCAAGGTCACAAGAATAAAAATCAGCTGGATTACTTTGTCCCTGTATATATTCCCCTGGCCCATACTCGGTGAGTTTATCTCTTGTCAACTAGTGCAGATAAAATTCTAATTATTGGTGACTTCAACATTCATATACATAAGCCTTCTGATCCCCTCTGTAAATCGTTTATGGAAATTATGGATGTATTAGGATTCCAGCAATGCATTCAGGATTCAAAGCACATTAGTGGAAATACCCTAGATTTGGTTCTCGCATGTGGTATTGCTGTCACAAATATTGTCAATGCCTCAGTGGTCTCTGATCACTCACTTATTAAGTTTACAGTTTCGCTGCCATATTTAGAGGAACAACAACCTTATTTATCATTGCGATGACACATCAACTCCTCAACTACAAATGAACTCGAAGCTAGACTGCCTGATATCTTAGCTTCACGTTTGGAAAATGCCCAATCAGTAGACAATCTTGTGGACAGCTTAAACTCAGCACTCAAAACTACACTCAGCATGATTGCACCACCTATATTAAAACCACGTGTCCCCCAAATCACAGTCACTGTGGTTCAATGATTACTTGCGTGACCTCAAGCATAAGGCTAGAGGTCTAGAAGGAAAATGGAGTAGTTCTGAATTAGAGGTATTCCACCTCGCATAGCGTGATGCTATCTTAGACTACAACCCCTGGCAATAATTATGGAATCACCGGCTTCAGAGGATGTTCATTCTGTTGTTTAATTTTGTAGAAAAAAAGCAGATCACAGACATGACACAAAACTAAAATCATTTCAAATGGCAACTTTCTGGCTTTAAGAAACACTATAAGAAATCAAGAAAAAAAAATTGTGGCAGTCAGTAATGGTTACTTTTTTAGACCAAGCAGAGGGAAAAAAATATGGAATCACTCAATTCTGAGGAAACAATTATGGAATCACCCTGTAAATTTTCCCAAAACCTCCCAAAACTAAAGTTCCCCAAAACTAACACCTGCATCAAATCAGATCTGCTCGTTAGTCTGCATCTAAAAAGGAGTGATCACACCTTGCAGAGCTGTTGCACCAAGTGGACTGACATGAATCATGGCTCCAACATGAGAGATGTCAATTGAAACAAAGGAGAGGATTATCAAACTCTTAAAAGAGGGTAAATTATCACGCAATGTTGCAAAAGATGTTGGCTGTTCACAGTCAGCTGTGTCTAAACTCTGGACCAAATACAAACAACATGGGAAGGTTGTTAAAGGCAAACATACTGGTAGACCAAGGAAGACATCAAAGCGTCAAGACAGAAAACTTAAAGCAATATGTCTCAAAAATCGAAAATGCACAACAAAACAAATGAGGAACGAATGGGAGGAAACTGGAGTCAACGTCTGTGACCGAACTGTAAGAAACCGCCTAAAGGAAATGGGATTTACATACAGAAAAGCTAAACGAAAGCCATCATTAACACCTAAACAGAAAAAAACAAGGTTACAATGGGCTAAGGAAAAGCAATCGTGGACTGTGGATGACTGGATGAAAGTCATATTCAGTGATGAATCTCGAATCTGCATTGGGCAAGGTGATGATGCTGGAACTTTTGTTTGGTGCCGTTCCAATGAGATTTCTAAAGATGACTCCCTGAAGAGAACATGTAAATTTCCACAGTCATTGATGATATGGGGCTGCATGTCAGGTAAAGGCACTGGGGAGATGGCTGTCATTACATCATCAATAAATGCACAAGTTTACGTTGATATTTTGGACACTTTTCTTATCCCATCAATTGAAAGGATGTTTGGGGATGATGAAATCATTTTTCAAGATGATAATGCATCTTGCCATAGAGCAAAAACTGTGAAAGACAGAAAGCAAAAAGACACATAGGGTCAATGGGCCTCATGTATCAAAGTTGCCCACTTGTGGCGTAAATTTATGGTGTAAATTTGAAGTACACCAAAGTTGCGGTGACATGTATCAAGCAGTGCGCACCTGCCCATTTCCGGCGTACGCCTGATGTGACCTTGATAAATGCGGCGGGTGGAAACGATCGTAATTATAATAAACACGCCCATAAATATTCAGACTCCACTTCAGACACACCCTCATTTTATGACATGGAAGCCAGGAAGACGGCAAAGAAAAAGAACTTCACCAATTATGACGCGTACCAATAGAGCGTCAAAAGCGGCTGTCGTATTAATTGTTTTGTAGTATAATCAAAGAAGTGTTACTGTATTCTCTTTTCACATGTCAATAATTCTTGACATGTGGATATTTGCTCGCTCAATTAATAAGACACGCCTAATTTGTCAGATTTCTTTATTTTTAAAATGTATTTCTTTATTTATTTTATTGTGACAAACGAATGGAGAAAACAAATCCTGATTGCAGCACGGGTGAATTAAGGGAATGACAACACTACAGTTGTTATTATCAATTTCATAGTCTAAAATGGCACACCACATAAAGTTAAGCTCAGCGCTGCTCTGGCTCCAGGCTCAAAGTCTGGAGAAAAAGGCGAGCAGCGTTTTCTTTGCAGTCAGCGCTGTGGCCACGGATCGTGCTTGATAGACCAGCAATCCCACAAAAGCAGGATTTGTATTGATTATTATGTAGTATAATCAGGAAAGTGTTATTTATGTAACATATGCATTGATTTGTATAATGGCACTGTTTATCATGTTGATCATCTTCATTTCTATGTGAATTCCAGTGCTGGTTCATTTTGGTGTATAATTTACACCACCTCTCGACCTGGTGTATATTTTCAGCGCAGCGTACGCCAACAACCACATTGATAAATGCCAAGTAGCGCAGCCGTTTTGGCGTACACCCCATATACGCTCAAATATAGCCGTACGCACACTGATACATGAGGCCCAATGTCATGGCCTGCAAATAGTCCGGATCTTAATCCAACTGAAAATCTTTGGTGGAAGTTGAAGAAAATGGTCCATGACAAGCCTCCAACCTGCAAAGCTGATCTGGCAACAGCAATCAGAGAAAGTTGGAGCCAGATTGATGAAGAGTACTGTTTGTCACTCATTAAGTCCATGCCTCAGAGACTGCAAGCGTTCTTTTGTTTTTCATGATTCCATAATTTTTTCCTCAGAATTGAGTGGGTCCATATTTTTTTCCCTCTGCTTGGTCTAAAAAAGTAACCGTTACTGACTGCCACAATTTTTTTTCCTGATTTCTTATAGTGTTTCTTAAAGCCAGAAAGTTGCCATTTGAAATGACTTTAGTTTTGTGTCATGTCTGTGATCTGCTTTTTTTCTACAAAAATTAAACAACTGAATGAACATCCTCCGAGGCCGGTGATTCCATAATTTTTGCCAGGGGTTGTATAAGAGCCATCTATTGTCAAGGGCACCTGCAGTCTCACTGTATCATGAGTATAGTGACAATAAAGGCATCTTATCTTATCTTGTATGACTGATGAGATCAGGATGTAAAGCTTTTACCTGCACAAACAGTCGTTCCACACAGCAGCAACACAGCCACACCTGAAAACATGCCAGAGACAAACATCTGAACCAGGGAAATAAAGCATTTTAAAAGGATCACTGAAAGTCATCAGGTTACTGTAGCCCATTATGACATCACACCTGTGTGACATCATTAAAACAAACTCATCAAGTTACTGCACTTTTGTACAGGTTCAACTCCGTGTTGGAAGTCTCACAGGACATGTTGTGGCATGTCCAGCTGTTACACAATTTCTCGGATACTCACTCGACTGAAAAGCCATCAAAAGCCGTCTGAATCTTCTGAATGGTTTCCAACACGGAGGTGTTTTTTTTTGTTGCGCGCAATGAGCGGCTCCGTGCCGATGCGCAAAATCCTCTGCACGTCTTTCATTACAAAATCTCCTGTAAGAGTGGAATGTGCCACAGAAGTGCTATGTCCAGCTCTCTTGCCATTTCTGTGGTAGTCACACAATGTCCCGGATCAACACAGCGTTCAGTTTAGAAATGATCTGGTCGTTCCAGCCTATCGATGGCCGCTCGGTGTGCTGCGCGCCCTCTGCCGCTGTGGGCCATCTTTAAAAAGGTTTTAACACTCCTTAATCCATGTGACGCCGACAGAATCTTCACCGAAATCCATCTGAATCTTTCGAATGGTTTCCAACTGGCTGTCTCTAACAGTTTCTGAAAAAAAATTCATGGAGCAAAGCAGCAGTCTCTCAGCCATTTCACTGACAATAAAAATCCGACAAGGGCGGTGGATCAGTGCTCACTCAAAGCCTGCCCACAGGCGAATGACGCAACCGACAGGCGTGAAAAAACTCACGCATGCGCAAGAAGGTTCAAGCTTGGCTGATGCAATCACACATGATTCAAATCCATATAGTTTTTGAAAAAAATTAAAAGGTTCGTTACTTTTTGGACAGACCTTGTATGTACAGATGATAAACGCACTTTATCTGGGAATCACACAGCTTGAACTTGTAAAAATCAACATTTCTCTCTAATTGCTATGATGTCCACATAACATAGATCCCAGTAACAGTAAAAACTGAAAAAAAAATGACATAATGTGTCCATTATACAAATCATATAATACAATTGCATCAATAACCAAAATTTACATTTTCTTTCTAGTTTGTAAGCACTCTTCATAAAAGAAGTAACAAAAAAAAGGTGTTACTACAAATAATAATATGTTGGAATAGAATAGGCTCATCATCTGTGTGGTGATAAACATAACTAATTAGGATATCATGTCGATGTATGTAAATGTTTGGTGTTATCAAGTCGTTTCACATATGCATCTACATATGCATGATTCTACTTATATGACAGTCATCAAGTGGCTATTCATCAGACAGACAAATCATATTTGAACAGCTTTAAACTCACAAAAAGAGCAACATCTAATTATCATATACCTATAAATGATACGCCAATATGATTGGATAAAACACTAAAGAATAAATAGCAATACACCCTTTTCGCAGACGGGTTATATTTTTCATACCACCCGAGTAATCAGCCAATCAGGACAGCGGAGCGGCGCCACGACGAAGAGGTGCGGTCAGAGGAACTGTGAAATACTGGTGAGTCACTATTAATAATTTCTTACGTGTCCAACCTCGTAGGTTGATCGTTAAAATTAAATTTGTTAGTTGTAAAAGCCATCATAATTATTTATAGGAAAACATTCTATTTTTTTCTACTAAGGTTTGAACTTTGAGTGTTTACATAGGAGAGAAAAGTGAGAAAATGTTAATGCCTGTTTGAGAAAAGTGTATAAAGTGTGTAGTGAGGGGTTTTACAGCCTTAAAACATCTATAATTGTAAAAAATAACGCTGACTACTTCGCAGATTTTGCCTATCGCGGGTTATTTTTACAACGTAACTCCCGCGATAAACGAGGGAGCACTGTATATGATAAAATCGTTATCAAGTTGTTTACCAGTGAATATGGCTTTTTATATCCTTCAGAAAACCATACAACATTTATCATTTATAGGTATATGATAAAATCGTTATCAAGTTGTTTTGCCTTCGGCCTCAGGGTGTATGGTTTTCTTCAGGGTGTAAAAAGTCATATTCATTGGTGAACAACTTGATAACTGATAATATTCAGCAAGTGGCAGTTTTGAAATATAGCAATATTATGTAAGTATACATTTATCAGAATCTATAGCTTGCCGTTTTCACAATATGCGAAAGAAACACACATGTAATGTCCATCCATTTCTCTTTTAATATAAAAATGATAAGCCTTTCACAAGTTCTACATGTCACAATATACTTGTTACTAAATGTGTCATATATTCATCTACTCTGCACATCCTCCTTCACAAGCACATAATTCAGTGCAAGTCAGGGCATTTTGCTTGCACTTACACAACCCTCTGCATGCTTAAATTGCTGAGAAGTGAGTGATCATTATACTCATGCCTGGAACTAAAAAACTTGAATTATTCTCTTAACTATGTATCATTCTTCACTTCTGACCACTGCCTCTGAAATTCAAGACAGTACAATACTGTGTTTTATGCATGCAATGTTACTGTTTCAGCATCATACAAAAATGAACAGTAAAACTTATATTATTACAATTGCCGTCATTTCTTCAAGTAAAAGATCAATCTTTGCAACGTGAAAGTCAAAGGCAGGGGCGTAAAAAAAATGATGGGAATGCACTTTACACCACATTGCTATGTAAGTTTTTTTTTTAAATAAGAATTTCACCATCTGTAATAAAAAAACAACAAAGTCTGCAAGGACCGAACTATTCAAGGACTGATCTATTAAAAAAAAAAGTTTTTTAACACTCTGGCCATCTTCAAAAAAAAAAAAAAAAAAAAACACACATTGCCACACCCACTGGTGTCCACCTCTAATTATTTTCTATATACCCTGTGCTACATGTGTGCCAAAGTTCATGTTTTCTTCATAATCTGAACAATAGTTTTGCTGGTAGCCAGCAGCTAGCCTGATAGAGTTCAAAAGACATTTATCAGGAAGAGGAACTAAAGAGAACCACAGGGAGAACCACTGAGATCTCCAAACGGACACAAATGGACTCAAAGTAAAGCTTCTGGACCTGAACCAGAACGACGTGCTTCACATGTTGTGGGTGCAGCAGTGGTTCATGTCACCACCTCACAACAAGAAGGTTGTGGGTTTGATTCCAGCTCGTCTTCCTGGGTGGAGGCAGAGCAACAGTTACTGATTCGTTAATGATCTGTGTTTCGTCCATAGCATCAGTCGGACAAACTCACAAGTCGTCAGTTTGTTCAAATCTTTGAAAGACTTTGAAAGAACAAACGTGAAAAAGTTTCGGACTCGAGTCAGTGGTTGGGTGGTTTCAGTCGGACTGCGGTTTAACAAATCGAGACTTTTCGTGTTTGGTCAATGAACTCTTGAACCAAAAACTGTGACTAAACACTTTATGATTTGAACATTTTGCAGAAGTGACTACACTTCTGCAAAATGTTTGTGGGTTTGACGTCATTGTCACTTTAAGAAGTTTCAATAAATACAATATACAATAATATAATAAATACTTTAAAATAACGCAAAACACTTACAAACCCAGCTCCATGCTGACCTTTGACCTTTGTTTTGGAGCTTCTGACGCAGCAGATTCACAAAGAAGAAAAAATGTAGACAACATCGTGAACGAAGTTCACAGACTGGAGCTTTGATTCACAAGCTGCAAGCTGTCGTGATGAAGTCACCGTGAAAAAAGAGCGACAAAATGATACAAACTCATCTGAGATCAAGAACAGTGTCTGCATCATGTTCAGATGAGAGGTGGAAAGAAAACTTCTGCTGCTGTTTCTTTCTCAGCTTTGTCATTTCCTTGTTTTTCATAGCGATAAAAAAGGCGTCAAAAACTGACCGGAGATCAAAACCAGTTTCTCCATCGTGTTTGAAAGAAAGAGAAACAAACTTCTGCTGTTTCTTTCTCAACTTTGTCATTTCCTTGTTTTCACTTTGACCACAAAAATAAAAGACATCAAATGTGACTGTGACACTTAGAATATAAATGCTGCAAATAGTACTGCAATACTGCAAGAAACAGCAGCTGCAAATGCAACTGCAATACTGTAACAAACAACAGCTGCAAACACTGCATACTGCAAGAAACAAAAACTGCAAATACTACTGCAATACTTCAAGAAACAAATACTGCAAATATTACTGCAATGCTGCATGAAACAACAGCTGAAAATACAACTGCAGTACTGCAAGAAACAACAGCTGCAAATTCTACTGCATTACTGCAGGAAACAAACACTGCGAATACTACTGCAATACTGGAAGAAACAACAGCTGCAAACACTACTGCAATACTGCAGACAGCAAATACTGCAAATACTACTGCAATACTTCAGGAAATAAATACTGCAAATATTACTGCAATACTGCAAGAAACAACCACTGCAAATAGTACTACACTACTGCAAGAAACAAACACTGCAAATACTACTGCAATACTGGAAGAAACAACAGCTGCAAACACTACTGCAATACTGCAGGCAACAAATACTGAAAATACTACTGCAATACTGGAAGAAACAACAGCTCCAAACACTATACTGCAATACTGCAGGCAACAAATATTGCAAATACTACTGTAATACTTCAGGAAATAAATACTGCAAATATTACTGCAATACTGCAAGAAACAACAGCTGCAAACACTACTGCAATACTGCAGGCAACAAATATTGCAAATACTACTGTAATACTTCAGGAAATAAATACTGCAAATATTACTGCAATACTGCAAGAAACAACAGCGGCAAATACTACTGCACTACTGCAGGAAACAAACACTTCAAATACTACTGCAATACTGGAAGAAACAACAGCTGCAAACACTACTGCAATGCTGCAGGCAACAAATACTTAAAATACTACTGCAATACTTCAGGAAATAAATATTGCAAATATTACTGCAATACTGCAAGTAAAAACAGCTGCAAATACTACTGCAATACTGCCTGAAACAAATACTGCAAATAGTACTGCAATATTGCAAGAAACAACAACTGCAAATACTACTGCAATACAGCAGAAAGCAAATACTGCAAAACCTACTGAAATACTGCAGGAAAGAAACACTGGAAGTATTACTTCAATAATGCAGGAAACATGTTGGAAATACAACTGCCATAATGCAGAATGCAAATTCTGCAGATGTTACTGAAATACTATAGGAAACAAATACTGGAAGTACTACTACACTAATGCTTTGATATTATTTCACTGGGCATATGAACAAAACTTGCAAATTCTTCTTAAAGCACAACCTGTTTATTCGATCCGATACCAGCAAAATTGTTTAAGGACCTGTGGCCCACTCTTCTGCCGAATATGTTGGAAAGGGTCATTCCATGCCAAGTCAACCAATGGTCCCCACATGAGCCCCTCAAAAAAATTTAAAAAAATCACAGTTGTTCCCCTTCCTAAGAAATGGAATCTCCTCAAATTTTAATGATGTAGCTTTAATACTTTAGAAAACACAGCCATTTCAAAATCACAGCTTTTTTTTTTTTTTTTTTACAAAATGTGGTTTTTGGCCAACTTTGGAAAGCTATTTGTATTGAAGCTATACCCCTGAAACATACAGTCCTGGGTAAAATCACACTGTAAAGGCCATATCTGACATCATAACAATGGTAGCTGGCCTCAGGTTTGATCCATCATGCTTTCAAAACTGCCGAAAATTTTTTTTTTTTTTTTTTCTCAAAACAACATCTCGCTTTGGGTGTGCACTGTGTCAAAATGGGTGAATGCAAAAACGTCTGGTCAAGCTGCAGCATTAGAATGTTTCAATTTTATATTTCAATGTAAAAATGTGGTTGTGAGGCAAACATTGAAATTACTAAATTTCCTTTTTTCACAAAAATACCCTGTAATTGAACACAAAAATCACCAGGTATCCAAATGATAAAAAAAAATTCAATTTTAACTATATATTTTCTAGATGTCAAGATTATTAAATACCAAGTTTCAGCTTTGGGAAATGAATATTTGTATTTTTAATATTTTTTTCATTGTATGCCTTTTTTGCATGAAATCACACATGGATTAGGGTAAAAAGTAATTAGATACTGTTCAGTAAGCACATAAATGTGAACTGTGTGGGTTATTAAAACACAGGGTGGGTGAATACATGATATTTGAGTTAGAAATTTTGCTAATTGGGTCATTCCATGTCAAATCAACCAGATTTCAAAAAGTGCCCCACATGACATGAACACATGAAATGTGTAGATGTGTTCCATTATATCACAAACCATCATACAAGAAGTTCAAGCAGTGCGAGCAGCTTGAACATGTTGCACCACATCCTGCCGCTACTGTGGAGAAAAAAATTAAAAACACCATAAAAAACACTGCAATTTATTGAATCACTCTTATCGAGCAGACAATACAAGTATGAACCCTCTGTTCCTCTGTAGATGACTCATGGTCAGTCATGTAAAACCTTGAAATGATTCAAATGAAATAGTGTGCACTTATCATGTCCACATCTGCTGGCCCTGCGTGTACAATCGACCCCGTGCGCATGTCCAGTGATTAGTGCCCATGTCCAACGAGGGGCATGCATGTCTAGTGAGGGGCGCACGTGTCCAGCCAGAGGAGAAACACCACGTCATTTGAACCAGAGCTCATGTGGCTGACGTGGCATTCAGATCAAGAGTTGAGTGTTCATATGATCAGAAGATCTTTTAACATGGAGCAGCTTGCTGGTGTGCATGCTGAGCAGCCGCCTCACGGCGTAGAGTTGTTATGTAATGTCCTTCAAAATACGATACATGTTCTCCAGTTGTGAGGCCCAGGTCCAAAGATTACAGCAGCAGCTGCTTGTGCAGACACGCCCACTTTTTTGATCATCCCACAGAACAAAGTGTCACTCTCCTTTTCTTTGCTCTGTGATTAATTTTTTAGTTATTTGTTATGTAATTGTGTATGTAATTATTTGTAGTAATTATTTATACGAGCGAAGCGACGTGCAGCCACGCAAAGCTTGCTCATGGTACACTGAGCCCCAAACAGGAAGTGCCAAATTTTGAGTCCGCAGTGAAGCAGGAAATATCAAATGTCAAACACTTCCTGGATCGACACTTCCTGGATTGACTGACAAGATCTCATGGAATCTCACGGGAATACAGTGGCAAGTTCACACTGAAACAGGACGTGCCAAATTTTAAGTCCACAGTTAAACAGGAAATGTCAAATTTGGAATACTTCCTGGCATGGGTGTAGCTGGGTTGCACTGGACGTCCCTGAAATCTGATTGGACATCCCAGGTGCCACCCGGATGACTGACATGTCACAGCAGCCCCTTACCAAAAAGTAGTACATGCAAGTATGTTTCAAGTATACTTCCAGTTTACTTTTTATATACTTATGAGTACTATTTTTTGGTAAGGGGCACGTCTGGTTGAAAAGAGCCGTTATGAAATCGGTGACACATATTAACTGCTCGGTCCCTCCTGTACAGTAGTTGGTGTTGTATTCCACAAAAAAAAGTTCTAATCCACCTTGGTAGAAGAAGCAAAATGCCAGTTTTGAATTTGAACACATCGTCTGAACCACAGACCCCTACTATTGGTGAGTAAACAGGCCATTTCTAATGTCTAAAATGATTTCCTTAAACTAAAACTGAGAGCAAATCTCTACAACTTGGTATGACTTCAACTGAAAATATAAAATACAGCTTCCTGATGGAGTGGTGTAGAAGAGGTTTTAATTAAAAAGAAGACCTGAAAGTTCTGCTAATTTGGCCATGTTGTGCAGCCCAACTGTGAAGTAGTTGAAAAGTTAGAATCAGAATTTACATTAACATAAAAAAAATGCTTAAAGTGGCAGGGGGTTAAGAGGGTGTAGTTGGGGGGATTAGGGTTAGATTTTTAGCCATGCATATGCTCCTTAGAAGCATTTACTGAAAAAATAAAGTTTGAAGGACCTAAATTACAGGGTGAGGACTCTTTTTCCAGGCAAGTAGATGCAAATAAAGGAAATGCTTACTCCTCTGGGGCCGATGCCATCGTATACAACAGCTAAGACCAAGCTTTACTAAATTATAAATAACTTTTTAATGATATGAGATAGAAACTTACTTTTTTTTTTTTTTTGCTGAAAAGTTAACTCCGCAGACTTTTGAGCCAGCCATCGGCCATCTTTGTACTCCTCATAGAAGCTGTGTGATGATGTGCGCAATGTGAATGTCCAATTGGAATTGGTTCACCGTCACATGGTTTTCCAAGATCCAATCGTAGGGCAGATTTACCTCACATGAAAAGCCAAAGATCATTTTCAGGAGTGATATGTTACTAATTGGCCCATTTGAATAGCCCCCTGGGTGCTCCAATGAGTACATACTATTGGTCTCCATGCACACTGCACCATTACGCACAGCGATCAGTAAAAGCAGACAGAGAGCCTCTGATGACAATCTCACGTGCTCAAACAAAAAGTGTGTAACTATCAGGATTGCTCCACTAGTTTGCATGTGAATGTTACTGGATAACTCTGTTGCTTTGACGTCGTAAAGCACTGTTTACCATATCAATGGACAACAAAACACATAGACCATTTTGTATATATTGTTCAAAATGTGCATTTGTGTTTATTGTTTGAACCTTTTTGTTGTACAGTCTTTCACACAAGACCTCAAATTACCTTTATAAAGTGTCAAAACAGTTGTTTATTATAGTTTGTTGTGTGTTTTGAATAAATGTGTGTGGAAAATTATTTTTTGCTTTATTTTTTCCTTGCTTATTTTTGATTGTAAACCTTTATTACACTTATAAAACACAACAAAAACATATATATTCTGCAAGCACAGGTTGCCCTGAAAAAAGAGACATAAAACTTGATTGTGGGATGCAGGGAGAGCTGTTAACAGCAATAATAAAACATTTATGCCAGGCGAGTGTAGTGTCCAAAAAATGCCCTCGGACGAGGGCATTTGTGAGCATTTGTGAGCATTGTGAGCATGATTATGCTCCCAGCATTGTATTTACTGAAAATAAAGTGTGACAGACCTAAATGAGATGGTGAGGACTGTTTTTCCAGGCATGTGAGAATGCAAATAAAGAAAATGCTTAAAGTGGTAGGGGTTAAGAGGGCCATAGTTGGGGTGTCTGGGGGGCCAAGTCCTCCAGAAGCAGAAGATTTTTGTTGTACAGGTGTACAAGGCATTAGAGGCGGCTCAGATTTTTCACGAATGGCATGCAATTCCTCCTTCATGTGCTAGTCGGCTTCAATCATGTTATGTGTGAAGGGACCCTAAGAATGATTTCCCTGAAACAAAGCTTTTTTATTTTCATGAAAATACTTTTTTTTTTTTTTAGAGTATAGGCCAATTTTTCTCAAATGCTACCATCAGTGTAATGCTCAGCTAGAGAGGAGTGATGCTCTTCAGGAATGTGCGCATTTCTTTTCTCAGTCAAAAAGGCGACTGAGCATGCATTGTCTTGAAAGCCACCATACTTCACAGTGGTACTAGAGCTGAAAAAGATCTGCATACAGTCTTTCACACAGAGCAGAAATACACCTTGAGTTCAGTACATTTTTCTTAACATAGCTCACCATTTTCACAGCCACATTTATGACTTTATGTAGTTTTCCTGACATCTGCTTTCTTGCCAGACATTGCTTATGTAAGAAACAGTGCATCCATTTGGCATCAGGGACTCTCTCTTAGAGCTGATTGACAGCACTATGATGTATCTTTGTCATTGTATTCCGGGAAGCTCTTTCCAAAAAATGCAAAAGTGGAGTCTTCCATGCCCTAATATCTATCTGTTTTGCACATTTGTTGAGAATCTGTGAAGTAGTTTTGTCGTAATCCTTCAAAGCGTATATATAGAGGAACCTTGAACCAGAATCCATATTCGGATCCAGATCACCTCCAAAATTTAGTGGAGGTCAACCGCCCCCCCCCCCCCGCTACATGTATTGGGGGAAGCGAAACACATGGAGTCATGAAGTCTTTAATGGAGTCTTCCATGGCCTAATATGTATCCGTGGTGAAAATTTCGTGAGAATCTGTGAGTAGTTTTGACGTAATCCTTCAAAGCCTGTATAAAGTGAAACTTGATTCAGAATCTGGATCTGGATCCAGATCACCTCCAAAATGTAATGGAGTCTTCCATGGCCTAACATCTGTGTTGAAAATTGTGTCAAAACCCGTGCAGTAGTTTTGACATAATCCTGCGGACAGTAATCCTTCAAATTTAAAGTGAAACTTGATCCAGAATCCAGATCTGGATTCAGATCACCTACCAAATTTAACTGAATTGTCCATGGCCTATTATGTATCATTTCTGAAAATTTCATCAAGATCTGTGCAGTAGTTTTGATGTAATCCTGTTTACAGACAGACAAATAAATCAATAAACACACATGATTTTATTACATCCATGACGGACATAATTACTATCCATGCAGGATCAAACAAAAACTAGCAAAGAAGCAGCATTACTGACAGGCCAAGTCTTCCAGCTGTATGTCAAACTATGGATTTGGCATTATTCAGTCCACAAGTTGGCCTTCAATGTCATCACTCATGTCAAACATTCTTCTCCTCACAGTATCCTCTGAGAGGGGTGTGAACTGAATTTTGGTTGCAGCTGCCTCCCCCAGTAACTCCCAGCACATATCCACAGCACTCGGCAAAATAAGCTCCTCTGTGGTTGTAAAAGGATTCTTGCTATGAGCTACATGAGCTGACACTATATAACTAGCATTCAACATTGCTTTTGGCTGAGTTGTTAATGTTGTGATGACTTTCTGTTGTGCCCGAAGCCCATTCCTTTTCCTTATGAATTATTCTTTTGGCTTCCCAACACATCCTGGGTGCTTTGTGTTTAGGTTTCTCTGGAGCTTTGACAGTTTTAGCACCTCATTTTGACAGGATTTCACCACATTCTGCACACTGTGCTTTTGGCTTAGCATCACTGCCTGCCGTTATGAATACAAATTTTATGTATTCAGGGTCATATTTTCCAACCACACTCTTTGGAGCTTTCACTGGCACAGGGGTGTCGCCCACTTCACTTTTTAATTTCAAGATAACTGGCAAAACACACTTGCTTATTTGATGGCATGTTGATTGGCGTGGTGAAATTCAAACATAACCGTGAATTAAAATGACAAATTTAAATGTTTTATTATGTATATGAGTTTTGCACCATGGCCCACTGGCTGAGAATAAGTGCCCAAACGTCCCCGTCTGACTTTCTCAGATATACACCCCTGAAAGACATTTGAAACCTTGCCCGTACCTTGGAAAACTGGTTGAGAGTCCAGGATTGTGTCCATAACAAATCAGTTTATTCTGTTATTGTTTTGTGGTCTAGTTACGTCAGCCAAGGACATTAAAAAAATCATCTGCATTTATTTATCTGTCTGTCTGTCTGTCTTTTAGCAGGATTACATCAAAACGCCGGCACAGAATTTGACAAAATTCCAGAGAGGTGCTGGAAGTCAAAACAACATAGAGAAACCACATGGCAACAATTGTAAATTATCATTATACTACCAAAATGTAATTTCGTATGCCTTTCATAACATTTATAAGAGACTGCATGCATGAGACCCTGGAAAGTTGCTAAAACAAATATCCCAAATATTCCTTGTGTGCTACGTTTAACCTGCGTGGATCTTCAAAATGCAAACCAAATCTTTTATACAGTGGGGAAAATAAGTATTTGACCCCCTGTCAGTTTTTCCCACCTACAAAGAATGGAGAGGTCTGTAATTTTTATCATAGGTACACTTCAACTGTGAGAGACAGAATCTAAAAAAAAAAATCCAGAAAATCACACTATGATTTTTAAATAATTAATTAGCATTTTGCATATCTGCAAAACTACAATTATATTTGCAGCAGTTGTGCCATATTTTATGCATAAAGACATCCCCCTTATAAATTAGTGTTTTGTTTTTGGATACATTAAGGGTAAAACTAAGTGGCAAGTGCAGTCAATTTTTTCCTATCAAAAGTAAACTTTGTGGATGTCAGTGTCTTTGTATTTATTTCTCACAACAGAGGAAAGGTGGCCCAAAATATTGTTATTAATTAGAAGACTACCCTGTCCAACTGATGAGCATGTGTTATGTCTTCTCCAGACTATCAGCTATTTGATAACATGACTCATGTCTGTCACATGCACCTGGGGCACAGTGAATCAGTGTAGAAAGTGATTTACTAAGCCCCAGTATCAAGTGGATGGCAAATATTACTTGTTGAAGCTTATACATTTATTTATCCATGAATTATTTCTATAATTTGTGTATATAAACAACTGTTTCCATGTTTGAACAGAAATTATGACAGTTGTCTTTATAATAGTTTCTAAAGATATATCACTATATAAGAGATTGACACATTACATAGCTGGTTTGCTGAATTATAGTTTGTATATGCATCAGCATATATTTACTAATTTTGAAGAAATCTTTATAATCATGTGTTTTTTCATTATATTCCATGTTGATTCACTGTGTCCTGTGAATTAGTGTCCAGGGCACAGTGAATCAAAAATTTTAAAATTGATTTTAAACACCTGTAAATTACACTTGGGGATAAATAAATAACACAGCCTTATAAACAATAACTTGCTGTATTAAATCCACAATAGAATGATCTAAACCTATGCATAATGTGTTTATGCAGCCACAAAACAACATTTCTGATCCACTGTGCCCCAGCCTCCACTACACATAGCGACATTCTCATCTGCGACAGTTACTAATGACATACAGAATGTCCAAAATCACACACAAGCCTAGGCTACTGTTCAGTAGAAATATCCACAGACCTACACATGTTGTCTATAGCCTCAGAGAAAAATGCCAACAGCAGGCAGAGAGAAAATCTTTCACCTACCATTGATGTCTTCATAACAGCACAATGCACTTGTTTTTATGGTTAAGAGCAAAAGTATCAATGATTTGGTCGCTGCCCAGAGGCCATGTTCTCTGAGGGGTAATTGCCAGGAGTGACACTGGGTCACTTGTTTGTCTGTGCCTACTGCTGTTCCTCAGGTAGTTCTTTAGGCAACACAGACTTCACTTCTTTCCAGTTCCACTCATGAATATTTGGGTAGCAAAAAGCAGACAATTTCAGCAACTTGAAATGACAATCACTGCAGTATGATGTCATCATTGATATTGCCTTTGTCTCCTCTAGGCTTGACTACTGTAACTCCCTGCTCTTTGGGATCTCTAGAAAAAAAAAAATCTTCAAAAGCTCCAATACATTCAAACAGTGCAGCTACACAGTAAATTTTGCTGAGTCAAATATACTCTGCTGGGATAACATTTGGTCCCAGTCTAAATAGAGTAAAATAAACTCTATTATAGAGTGAAATCGGCTCTACTGTGTTGTCAAATCAAGTGTTTCTACTCCAGTAAGAGTTGATTTTACACTGTGATAGGGTATACCAAATGTTATTGCAGCAGAGTAAATTTTACCCTGCAAAATTTACTGTGAAGAATTCTATTGAGAGTATGTAAACAGGAACACATCACACCTATATTCCATAACCTTCACTGGCTCCCTTTCACCTACAGAATCCATTTTAAGGATGCTCTCATCACCCACCAATGCATCCATGGCAATGCCCCCACATACGTCAAAGACCTCCTCACTCCCCACAAATATCCTTCCGCTCCCTCTGTTCATACAACACTAATTTTCTCCATCCCTCTTGCACTAAACTTCACACCATGGGAGACAGGGCTTCTGTTCAGCCGCCCCTCATATTTGGAACTCCCTCCCTGACCATCTGAGGGCTCCACAAACAGTGGAAGCTTTTAAAAAAGCCTCAAAACATACCTATTTAGACTGGCCTATCAAAGGTCTCAATAATTTGAATCTGTTGTATCTTAGTCTTTTTATTCTAGTTTATTATTGTATTTTTGTATTTTATTATTATTATTATTATTATTATTATTATTATTATTATCATGACATTGTTGAATGTGATTGTCACATTACGATAATTTTTTGTGAAACAATCAGTTCTGTTGATGAATGTTTATTTTCTTTTATGAGTGGACTATTTATCTAATCACATAAATCTGAAAATGCCAGAAGTGTCTCACTGTGGAAAACTGAAAGGATGATGTCATCGCCCTGCCTCCGTAACATGCTGTTATTAGCATAATTTAACAGTCTACTTTAGCATCTTATTTTTTTTTTTTTTTTTTCTTGTTGGTGGTGGGAGATAGTGCTGGCATCTGAGAAACTGAGTTTTTCAAAAACCCTTTAAAAAAAAAAACCCTAAAGAAGTAACTTCCCTCATAATGAATTAACGCATTTCCAGATGTCATGTGGTGTCATGTGCAGAAGAGTTTTCATCTGTGATGATGAATTCTGGCAACAGGTCAGATTAGAAGACTTTATTTAATGTATGTGAGTAAGTTGCTTCGGCTGCTCTCTTGTTTGTACTCGGGTCGCCACAGCAAATCCAAGGTGGAAGGGGTACCCATGTGCAATGTTAATGCTGTTGTCCTTGTGCAGCAGTTAAATTGCATCATTATCTGACTGTCTCAATGCATTTCTCACTGTTACTGACATCTCGCAGAGCGGCAACCTCGCTGTGATTTTATGGGATTTTATGGGATTTGAAACCTCCATAGGGCAAAATAAATTTTGGAGGTAATCTGTTGTTGTAGACTGAATGGTCCCCCTAAAAACTGGTCTGCCCTGCTTTCACTGCGCATGTGTCATTTCAGACCACAGCAGCATGTCTGAGACAACTCTCTACACCCAAAGCGATCAAATGGATTATTAACCATCCGATGACAAAGTAAAACCTCTTAAGGCCCTGTCACACCTTGACGATTTAGCCTGTGTATGCCGACTGTATTAAATGCTGGCACATGCTGGTGTATGTCTAATAAATTAATGCAGCTTTCACACCTTGACGATTAACCAGCGTATGCTGACAGGCCTGTTTCCATCCAGTGGTTCGGGTCAGTTCTGCACAGTGTGGTGTGGGTCAGAAACAGATTAACTTAACATTATTTTATTTTTTTTTTATTTTCAGTTTTTATCTTGGTGGACCATTTTCACTTTGTACAGAATGCTGATGAGTCCACTGGCTGTGGAAAACGCTGCAATGAATGAATGGAGTGCTGTGACTCTTTAAACTTTTAAAGCACTGTTGATTGCTGATCAGGTCAGCTGATCAGACCTGATCAGGTCATCACAGACCTGAATAATGAAAAGCTGTGATGATTGAAACTTTTAAAGCGCCAGTCGACCGCGATCATGTGTGATCTGAATGAAGTGCTGTGTGATCCGTCGGTGTGGTGATCACCGACAGTGATGGCGCTTTAAATGTTTAAACAAGGCATTAATCAGGCATGACCACACCTTATCGATCAGATCATTTGATGATCACACTGACAGGAACGGCACTTTAAAGAGTTACAGCGCATTAATCAGGTGTGATCACCCTGATTGATCGATCGGGTCCTCTGATGATCACACTGACAGTGACGACACTTTAAAGAGTTACAGCGCATTAATCAGGTGTGATCAACCTGACTGATCGATCAGGTCGTCTGATGATCACACCGACAGCGACGGCGCTTTAAAGAGTTACAGCGCATTAATCAGGTGTGATCAACCTGACTGATCGATCAGGTTGTCTGATGATCACACTGACAGCGATGATGCTTTAAAGAGTTACAGCGCATTAATCAGGTGTGATCTGAATGAAGTGCTGTGTGATCCGTCGGTGTGGTGATCACCGACAGTGACGGCACTTTAAATGTTTAAACAACGCATTAATCAGGCGTGACCACACCTTATCGATCAGATCATCTGATGATCTCACTGACAGCAACTGCGCTTTAAAGAGTTATAGCACATTAATCAGGTGTGATCATCCTGATTGATAGATCGTGTCGTCTGATGATCATACTGACAGTGACGACACGTTAAAGAGTTACAGCGCATTAATCAGGTGTGATCACCCTGATTGATCGATTGGGTCATCTGATGAGCACACTGACAGTGACGACACTTTAAAGAGTTACAGTGCATTAATCAGGTGTGGGCACCCTGATGGATCGATCAGGTTGTCTGATGATCACACCGAGAGCGACAACGCTTTAAAGAGTTACAGTGCATTAATCAGGCATGACCACCCTGATCGATCAATCAGGTCTTCTGATGATCACACCACAGTGACGGCTCTTTAAAAGTTTAAATTATCACAGTGCTTCTGTGTGATCAGAGTGCGACACTGGCATGAGAAATGCACCTGGAGCAGAAAAACCACAGACGTTTAAAATGGTTGAAAATTCTACATTTCCAGGCAGGAAACATTACGTTTCAGACATTATTTTCAAAAATCAGGAGCTTTATGTGGATTCATGTCTGTCTGTGATGGTGAACTGGACTGAAATTAACAGGTCAGATTTACTCCATCTGTCCACACGAGGACTGCAGGTTTCTGCCAATCAGTGGCCAGCATTAATGGACGTATGTAGACTTATGAGTAAATTACAAGAAATGTGTGCTAACAATCACATAGCCTACCTACAACTTGTGTCCCTCATGTGTGGGATGTATGAGTCACATGCTGGCATGTGTTGAAAATTTTTAGCATGCCCAAAATTTTGTGAGGAGCTCACCTTATTAGGATGTACATCAACGAGCTTCAACATGCTTCAACGTGCTTCAACATGCACTTAACTTATAAAAAACTTACCCTTAACTTATTGGACTTATGGCAGCATTTTTTTATATGACTGCCATATGCTAGCTAAATCGTCAAGGTGTGATAGGACCTTTAAATCTTTCTAAAGTCAGTTTTAAACAGAAACGAGGACGTTATAAAGAGAAAAGGAGGCGATAATTGGCAAGTCGTTACTGATGCTCTGAAATCACAGGTGCTGCAGCAGCTGCTGTGCCCTTTGATCAGTCCGCCCTCTTTTATTTTGAAATAATGCTGAATTTATATGGAAATGATTGTTGTACAAAAGCTTTAGATATCTGTCGCTGGGATAGATGATGACTGGAGTGCAGTTATAAGCAGAAACGAGGTGATAGTCAATTGCTGGTGATGCTCAGAAATGCATGCGCAGTGAAGGCAGGGTGGACCGATTTTTAGGGGGGACCGCATTCTGGATCAGGTTTGATTTTAAATAGGCTTTGAAGGATTACGTCAAAACTACTGCATGGACTTTGAAGAAATTTTCACCACAGATACATATTAGGCCATGGAAGGCTCCATTAAGTTTTGGAGGTGATCTGGATCCATATTCTGGATCAAGTTTCACTTTATATAGGCTTTGAAGGATTATGTCAAAACTACTTCATGGATTCTCACCAAATTTGCACCACATATACATATTAGGCCATGGAAGGCTCCATTAGGTTTCTCATCAGGTGTCTCAGCAGGTGATTTCATTGATGATCAGGTGTTTATGTTCAGGGGAAGAACAAGGAAAGCCTGCACTGTCTTGGTCCTCCTTGCCCACCCCTGCTTTATAGGCTTTGAAGGATTATGTCCAAACTACTTCACAGATTCTGACCCAATTTGCACCACAGATAGATATTAGGGAATGGAAGACTCCACTGAATTTTGGAGGTGATCCAAATCTGGATTGGTGGACAGCACGAATCTCCAATTGCTTTTGTTCCAAATGTGGCTGAATTGTCCAGTGTTCAACACTTTTTTTTTCTTATGGCAACTTTTCAGCTGAAAAGTTCTGCCTCCTATGCAGTTGGCTCAATAACCAGCAAGATACTCACGTGAAACACATATCTGCTTAAAGCTTGGAATGTTCTCTTTCAGGCAGTGGCAGAGTGGACGGTCCACACTGCCACTACCTGACAAGATTTCACCACATTCAACACACTGTGCTTTTGGCTCAGCATCACTGCCTGCCATTATGAATACAAATTTAATATATTCGGGGTCATATTTTCTCACAACACTCCTTGGAGCATCACTGGCACAGGGGTGTCACCCACTTCACATTCTCATTTCAAGCTGACTGGCAAAATGATAAAGTTCATGCACAGTGGATGAACATTATCATGATGGAGAATTGCATCTGTTCCAAGGCAAACATTTGCAAAGTGTCCAACATATCTGTCGGAGTTGACAGTGTTGTGTTCCAAAAATTCTATCAGGGCTATGCCATCGCACCCACACTTGATGCTGTGCATATGTGGCTATTATGGGGCACCCGCTATGCAGACTCCTCCTCACTGGATTTTAGCCATTCAAACTTGATTAGACAGACATCCACACCGGCATTGCCATTCAGTACTCTAACGTTTTCCATAATCCCCCTGATGGCCCCCTGTGCTCCCCAGAATGCACCGCGGCACTAGCTGAGTTCCAGCATCTCACAGCGCATGTAAACAATGACTAGCGAGGATGTGGATGGCGTTGATCCAGCAAGTTCATGGGCGATTATGATGATATGTTCACCAAAGTTGAGAAGGTTATCTAGAGGAGGTGTTGCATCTGTGATAGACTCCTGCTGTGCCCCATTGTCTTGTTGTCCATACTTCAAGAGGTTTGTTTACCTTGTACCCTGAAATGGAACTCAGCTGAAACTGACCTCTCGCGTGGGTCACGGACCACGAGATGGCGCGAGATTCACAACTGTGACACAGGAAATAGACACTCATTCCCTGATGAATGTCCACTAATGTCCAACCTCCTCCTCCTCCACTGTGAGGAATTCAATAACAGCATGTTGTTTCAAACTCACTTCTGTGTACGGCCCATCTGTTACACTGCAGGTGATTCGGCGCATGCCTGAAATTATCATCAAAAGCTGTTTGTTGTCATGGCAGTTAATAAGGAAAGGCTTATTCTCATGCCAGTTCCGCTTTGATGTCTTGATTGTTATTGAAATAATCGCATTGGAGGCACAACTTTTCAGGCGATCCTTGTACTTTGGGTAATCTGTTGCATTTCTGTGTATCCCATAAAATTGTTGTACATGACGTAATACCATTGGGAGGTTTTACTGAAGTGCTATGGTTGGTGTTAACATTATATTATGGACATGTTGTTGTGCCTACAATTATGGTATGGATGGTTTTGCACACATATCATCATACACATTATGTATGTCAACACACTGCATGTCAGATCACAGTTCAAGGCAACCATGGTATTCATACATTGGTTTATCATGATTATATAGTCCAGCCCATCATTTTAACATCTTAACTTTTAGGCATCAAAAACCTCTATGTCATCACTCAAACTGAGTTGTCTCACAAGAATAGAATAATAATAAAGGATTATTAACCATGCTTGCTCAGTCTGTATGGGGATGTGAGACGCTAATGCTGAATTTACACATAGGCAGGATGCGTTATGAATGCATCTGAATAGGTTTCTTATCAGTGCACATTGGTGCGTGATATTTGTGATATTCGTGGAGCATGTTTTTGGCTGTCAAAAAATCTTCCACAAATGTCACGCACCACACTCATTTCGCCTTGTTGTAGATTTCGCAACTGAGCATGTTGATGCATCTTGATTAGTGGTAATCCTTAATAGAGAGTGACAGTGTTCGTAGTGGTTCCTGTGATGGTTCTTGGAACCCATATTGTCACGCGTTGTTACGAACTGACACAGAAACCATCAAGTTTTGACACGAATTGTAACACGGCGTCACATTTCACTGTGTGCCACTCACTATGAATCACTGTTCTCTCTCACATGCGCACAATTAAATCGTGCTGTACCGCGTTCAGTGTCACTGCTGCAATATGTGAAAGAGGAACAGTGACGCCAAGTCGGCTAAATCTCGTTCCAATGCTCCTTAGCGTGCTCCTGCAGGTTTGCACCTGCTGTTGTGTTTGATGTTCAGCAGAATGAGTGAGAGGAGAGTGACATCTGGCTCTCTCCGTCTCCTTCTCCTCCTTTCTGCACAACTGGGGGCAGTGATGGTCTAGTGGTTAAGGCATTGGGCTTGAGACCAGAAGATCCTAGGCTCAAATCCCAGCCTGACTGAAAAATCACTAAGGGCCCTTGGGCAAGGTCTTTACTCCCATGTTGCTCCCGGTGTGTAGTGAGCGCCTTGTATGACAGCACCCTGACTTCGGGGTGAATGTGAGGCATTATTTGTAAAGCGCTTTGAGCGTCTGATGCAGATGGAAAAGCACATTTACCATTTACAACTCCATGGCACAGAGCCCAACTAAGCTTGCAATCACAAAGTTCTTTTTCTGCTGTGGATTCATCTGATGTTGAGGAGCAATCTGGAGCGATGTGAACTGTTCAGCAGCTGACGGTAGGATGAATATGGGGGGGGGAGGTGTGTGTGTGTGTGTGTGTGTGTGAAGACAATTCATCTGATTCACAATGTGACTGAATGATGACAGAATGTGACAGAACGATGCACTGTTATGTGCAATAACTTGCCATTGCACAGAACATTATTACTGACCATGCGTAATGGTTCATGATAATTCGCCAGCGATATGGACCATTAATCGTTCCTGCAACAGTTCCTGACGACACCTGACACCTCTGCCCCGAATTATCACATTCGTGATCAGTGGGCAAGAATGTGTACTTCATGGCATTTGTGACTTGTCATCGTTATGTGTAAACACAGCATAATAATTAATTTATTATATGGCTATTACATATATAAACACACAAACTTACAGTATCATCTGAATATGCTGCTGATGGTGTTGGCCTCATTTTGTTATGTGCCGACGCGGGTTGAGGAGCGGACCTGCGTCTGACTGAACCCAGCGCTAAATAACCAGAAAGTGGTTCCAAAAAACAAAACAATTTTATTATCCCCCTCTTGTGCAAAACTCGGTGTACAACATAAAGTGCGTTTGTCTGGCGGAGTGAAGGACGGCGCGCTCTCCAGCGCCCAAAGGGATCGAAGCCCGGCACTTCTGGACTCACATTCACCGCCAGACACCCCCCAGGTGGACACGACAAACTGACTCTGTGAAGGATAGAAGAGGTGAGGTAAGTCAACAGCTACAAATAATATCCTTCAAAGGCACACACTATCAGCAACACATTCAGGTCTGAATTTAAGCTTTATGTAAATGAGCAGCTTCTCACAACAGGTGGAGGATCATCTGTCCACACGCCACGGCCGTGAGAAGCGAGCTGCACAACTCTCATCAATATTCACATATACTGCGTAACAAAATACCAAATTACTGTTAACACTTATTCAGACAATCAATCACTTCTGATGTGTGCTGACAGCATGTGTCCCTCACCCGTCCTCCTTCACAGGCACGATGTGTCAAACCCAGGCGCGGTCCTCAGCGTCTCACAAACGAACGTCACAAGGTCGAGTTCCCGGCAATTCTGCTTGAATCACTCATGGCTTAAATGCAGAACGCCATCTCATTATCTGCTTCAGCTGAAAGTCTTTAAGTTAGCACGTGAGCATCATCCACAGGTGCTGCAAGTCATGTTGATGAGGGTGAAGGATTCTTCTGCCAGCACCTTCTCCACAGACAAAAACCAGTTTGCATAACACCTGGAGAGCAAAGAAAAGAAAACAACACAAAAACATCCAGCCAAACCCCCCAACACACAACAGTACCCCCCATCAACGGGAAGCCTCCCGGCGACCGAACAAACCAGGCCCGAGAACAGCACCTCCCTCCGGGGTCCATAACAGCAAGCAGACGGTGTAACGCTCCCAAGGTCCACAGCAGACAGCAGGACAGGGCACCGCGGCTGGAAGGCCGGCTGGCATCAACAAAACCCCAAAAAAGTCCCATATACAACCCAACATACAAAAAAAACACAAAACCCACCCAAAACCTCCCCAGGGGACCGTCCCATCCAACCCCGGGAAGAAAAGAAAAACTTCCAAATGCAAAAACCCAACACAGCCCCAACAACACAATACAAACACAAATTCACAAAGAAAAATAACAAACAACCCCCCCAGAACGACTTGCAGAGCCCAACACCCCCCAGAAGACCTTTACCGCCAGTTCCAGGAGAAACAGCCAAAGCCGGAATCCCACAGAGGTCCCCAGGTACACATGGAGCAACAGCGCCCCGCAGAGGACCATACCATCAACCCCAGGAGGCACCCTCCCCACAACCCAGGAACCCCAGAACCGGCCACACTTGGCTAGTTGGCCCCACAAGCCAATTCCCCCCCCCAGAGGACCGTCCCATCAACCCTGGAGGTGGAACCTGGAAGGAAACATAAGAAACACAAAAATCCAACCCCCGGCGGACTTCATTAAACTACCCCGGGGGCAAATAAAACAACCGACAAACCCTGTTACCTCCCCCAGCACCCCGAAAGACCCCAGATCACTCCCAGAGCCCATCGTCGGCTCAATTTTGGTGAACGGCACAAAACTATCAAGCTGGGGAAGGAAACAGGAAAAACTAACCCGGTCCCAACCCCGAAGCACAGCGGAAAACCGGAAATACGTCCGGTGCCCCTACCCGACCATACCACAAGCCTATCGGGAGGAGCGGAACTACCGAAATAGCGAACGGCAACAGATCGGCCCACCCTTCCGACTGAGGTATGTTCCCGCTGCACCACACCCCGGTAACACCAATGACGAACGGTCAAAGGCCCACCGAGGCTGGAGTGGAACCAGGCCCTAACCAAACCCACAAAAAACGTCCCTGACAACCCCCCCCCCCCCCCCCCCCCCCCCCAGGTGCAGAGGTCTTCTGAGAAACACTCAGCGTGACCAACCTGCACCACCCCACAACCCACAAGACGAACGGTCTTAGGGCGAGTGAGGTTGGGGTTAGGGAAGCAGGGAAATAAAAAACAACAAAACAAAACGACCCAATCCCAAACAGAAAATACCTAAATTCAACTAATAAAAATCAACGATTGGCTGAGTCCAGCCGAGCTCCGAACCGCCAGACGTTCACTCCACCAGAACCGCCTCTAAATCCCCAAACAATTTATAACCCCTACAAAAACACAAAAACAGCCCAAATAAAATTTTTTTTTTTGTGTGTCCATTATTTTGCCTGTCCCAGAACACCTGGAGACACGTCATCACTGTTTTTCTTGACGCTTATGTGACGGGGCAATATGGCGGCTTCAGCTCGTCCGCAAGAGGAGCTAGAGGTCCCGTCGGAGGAGTCTCAGTGGGGCGAAGAAGAGGCAGCCCAGATCTGTGTCGGGGAAAGCCCCGAAACAAAAAGACCCGCTCTGATATCCGCCCTCTCTCGCGTCCACGCTCCTTTATCCGATCATCTAGACAAATAACCAAAGATATTAGCTCGTCTAAATCTTTTGGTTCGTCAAGGACTGCTAGCTCGTCTTTTAATGAATCGTTTAAACCATCCACAAACACTCCTCTTAAAGCTGCGGCATTCCAACCAGACTGAGCAGAAAAAATTCAGAAATCCACAGAATAATCCGCCGCACTCCGCCTCCCCTGCCTGAGATTCAGCAACCGTTGGGCAACGGTATGAGCAAAAACCAGAGAACATTGCATCAAAAACGGAGCACAGGCTTCAATGTTTCCCGCATAAGGCTCCGGACGACAAATAATCGGTTCGGAAGCCGAATCTCTGGGTGACGGAGTTATCTGCACCGGTATCGATGGTGCCGCAGCTGGAGCAGCAGGAAGCGGAACGGCTTGCGCTGCAAGCTCCGTAACACGGGCATCTGTTTGTTTAATTTGGTTTGCGAGATGCTGTAATTGCTCCCATATTTTCTCCAAGTGTTCTTGAACTCTTTCGGCAAATGGAAGCGCTTCTGCCGCCGGGTCCATTTTAGAATGGCCGGGAACTACTGTTATGTGCCGACGCGGGTTGAGGAGCGGACCTGCGTCTGACTGAACCGAGCGCTAAATAACCAGAAAGCGGTTCCAAAAAACAAAACAATTTTATTATCCCCCTCTTGTGCAAAACTCGGTGTACAACATAAAGTGCGTTTGTCTGGCGGAGTGAAGGACGGCGCGCTCTCCAGCGCCCAAAGGGATCGAAGCCCGGCGCTTCTGGACTCACATTCACCGCCAAACACCCCCCAGGTGGACACAACAAACTGACTCTGTGAAGGATAGAAGAGGTGAGGTAAGTCAACAGCTACAACTAATAATATCCTTCAAAGGCACACACTATCAGCAACACATTCAGGTCTGAATTTAAGCTTTATGTAAATGAGCAGTTTCTCACAACAGGTGGAGGATCATCTGTCTGCATGCCACGGCCATGAGAAGCGAGCTGCACAACTCTCATCAATATTCACATATACTGCGTAACAAAATACCAAATTACTGTTAACACTTATTCAGACAATCAATCACCTCTGATGTGTGCTGACAGCATGTGTCCCTCACCCGTCCTCCTTCACAGGCACAATGTGTCAAACCCAGGCGCGGTCCTCAGCGTCTCACAAACGAACGTCACAAGGTCGAGTTCCCGGCAGTTCTGCTTGAATCACTCATGGCTTAAATGCAGAACGCCATCTCATTATCTGCTTCAGCTGAAAGTCTTTAAGTTTACACGTGAGCATCATCCACAGGTGCTGCAAGTCATGTTGACGAGGGTGAAGGATTCTTCTGCCAGCACCTTCTCCACAGACAAAAACCAGTTTGCATACCACCTGGAGAGCAAAGAAAAGAAAACAACACAAAACATCCAGCCAAACCCCCCAACACACAACACATTTACTCTCTTCACCTCCACTAGCTTAACAAATGGTCCAGTCGTTAGCTGCTAAGCTTTCGATCTCTGTGTTTTTCCGATGATGTTTAGATACAATATTTATGGAGTACATTAATGTCCAACTTGATTTGTATAATTGTTTTTTTAGTTTCCTGGTTTGTAGCAAAAATACGCGTTGCGGACCAAGTGTCATTGTAACCGGTCCGATATGGGAAAATATTCAACCAGTAATCAGCCAATCAGAGAGCGCGTAGTGTCACAGCCATATAATAATTTTGGTTATTGATGGAGTCTCACAAATCTGTAACGAACCCAGCTTCATTCCTGAGACCTTTTCTTGAAGTTTACTTTGGGCAGTAACTGTGTCACCCTTTCTGCAGTGCTCCTTGATGGTAACAGTCAAAACGTTGTGCTATGTATTTATCACTCCTGTGAAGGTCTCACCTAATGGTTACAGACCGTGTCCCTCCTGGATGCATATGCATGAAAGTGAAGACATGGCTTCAGGCTGAGATGTTTAAACTACTTAGTGATTTTTTTCCCCGCTATTTCAGCTGCTGAGGGTGTGAGAAAACCTGTGTCTCATACATAATTTTTTTCCCCCTCATGTACACGATCCACTTAGTGCGTGTAAAATCCTGTGCAGTTAGACCATGTGTGTCGGTGTGCATTTTGTAGGCATGTACACACTCTTTAGGCTGTTGGTGAGAGCGTACAGATGTGCAGACTCGGGTTTGCATGACTAATATGAAAGTGCAAATGGCTGCTGGAGAGAGGAGTACAGGGACACAGCTCTCTGTTGAATATCATCTTAATTAAACCAAATTTCTCTCAAATACTCTACAGGCAGCTATTTTAGATCACAATTAGCCATGCTTCATACAGTTAACCACTCGTCCACACATCTCTGCTGGTATGTTGTTAAGGCAATATTTATGCCGCCCCCCCACACCAAAAAAAGCAGCATACCGCTGGAACGCACATGCAGCCATATTTTCAGACAATTAGCTGATCACTGAACCTTCACTTTTCCCACTGTCTTATCCAACCAAACACATCATGCATGCAATGACTGAGATAATCACACATGCTCAGGAAAAATGGGCTCCCAGACCAGCCTTTCACATGCTTGTTCCTTTTTTTTTTTTTTTTTTTTTGCATTGACTACAGTCAGAGGCCCATTCATAATGAGCCACGTCACATTTCCGTTTGGTTTTCTTGCCAGTGTTGTGATTTCATCACTGTGAATGGATATGTAGGAGGAAATGTGCAGCTGTTGTCTGTGATTCTTCAGGGTGCAGCCAGAGTTCAGTTTTTGTTCTTGTTCCACCGGGTCATCACAGCTGTTTTACTGGAACTGAAAATCAGAGAGTTTGATTACATATCGCAACAGTCAGCACTGCTGATCCAAAAAATACACATAAATGTTAAGAAAGGCCTCAGAAGGCTGATGCATACTTTGTCCACTCTACACATGACAATGTACACTCACTGGCCACTTTATTAGGAACACCTTGCTGGTACTGTGTTAGATCCCCTTGTGCTTTCAGAACTGCCTTAAATCTTTATGGCATAGATTCAACAAGGTGTTGGAAACATTCCTCAGAGATGATGGTCCATGTTGACATGATAGCATCACGCAGTCGCCCATTCAACCAGTCTCCCCATTCTCTTCTGACATCTAGCATTACAAGGCATTTTCATCCACGCAACTGCCCCTCACTGGATATCTTCTCTTTTCTGGACCATTCTCTCTAATCCCTACAGGTGGTTGTGTGTGAAAATTCCGGTAGATCAGCAGTTGTTGAAATACTCAGACCAGCCTGTCTGACACCAACAACCATGCCACATTCAAAGTCACTAAAATCACCTTTCTTCCCCATTCTGATGCTCGGTTTGAACTTCAGCAAGTCATCTTCACCACGTCTAGATGTCTAAATGCAGTGAGCTGCTGCCATGTGATTAGCTGATTAGCTACTGTATTTGTGTTAATAAGCAATTAAACAGGTGTACCTAATAAAGTGTCTGGTGAGTGTACAAGTAAGTATATGTATGATTGTAATGGTGTTTTTGATGATGTATGACTTCACAATGAAGTAATTCATGGCAATGTTATTGTTTCACTTTTGCCTGCCCGTTGTTCAGTGTCACCAGAGTGGATCTGGTACAGGTCTGAATTGGAATTTTGGCACAAGTTTTATAGGAGATATCCTTTCTGATGCAATTCCAGTTTTTTTCCAGGTAAAACTCACACAATCCCTGGTCTTTTTAAGAGGTCTCCAAGTACTGATCAGGACCTATACTGCTTAGGTTAGTATCTCACTGGGCTGTGACTGGTGGACAGGAAATAGAGACACATGACACAAAATCACATGAAAACAGTCAAAAAGGCCCCCTATCTCTGTGAGAGCAGATTTTAAGGTTTTGTTATTGACTTATAAGGTTGTTCATGGACTGGCGCCATCTTATCTGGCTGATCTGGTGGAACTTTACGTGCCGGCCCGGGCTTTGCAGTCGCAGGATGCGGGACTTCTCTGTGTTCCCAGGGTGAAGAAGAAGTCAGCGGGTCGAAGAGCCTTTTCGTATCATGCACCCACCCTGTGGAACAGTCTTCCTGCGACCGTGAGGCAGTCGGAGTCCGTGGACATTTTTAAGTCAAGACGGAAAACCTATTTTTATTCTCTTTCTTATGAATAGTTTTTATTTTTTTATCTGTTTTATTCCTTTACTTCTGTTTTTAATTATGTATTTGAATTTTTATTCATTTTTAATTATTTATTTAAATTTTGTGTTGAATTGTTTCATGTAAGGCGCCTTGAGATGGCTTTTGCTGTGATTTGGTGCATTATAAGCAAATTAAATTGAATTAATTTGAATTAAAAAGGCAATAACTTTCTCATGTAGAATCTCATTGAATTGGTTCTCTCGACACGTGCTTGTGTGGCAGCCGACTGTCTGCTGAATACCATCCAGAGTGGCGGCAAAATTACGGCCACAAATCTCGAATAGTCTGTACACATGCCGTGTGAGAGCAACTGTCATGGTACAAACACACACACGAACATCGAGCAGCACTGGTGCATCCATTGCAAGGATTTGCGCTTGAATGCTACATGGCACTCTCATGAATTTTCAGCGCCACTGGCGTGGCTGAAATGATGAGACGTTTGTGCACACAGTGCTTTAGGATGGATGTGGACAATTGCACTGTTATTACATGAAAGAAGCTGTGAAATTTCCCCAAAGTTTAGGCAGAAAAAGCAATGTAATTAATAATAAAATAATAAATAAATAATCATTTTAAAAAACAAGAAGGAAAGTGTCATCAGTCGCTCACTGACTTACAGAATGATGTCCAGGAGCTGTGTTTCTCAACTTCAATTGATGTCCTCACAATGAAAATAAAAACAATAAATCCAGATTGCCTCATCCACATTCTCCACACAGGTATAACCCACTGTCCCTGTGTGCAAGAGGGTTTGCCATCAGCCCTGGAGCATTAGACTTATGTCCAGTGTGGTCCTTAGAAAAACAGTTAATCAAAAGAGAAAAACAAAGTAAATCATGTTGCTCCTCCAAGGCCGGACAGGACGCGTCCAGTGCTCAGTGCGCATGCACAGGCAGGCCACGCATGCAACTTAGTTACATTTGATGGCCGGACAGGATGCGTACAGCCTGCGCACGTGCATGCACACCAGGTGTGTACTGACCGGGAGCATTAAACTTAAGTTCCACTTCTGTCCACAGAAAAATAAATAAATAGAGGTAAACACAGTGAATTTGGTTTGTGCAGCTTATGCATCCAGCCCGCTCAAACGGGTGCAGTGTGCGCCGACTGGGAGCATTTAATTTAATTTCCATTTCTGTCCTCAGAGCGGCTGCACTCTCTCTTTTCTGTGTTGCTGTGATTGATTCCCCCCACCCCTAAACACAAAGGGACTCCTGCTGGTGTCTGTCACATAGAGACACCAAGAAAACTGTGGAGTGTGTGCATCCTCAAACTGTGCATCCTCACTTGGAAACTAACATGGTTGACTTAGGTTTTACACCAGTGACGGTTCAAGAGGAACATTTTGGTGCTGGCACCAGGCGGTTGTCCCAGTGCATTGTTGACTTCAGTGAGTTGGATTTCTATAGTAGGGCTGGGCGTTAACATGTCATTAAATCTTAAGATAAGAGAAAAAGAACCCAGGTAGATCCCAGCAACCAGATGTGCTGCCCACCAGATTACAGTGTCTGGGAGAACTGCAATCTCGTTTTCTGCTCCTGTGAGCCCTATTGATAGTCCTACGACATTGTTGATGTCTTCCAGTCTTGTTGAGAAAACAAATTAATGCATGCTAGTTATAGAAGACTCACCATCTTATGTTAAAGGGTTGTCTGTGGCCAAGAAAACTGGAGTTCAGTGAGGTTCAAGATACCTTTGACTTAAAAAAAAAATTCCCTGAATACAATGCATTTGCACTGAACACAATTCATCCCTTCTCTGGTTAACTTAGGTTTTACATGTGTCATTTCATAAGGGACATTTTGGTGCAGGCAAAAGGCAGTTGACCCAATGCATTGTTGATTTAACCGAGTTGGGCCTCTGGTGTAGGGTTGGGCATCACCATGTTATTAATGTAACCATGTGTAAGAAAGATATTTAATTTAGCAGGAGAGTTAGCCTGACAAAATGGGCACTGGAAGAAAGCGTCAAAAGAGAAAGCATGTTTTTGTTGGTTGACAATATTTCTTGGATGTGTTCAGAACCTGGATGCAACATCAACAGTTGAAAAATATTTGACATTCTTCACTTTTGGAAGTTTTTTTCCCAACTATGTAATTGTCCAACTGTCTTTTGGCATCTGTTTGTCCAATTTCCTGTGGTTGATGGCCACATTTGCTATTGCCTGGTTGCACGTAGGCAGAAGCAACTTATTGAGAATTATATGGCATATTGAGGAGACAGTCAAAAATAATGAAAAAAATTATTGAATCAAAATAGTCAATTTAGCATCACTTTGAGGAATATGAGAATATGTCTTCTAGCAAGGATAGATAGGCTACTCCACAACTTTGGCATCAAACTCTTGCAGGATGCTAGCACAGTATGAACCTTGATGGTGTGCTATCAAAAGTGCTGCAGTCATCACCTCTCAGCTGTTCAGAAGTGATATTAAATGCTGAAAATATTATTTAATTCAGCATTGGCAGGCTCTCATCTATGTTCACCCAAGAGTGAAAGGAAAAAAGGAAAATATTGATTCAATTAATAACTTGAAAACATGAATACACTGCCAAATATGATCATATTAAAACCTATTTAACTAAGTTAAAATACAAGAGTACAAAACCTTAACATTTGTTACAACAAAATTACAAGACACATAATGAGGCTTTGGCAAAAAAAAAAAAAGAAAGTCAAATCTTGAGAAAAAAGAACAATGTTAAACTAAATTTGGTCATCATGTTTTTGGCATTGCTGATATTTGTAGTATGTACCTGGCAAGTATACCTATAAAGTTTCTTGGCTGAGGAGGAATTTCAGACTGTTGTGGGAAGTAAGAACCCATAGAAAGTCAAGCAATCAACTTTGTTGCCCAGTCTCCACTTCCAACTGCAAACCAGTTTTGTGTTCTTGCGAGCCCCATTGGTAGTCCTATGAGCTAGGTTAGGTTAGGGAAAAGGGGATGGACTATCAGCCTAACAGAGCGTAGGTGACAAAAGGGCCCATTGCTCCCCCAGAATGAACCTATTTAGTTACACCTTTTGGTATCCTTGATAAAAGATACCAGGTTTCTTAATTTTAGTTTCCTAATCTGGTCAGGTTCCAAAATAAAAGAACCCAAAAGCCTCTGCCTCAGTCTACCCCATGCTGGACACTGGCCCAAAAAGTGGAGTGATGTCTCAGGTTCCTCCCCACAGGCTAAAGTGTACTGACCTATTGGAGTCTCATTACCATTCTGTGCCTGTTCAATAGGTTGGAACGTGTGAGAGTCCCAACCACTGTACTTATTAAACTTCTAGGCAGACCAACTAGCTCCCTGGAAAACCTTAAGCCATATCACACATAGCAAGAATGTGCAGGAACCAGGCCGAAACGGTAAATATTACCATCATCGGACGCAGACGGGAGGAAAAGAGGCATGGTCAGCAGTGTCAGAACAGGTTTTGCTGTGACCGATCAATCTTAGAGCTCAATCAACCGCGATGAGATCGTTTCAGATGTTGTAAGAATATGTAGACTGCGATCAGATGATGCAGAAACTGCATATAGACCGAAGTCAGATGTGCGTTCCATCTTGATGGCACCAAAAGTGTTTTGACCAAATATGTAGATGCTCACAGACTGCAAATCAGTATTTCCAGATTGTGGCCGGATGTATCATTCTGACACAATTTGGTCTCAATTGGCATGTATGTGTGATGGGGGTATTGAGTTTTCTTATGAATGCTGTGAGTTTGATGGCACTACAGCATGTTGTACTGTATTTATTGCACATTTTATTACTTATTTTAATGATTAAAAAAAACACTCAAATTCAATTTTTGCACATTTTTAGGATTACCATTTTTTGTAGTATAACCAGCAGGACCCCACTGATGTGTGCTGTGGAGTTTGTGTCACTACACCTAACAATGACACTTTTGAAAATTGAAACAATGAAAAATTCCCTTCAGTTTTTCAAAAAGGTATTTTTTTTTTCAAAACTGAGTGCTGTAGTATAACCAGCAGGAGACCATTGATGTGTTCAGTGAATCTAATGACATCACACCTTACACCAGTGAATTTATATGTTTTTACATTTTGTAAATGGTGTCAGGGCTTGAATTCTGTTTTGGTTATCTGGTTTTATTTTCTAGTCCGTTTTGTTATTTTCTGTCTCTTTGGTTTTCTGTGTGTTTATTCTCTTGTGGGGTTTTTCTGCTTGGGTCTTTGCTGTCCCTATCTCTCTTGTCTGTCTCTTGGCTCTTGGTGGGTGTTTCTGTCTTCCTAGCCACACCCTTGTTCTGGTGTCTTCCATGCACACCTGCTTCTGATTTGCTGCCCGGCACCTGGGGTTATATAAACTCACTGGGTGTGTTAGTCCCTCACCAGATTGTTGTGCCTTGTACCACTTTCCACCTCTGTTCCTGCATACCATAGTCCTGCCTGCCTCTAATTATCCTGACCTCTTGCCTGTTGCTTCGACTACGCCTCAAGCCTGATGATTTTTGTACTGCTGCTTTTCCTTGATTGTCTTCTTGTGTACCGACCATTGCTATCCACTCGAGGAAAGCCTTTTTGTCCAAACGTTTCTGACCATCCAGCCTGACAGAACAATATGGCCAACCATGGACACAGCTGGATCAGACCCATTCCAGCTTGTGGTACGCCACCACAGTCGGCAGCTCGCGCAGCAGGAAGACCAGCTCACCGCCTTCATGTCCGGGTTTAGCGAACTCACTAAAAGCCAGGACTCGTTTATGCCTTCGGTGAGCACCCAGATGGGACATACAAAGTTGAATCATCAGGCTAACTCCGATACAGCCACCAGTAACTCCAGTGATCCTATACCGGGGCCATCAGCAGCCTCACCGGCTTCCGTACCTGAACCTGTTTCCTGCAAGCAGCTGTCTTGGTCTGAACACTTCTCAGGTGAGTCCGGTGACGTCAGACCATTCATAACTCAGTGTGAGTTGCACTTTGAGTTCATGTCATCAATGTTCACATCCAATAGGACGAAGATAGCATTCATGATAACTCACCTGACTGGTCATGCTGCAGCATGGGCAATGGCAAAATGACACCTGTGCTTCTCTTCCAGCTTTCACTGCTGCTCTGCAACAGGTATTCCAGCACACATCCCTGGGGTGCGAAGCTGGACATACTCTGATGAGGCTTAAGCAGGGAGGCTGCAGATTCACTGACTGTGCCATTGATTTCCGCATTCTGGTAGCCAAAAGTGAATGGAACCCAGCGGCACTCCAAGATGTCTTCCTCCAGGGGCTGTCAGACAACATCCAGGACCAGCTTGCAGTCATAGAACTCTCCACTGACTTCGATGAGCTCATCGCGCTGGCCATTCGGTTCAACCGGCATCTACAGGATCGTCCTTGCCGAGCAGCTCGGGTCTCCAACCGATGCTCCTCCACTCCACCTCAGCGTTCGCCCTCCTCTAGTCATGTTGCAGCTGAATCTCCACACATCACTGGGCCAAGAAGCCCATGCAACTTGGTCGCACCCGTCTCTTGTCAGCCGAGAGATGACGCCGCCAAGAGGACGGACTCTGCTTCTACTGTGGACACTCTGGACACTTGATTACCAATTGTTAGGCCAGGAGTGCCACCATGTGGCCAAAATTTGAATTACAGGTGAGTCAAAACTCCATTATTCCACCCTCTGCACAAAACTTAATTCCGGCTAAATTAATCTCTGATTATTCATCAGTTTCCATGTCAGCTTTTGTTGATTCTGATTCCGATTCTAACTTGATGCTGTCCTGTCTTGCCAGGTCCCTGCAGATTGGGCTGTTTAAGCTCTCGCACCCTCTGGTGGTGCACGCTATGGATGGTCATGAATTGGGTTGCATTACTCATCACACTCAGTCTGTCAGAATGATTGTATCAGAAAACCACTTGGAATCTATCAGTTTTCATGTATTTGATAATATGACACACCCAACAATTTTGGGGCACCCCTGGTTGCAACAACACAGTCCCAATTTTAATTGGTCTAAAGGTGAAATTGTTTCTTGGGGACCAGCCCGTAAAGATTCCTGTCTGTCAAAATCTGTTCATTGTCAGCCTGATTCAAACCCGAATCTCGTGGGGGTGCCGCCATGCTATGATGATTTGCCACTTGTCTTTAGCAAAAGCAAAACTAAATCATTACCGCCTCACCGGGAATATGATTGCACCATCGAGCTCCTCCCTGGGGCAAGCCCACCTCGGGGAAAGCTCTTTTCACTGTCAGCACCTGAATGCAACACCATGAATGAGTACATATAAGAATCATTAGTTGATGCCCGCAGGGGCAGGGTTCTATTTGAGAAAAAGGACAAGTCACTTTGTCCTTGCATAGATTATTGTGGGTTTAATGATATTACAGTTAAGAACTGTTATCCACTGCCGCTCATATCCTCAGCGTTTATGTTATTAAAAGGAGCCAAAATATTCACCAAACTCGATCTCCGCAATGCTTACCATTTAGTCAGTATTAAACAAGGAGATGAATGGAAAACTGCTTTTAACACCCCTTCAGGACACTTTGAGTACTTAGATATGCCATTCGGCCTAACCAATGCCCCAGCAGTTTTCCAAAATTTAGTGAATGATGTTTTGCGGGAATACCTTAAGAAATTTGACTTTGTGTACCTGGATGACATCCTTATCTTCTCTCCCAGCATAGAAACCCATTCGCACCATTCTACAGACCCTGTAGCACCTGTGCAACCTTTTTGTAAAAGCCAGAAAATGTTTGTTTGACAAGCCTACGGTTTCGCTTCTGGGATTTGTGATAGCAGATGTAGAGATAAAGATGGACCCTGATGTAGCCATGCGTGACTGGACAGTTCCTTCCTCGTGGAAGATGGTTCAGAGCTTCCTGGGATTCACCAATTTCTATTGTGAAGTCATACTAATTTCAGGACAGTTGTAGCTCCGTTACATGAGGTCACCTCATCCCTCCGGCCATTTGTCTGGATGCCAGGGTGCAACAATGTCAGGCTTACTGAAATGGCGTGGCTGGACACAAATGCAGGATTCAGATGTCAGTAAAACAGAGTTTTATGAGAGTTCAGGCCAGGTTCAGTACACAGGTAGTTAGACCAAGATAATCAGCAGAATCCGAAGCATTAGGCAGAGACAATGTCAAAAACAGTCAGGTCAAAAACACGGGTAGTCAAAAACAGGACAGGAACGCTCAGAAGGATAAGTGCTCAAAAGTGGCTCAAGGCTCAACAATCTCGCAACCAGACAGGGTGACAGGTGTGACTAAAATAGAAGGAGTGATTAGCAGGAAATGCAGGACAGGTGTGTGTGGAAGGATCTGGAAGGGGTGTGGCAAGCTGGAGAGAGGATCACAGGGAAACGCCCACAACCAAGCAGAAGACAGAGCAGAAAGATCTCACCACCAAACATGACAGTGACAAAGAATGGTAGCTACAAAATAAAGAAACAAAAAGACACAACATACAAGCCCCAATCATAACATCACCCCTCCCCCATGGCCGACTTCAGATGGCCCAGGCGCCCCGGGATGAGAAGCATGAAAGTCCCGGATCAGTGAAGGTTCCAAGATGAACCGAGAGGGCACCCAGGAGCGTTCCTCTGGACCATACCCCTCCCAGTTAACCAGGTACTGCACCCCCCGGCCACAGCGGCAAGACAAAAGAAGATGGCGAACTGAGAAGACAGGACCACCCTCAACAAACCGGGAAGCCGGTGGGGGCTTGGCCGGAGGACAAAGAGGACTGGACCTGGCTGGCTTGATATGACTGACATGGAAAGATGGATGTACACGAAGAGACCAAGGCAGCTGTAGATGAACCACTGCTGGATTGATGACCATGGAGACAGGAAATGGACCAACAAACTTGGGAGCCAGCTTGCGAACGGTCCCACGGAGAGAGAGGTCCTGCGTCAAAAGCCACACTTTCTGACCTGGTGTATAAGGTGGGGCTGGGGTACGGGCACGGTTGGCCGCAGTCTTATAAGCAGATGAGGTCTTAAGCAGAGTCTGCCGTGCCCGCTCCCAGGTCCTCCGGCAACACGAGATTTGCCCCAAGGCAGATGGAACAGGTGAGATCAAGTCTGTGGAGGGGAAAAGAGATGGGTAATAGCCATGGACAACTTGAAACGGAGAATACTCTGTGGAGGATGAAGGCAAGGAATTGTGTGCGAACTCCAACCAATGCAGTTGTGCGGCCCAAGAAGTCGGGTTGCTAGCGGCCAGGATCCGTAACCCCTTTTCCAACTCCTGATTCATCCGTTCAGCCTGACCGTTGGCTTATGGGTGGAAACCAGATGTGAGACTCGCAGTGACCCCCACCAACCTACAAAACTCAATCCAAAAGTGAGAAACAAATTGTGGACCTCGATCAGAGACAATGTCCATGGGGAATCCGTACATCTTAAACACATTTTTAAGGAGGACCTCTACTGTCTCCTTGGCCGAGGTCAACTTGGGCAGGGGAACAAAATGACACATTTTAGTAAACCTGTCAACAACTGTTAGGATGACTGTAAGCCCTTGAGAAACGGGCAGCCCGCTGACAAAGTCCACTGCGATATGAGACCATGGACACTTTGGGATGTACAACGGAAGCAGTTCACCAGAGGGTTTCTGCGTGGAAGCCTTGTGGGCGGCGCATACTGGGCATGCCAGGATATATTCCTTAATTTATTCCTGTGACATCTTGGGCCACCAGAACCGCTGATAAATTAACCAAGTAGGTTTTTTTAATGCCGGGATGGTGGGCAAAGGGACTGTCATGTGCCCATTGATTTATTTCCCCCTTCAGAGTGCCGGGGACTAAGAGCCTGTTTGCAGGACAGCCCTGAGGTCTAGGATCTCCCCCAGATGCCGCTCTCACCTTATCCTCAATGCCCCAGGTAGGACCGCTGAAACAAAACAGTTGGAAGGCAGAACAGGTTGTGGCACAGGATGGTAACCGTCAGGTTCAAATTTATGTGATAAGGAGTCCGGCTTCCTCTTTTTATTCCCTGGGCGGTAGGATAGGTTGAAATTAAATCTGCTGAAGAAAATGGACCACCGGCCTGTCGGGCGTTAAGCCTTTTCATGGTGCGTAAGTAGTCTAAATTTTTGTGATCAGTTAAGACAAGAAAAGGTACTTGTGCCCCCTCCAACCAGTGGCGCCATTCCTCCAAGGCCACCTTAACTGCCAAGAGTTTGCGGTCACCTATGTTGTAATTGCATTCAGTTGATGATAACTTCTTTGAGAGAAACGCACATGGATGCAGTTTATTGTCTGCCACACCTACTTGAGACAGGATGGACCTCACCCCTACATCCAAGGCATCCACCTCCACCACAACACAGGGGCAGATGTAAATCGCTTCTTTAGCTCCTGAAAAGCCTCCTCACTCATGGGACCAGACGAATGACTGGTGGGTGGAGGTAAGGCTGTGCAAAGGAACGGCTATGGTACTAAAATTTCTGATGATTTTCCTATAGAAACTGGCAAATCCAAGAAAGCATTGCACTTCCTTACGACAATGAGGTGTGACCCATTTGGATACAACGGCTACCTTTGATGGATCCATACGAATCCCCCCTCAGCCAACACAAACCCCAGAAAGGACACTGAGGTCCTGTGAAACACATTTTTCCACCTTGACAAACAGCTGGTTTTCTAGTAACCTACTTAGTACAGTACAGACATGCAGTTTGTGAGATTCCTCATTGGGGGAGAAAATCAAGATGTCGTCTAGGTATACAAACACGAATTTATTCAAGTACTCTCTTAACACATCGTTCACAAAACCCTGGAATACAGCTGGTGTGTTAGTGAGCCCAAATGGCAGCAGCAAGTACTCATAATGGCCCGTGGGAGTATTAAAGGCAGTTTTCCATTCATCGCCATTCCTAATCCGGACCAGATGGTATGCATTGTGAACATGTAATTTGGTGAAAATTTTGGCCCCCTCCAGGAGCTCGAATGCTGAAGAAAGTAGTGGTAAGGGATACCGGTTTTTACTGTGACCTCGTTAAGCCCCCGGTAATCAATACATGGCCGCAAAGACTTATCTTTTTTTTCTACAAAAAAGAAACTGGCACCTGCAGGTGAAGATGATGGCCGAATAAGCCCTGTGGCTAGGGATTCATTGATATATTCCTTCATTGCTTGGCATTCTGGAGCGGAGAGTGAGAATAATTTCCACCTAGGGGGACAAGACCCGGGAAGGAGGTCAATAGCGCAGTCATAGCTACGATGGGGTGGCAAGGACTTAGCCCTGGCTTTGCTAAACACTAGTGCCAGATCATGATAGCAAGATAGCACCCCCGAAAGATCTGGGTTAATTTCTACAACTGGCTCCCCATTTCTGTCTAAACAAGTGTGGGCACAGCTGGGCCCCCATGAATCTGGCTGTTGGCCCCGTCAAAATTTGGACAATGTTTCAGCCAGCGGTGCCCCAAGATGGCAAGGTGAGTCATGTTATCAAAAACATGGAAACTAATTTTCTCAGAATGCTCCTCAGAAAAAGTTAACTGGACTAACTGGGTACGATGAATAATTCTCCCCAAGAGACTGCCATTCACAGCTTTAACCTCCAGGGGGCATGAGAGCCAATGTAATTTAAGATTCAGCCTCCTGCCAAGAGAGGTATGAATTAAATTGGCATCAGATCTGGTAGTGACGGTGGGGCATGGGTGTTGGCACTGGGGGGCTGGTGGCTGCTGGGGGTTTGGGGCCATGGTCTCAGCGGGGTTATGTACCTGTGCTTTGGATTCGGCTGCGGTGGCTCCTTTGCCCCCCCGTCCTTGCTGCTGGTCGCTCCTGCCTTCAAGGGCCGTGGCCCTGGTAGTATGGTTCTGGGGCTCCCCTTATTGGTGGGCTCATGTCAGCGCCTTGTGTGCTTCCCTTGAGTATGGGGCTGCTCCCTGTGCCTCCGTGAGGAGGGGTGGTGTCGGGAGTGCATTCCGGAACCATCGGGCCGCTCCCCTGTTTCTCTGTCGTGCTGCCCAGTGGCTCTGGGGGCTGCTCTTCCTGGCCCCTGTGCCCTTCCACTGCCCTTTTTCTCCTGGTTTCTCCCAGAGCCCTGCGTCCTGGACCCATTTCCGTTGGCACTCGCGGCCGGCACCGTGGCTTCTGACGTGCCGGAGTGGTCGATGTCATATGGTTAGGATCTGTACTCTTGTCTTGGCCCAACACACCAGCCACAGTAGTGATCAGATATTTAGCTGTGATCTGGGTCTCTGTGCATGGATGGTTGTGTTTGTGGCCATCACCACAATTCAGTTTTGGGTGCTGTCAAGGGGATCAAGACTCTGGTGTCCAAGATTAGGGTATGGATGCTCACTAATTAGACAACAGATTGTTGCTGTCACTGTTTATTCATGTGTGGTTGTTTGTCCTGGTATGTTGTATGGTTGGGACCCCGTCTCCTTGGTGTCTCACATCACAGTTATTGTCTTCACCACTTGTCTTTTGTTCTTGTCTGTCTTTGTGTTGTTTTGGTGGTCGGCCCTTCCTGATAGAAGTTGTCAGTTGGCTGTGAGTAGGATGTTGTAGGCTGATTGGGTAGGGCGGATGGGGGTCACGCACACACCACATTCACTCATGCACTACATACCTTCTGTCTTGCAAGAATAAATTGCATATTTGGGTATTAATGTTCATAAATGGTTCTGCCAGTGTGGCATTTACCATTACTATATATGCAGACAGGGAAGAAAAAAACAAATGGCATCAGATCCTGAATCAATAAATACTGAGATTTGGACAGATTTTTTTGTCAGACTTAATTTTAGCTTGAATGGAATTGTGAGAAGAGGAAATTTGGTTGTGACTCACCTGGATAGTCTGCTTGTTTGGACGTGGGACACCCCTGACCTGGCAACTTGCGATCTGATAGCTGAGTTGACTGCAGTAAAAACAACGCCCCTCCCGCTGATGGCGCTGATGCTCCTCTGCTGAGAGCTGTGTCCGACCGAGCTGCACGGGTTCCTTTTCATCTGGTCAGGGACCCGAGGCTGCCAGACGAGCTTGGTGGGAGGAGTCAGTTTTACCGCTGGAATTCTGGGAACGCTGTTCACGACGGGACTGGTCCTGGTATCGGTCCAATAGCTGCCTGTCGATCTTGATGGCGAGAGCGATCAAAGTGTCCAAATCATCTGGGAGCTCGATAGCGATTAGCTGATCTTTCACTTCCTCAGAGAGTATCTGGACAAAAGCGTCAGTTAATGCTGCCGTGTTCCACTCGCTCTTGGCTGCGAAAATGTGGAAGTCTATGGCGTAATCTGCTACCTGCTGTCTGAGCTTCATGAGAGACCTCGCCGCCTCACAACCGGGACAGGTCTGTTGGAATACTTGTTGGAGAGCAGCGGTGAAACGAGAGAGTGACTGGCACATCTCAGAACGACTGCTCCACTCGGCGGTGGCCCAGGCTGCTGCCCACCCCGTCAGGTGAGATATCATGAAAACTATTTTTGTCCGGTCGGACGGAAACATTGCAGACATCAGTTCAAAATGTTGTTCACACTGTGTGATAAATGGCTTGACATCACCTGATTCACCTGAAAAGTGTTCCGGTCAGTTTAGGTGATTACACGACTGTGGTTGGAGCGGGTGGGTGTGTCTCTGCTGACAGGCCCAGCTGTGGGTGTCTGGGAGCTTCGGTTCAAGGTGCTTGGGGAAGCTGGGTGTCAAAACGTTTCAGCAGCTGGTCCACCTGTGTGCTTAGAGCGGAAATTAGCTCGTCCTGACGTTGTGACAGTGCATTCAAACTGGAGCAGAGAGCTTCTAGCTTGTCCTCATACTGAGCTAATTGCTGCGCCTGAGCACGTAGTGTCAGCTGGGCTGGATCTGAACTGTGTCCATAGCTGGCGAGATTGTTCTGTCAGGCTTACCGAAATGGCGTGGCTGGACACAAATGCAGGATTCAGATGTCAGTAAAACAGAGTTTAATGAGAGTTCAGGCCAGGTTCAGTACACAGGTAGTTAGACCAAGATAAGCAGCAGGATCCGAAGCATTAGGCAGAGACAATGTCAAAAACAGTCAGGTCAAAAACACGTGTAGTCAAAAACAGGACAGGAATGCTCAGAAGGATAAGTTCTCAGAAGTGGCTCAACAGTCTCGCAAACAGACAGGGTGACAGGTGTGACTAAAGTAGAAGGAGTGATTAGCAGGAACTGCAGGACAGGTGTGTGTGGAAGGATCTGGAACGGGTGTGGCAAGCTGGAGTGAGGATCACAGGGATACGCCCACCACCAAGCAGAAGACAGAGCAGAAAGATCCCACCACCAAACATGACAGTGACAAAAAATGGTAGCTACAAAATAAAGAAACAAAAATACACAACATACAAGCCCCAATCATGACAGACAAGGCTTTTAGTGTCCTAAAGAAGCACTTTACTGTGGCCCCTCAATGACCCCGCTCGACAGTTCATTGTTGAGGTCGATGCTTCTGATGTTGGTGTGGGCGCAGTCCTCTCACAATGTAACCCATCTGAGAATAGGCTCCATCTGTGCACCTATCTGTCAAAAAAAGTTGACCACAGCAGAGCGTAAGTACAGCATCGGGATCCGAGAACTGTTGGCGGTCAAAGTGGCCTTGGAGGAGTGGTTGGAGGGGGCACAAATGCTATTTCTTTTCTATGCAGACGACAAAAATCTTGAGTATCTGCGAACCGCCAAATGTCTCAATGTTCGTCAGGCTAGGTGGGCTATCTTTTTCAGCCATTTCAATTTTGTACTCTCATATCAGCCGGGCTCCAAAAACAGCAAACCAGATGTGTCATCCCGTCAGGGCGATTCGGTTAGCGCACAGCCTGATACGGGAACTATTCTGCCAGCATCCTGTTTTGTTTCTGCTTTAACCTGGGAAATAGAGTCAAAGGACCAGACTGCTGCAAGTGATGCTCTGGTTCCTCCTGGCCTGGTTGTCCTAACGGCAAGCCGCCTGCTCCTTCAAATCAATATTATTTTTCCAGCTGAGAGGACTGCTCATATGGATAAAATTAAGGTTGTAGCTCATTGTCTACCTTCCTGAGGTTACAAACTAATGTTGTTTGTTTTTCTACATTTCTCTCAAGATTTATTGAGCTGTGAACTTCAAAACTGTGAATATCTTTTTAACTTTACCGGAGTCTCCACGTGAGATTTCTGTCCTTGCTGAGTTTGACACTGACGTTACCGTTTGATAGGTGTACCACCCTAGTCAAACTCCACACCTGACACTGTCTCCGGAGCGGGTCACACCCAGTGGGGCCACAAACAAGAGCCTGCTTGGGGCTCATCTCCCTGCCTCACCGGCTGTAGTAACCCCCCTCCCCCCCCGCCCCCCAAAAAAGGAAAAAAATACAAAAGTTTTTGTGGAGATAGGGTTTGCGATTAAGGTCTCCTGAAGTAATTAATCTGTAAACTAAAATCTGAAACTACTTAAACTGAAAAATATATTTATCATGAATGATATTCACATCTGCCGACTTACGTTTTGCGGGACCTGCATTCTCATGTTGAGACTTTTTTTTCTTTTCAGTATTCACGTACTGCGGATAATTCATGATTTGCAGCTGATTGATGTTGTGGGGATTAACAGGGGTCCTTAATTTTGGCATGGCAGAGGGGCTCACGGCAGCCTCCGCCACTCGCTAAGGACAGGAACTGCACAACATGTGCTTTCACTTCAGAATCACCAAAACACAAGAAAAGTCTCCAATAACACCAGAAAAAGCCATAAGATTTGTTACTACTCGCTTTTGACAAAAAGTCGCCAGATTTAGCAAACAAGTTGCCAAGTTGGCAACACTACTCGTAGTTAGAGAAAGGTGGAGACACTGGGATCAACATCTGTCACTCAAGGCATAATAAACATACTTTTATGGCTTAAACTATCTTAAACTAAGAAGTTAGAAAAAAATTCACCTCCTCAAATCTTTTTTGTAACAGTCTGTAAACACTTTTGTTATGGACATTTTAACATGGAGTTCAATGGGAACCTGTTCGCTTTTGGAGCCAAACCTCAAGCAGTCAGTCAAGGAACTGCAAACATTTCTTCTTCCAGTAGATATTCATCTGAAACCATCAAAGTTTAACGCTTGGAACTGTACTTCTGATGTGTCAAGGATAATGGAAAGTTCTGTGCGGTCATTTATGACCCCCCCCTCCCCGCCAAATATTTATATGTGCTGTTGTACTATTTTTAGTCAGAAAAAACATATCCTAACATAAATTTGTCTTTCTACTTCTACTGAACCACAAACCTGCCCCACGAAATTGTTCCAATGAGATGGTGAGGACTTCAGGAAATTATGTGGGGTCAAAGAAAGATATGTATATTAACATGTTTTTAAGCCTTTGATTTTACTGTATAACATAAATAAATAAACTTATTTTGGAATATCTGTCATAGTTAAAGATGTGATAAACACAAACAGAGCCATTAAAAGTATAAAATATAATCACCCTTAAGTAGCCAAGTTATTTTAACAACTAGAATGACTGAGTGGGGTCTAAAGGTCACGAGTGGGGCCGTAGCCTCTCTCAACAGCCAATGTGGTGAAAGACAGGGCACATCTTGGACAGGCGGTCAGTCTGTATTAATAAACTGAATTGACCTTTGTCCTCCTGCAATGATATCAACACTGTCAAGTATATTTGTCCAGAGGCTTCATAAGTTCACAAACTCTTCCCAGAGACACGAATGTCACATGTTACAATCTTACTGATGTAAGGGGTGGAGCTGAAGATTGAAAATACATTTGTGAAATTGTGTGTGTTTATTGACACACACACACACACACACACACACACACAAAAATCATTGTCTTTCATGGAAGGGGAAACCATAACATTTTACGACAGATAATGCAAAAAAAGTGGTGCAGCCAGTAATATATTTTTTAACATTGCAAGATGGGATGATGTGACCTTCAGGACAACCATAAAACCAAATGATTATCATATAAATACACATTGAAATATATGCTTTCCATGATGAACTGGAGTCATGACCTGATATTTGGAATATGTTATTGGTTCACTGTGCCATCAGAAACACTCCTGTCTCTGATAATGGCAGATTTGCTCTGTGTACATAACATAATGATGTTCTGTGAATGTTATCTACTGTGTACCGCAGGCAGATCACAGTGTCCTTGGTTTGATGAGGGAGCCTGAGTATGTCCTTTCTCTCTTGACATCTCTATCAATCTCTTACTGCATTTTAATATAGTTAAATAGCCATAAATATATATACTTAGCTTCAAGGAAAATAGGGCTCTTTATCATCCTAGCATGGACTCTAAAGAGACCTCAGAGCCCATATGATATTAATGTGTTGACCATGCAAGGTGCTCGATATCTGCTTTCCTCTCCAGATCCATTTTTCCAATATGTTTTCTCCAAATAATCTCCTAAATTAAGGCATTACAAATGTGGATTGATGGTCCTGTCTCACACCACAGAAGGTTTCCATGAAGCACTGGTACACCAGAGCTATCTCATTCAATTAGGACCGGTGAAACAGTCTGTACGGTCCTTTGTTTTGGTAGAGTAATAATGTTGGTGTCTCCCCTTGTTTGCAATGTGACAAGATTTTCTTGTGACACAGCTGAAAGAATGTTTATCTGGTCTGACAGAGCACCAAGCCGATACACGCCACAGTGAAAAGGCACGGTAGTCCTTATTCAAGGCATTTCTGTATGTATTATTGCAGTCAGAGGTGAGTCACTGAGGATGAAGTCACTGTCAAGTCATTCTCAAGCCATCAATCTGCAAGTCCCAAGTCAAGTCTCAAGTCAAGCTTTCAAACAATTGGTGGTCATTATGACTTGAGACTTGACTTGGGACTTGCTGATTCATGACTTGAGAGTGACTTGATGGTGACTTTGTCTCACCTCTGATTGCAGCAGATATGCAGCTGAGTGGGCAGTGGGAAGAGTGAGTGGGTGAATTAGTCCCAACAATCTGGTAATAACTCAAAAACAATCCATGCTTTCATTTTGAAAAACACCAGATTAAAACACATAATGAGGACGAGACTGTTGACCTGTGGGGATCTATGGGCTCTAGATGTGGTTGTTTGTACTATATACAGAGGACAGCTGACTTTTGGGGTTATGCAGCATTTTTAAGTATTAACATAGAAAATTTTCTTGGCTTTTATGAAAGTTTTTTAGTGAAGATTTAATGTGTTTTCAAGAAGTCATTAATAGGTTTTTCTGAAGCTGCTTAACCAGTACAGTATTCCATGTAAAGAAATTGCGAATAACTGAAGTTTTATATTTATAAGTTTTTCTATTTTATATTTGCACTGTGACAATGTTCACATTCGATCAAATTTCTTTTTTTTTTTTTCTTTTTTTTTTGGGCCTGTGGGAGACACTGTTGAGCAGTATTGCCACAGTTACTTTGAAAAGTTACTTTATTAGTTATTTTATACAGTTACTTCATTAGCAGCTTTATGCAGCTACTTTATTTATTTTTTTAGGAGCTACCGACAACTTGTAAGTAATAAGTAATGTAACTAATAAGGTAACTAGTAATCTAACCTTGTTACTCTTAAGATTGAGTACTCAGCTGAGTACTTAATCTTAATTACTAGTACCAGCTGCTAATGAATTAACTGTATAATGTAACTGTTTAAAGTAACTAATAAAGTAACTTTTCAATGTTACTGTGGCAGCACTGCTGTTGAGACACACACTGTTGTGCTGTTTTGTCCAGAGTGTGAACATGTTAATTCTAGGTTTGAGGTCACATGTATATAGAAAATGTCCAGATTTGAATCTGCTGTCTGGGATGTTAGAGAATGGACAGACTGATGAATTCTGTCAGGTGTGCAGCAACCAACCTTGCAGGCATTTATTTTGAATTGCACGCTCTTATTGTGAAAGTGCATATTGGTCCGATCGTCTTGCTGTTTTCACAACTTTAATCCTCATGGAAAAAATACATAGATATGCCAACGGATGAAAGTCAGCTCCTTCTGGATTTCAGCTGATGTTCCAGATACACAAACACCCAGAGTCCACTTCCCTTTTATTATATGGGTGAAGTGATTAGAACACTGCCACCTGCTGGTAAACTTTGATGCATCACTTCAATTGAAAAATCAACCTTTTTTGGCAGGAAATAAAATTGTTGAGTTCTTCAAAAAAACTGTTGAGGTCTAATGCCTAAGGTTCTAAAAACTGGACTCACACACCATTCCAACTCATTATACAATAGAAACTTTGCACAATTTATTACCGCCCTTGAAAAATGTCAGCTCTCTATTATATAAACACTACCCAATCTAGAGCCCATGGATCCCCACAGGCAACGCGCTAGTTTAATGTATATTTTACATTTGATCTGAATCAAACATCAACCAAACACTCTCATATTTGAAAATAAGGTGCAGACTGGCACTCATTATTGCATGACAAAGTTTGATCTGGATCTGATCTGGATTGTGGATTTTGTGGGCATTTGAATTTACACAATATTGAAAAGCCTGTTTGGTGTACATTTTGCATTATATCTCAATCAAAAGTGCCTCAGTCACTCATTTTTCTGTTATGGTTTTACCTGCACCACCAAAACTGGATGGAGATTCCAATTTTATGCCTGTTTGTCTGTCTTTCAGTTATCAGTCGGAAACCAAGTGCCAAAAAGCACTGGCAGATTGTGCATGAACAATGTTCTGTGAAAATTATCTGTTAAAAAAAAAATTGAACTGAAAAATTTTAATTCAAGTGAATGAACTAAATACATCCTCCTGATGTTTGATCACATCTTATTTAGCTTATGAAAAGCCACTTCTAACAGGACTTTGACCTTGAAATTTTTTTCCAAGGTAAAAATTTTATATCAGCACAGCGCTCTCGTAGTGTTGTGAAGTTTATATCAAAAGGAAGACAAGCTGAACCGTGGCATCAGCTGGACTGTTTCCAAATGTGCATCATTATCCTATTATCAATTTCCTATTTAAAAGCCACAGTCAGTATGACAGATACATAAGTAAATGGACAGTGACGTTTTGTTTTGTTTTTTGGGGGGGGTTAATTTTGCTTTTTAAAAAAAGACCACTAGGTCTGGTAGGCTGACATGAGCCTACCTGGGCAATGCCTGAGCCAGCATCGCCAAGCGAATGGCTCTCCCTAAAAATCGGTCCGCCCTGCCTTCACTGTGCATGTGCCAATTCAGAGTGTCAGCAGTGATTCAGCGATTCTGCTTCAAACTGCACTCCAGTCATCATCTATCTCAGTGACAGTTATCTGAAGCTTTTGTACAACAATCATTTCCACATAAATTCAGCAGTATTTCATAACAAAAGACGGGGGGGGAAGTGATCAGCGCACCACAGCAGCACGTCTGAGTCGGACCTCATTTCAGAGCGTCAGTAGTGACTCTAATTATTGCCTCATTTCTGTTTAAAATGGCCTCGTTTCTGCTTACTGTAGAATGATTTAAGATGGTTTACTTTGCCATCTGATGGTTAATAATGACATTATTCCCTTTGATCGCTTTGGGTGCAGAGAGTCAAGATGCCCTGACACTTTGATCCGTGCACCCGATCTCAGCGGGTGGGATCATCATTGTGATGATCCCACCCGCTGTGTTCCCAGCTGGACGCAGCGCTTTGTTCCACCGGCTGCCACGCACTCAGTGCTGGACACTGTATATATAAAATAATTATTTTGTAGCGGATTAATCATTTTCTCTGCAAGTTGGCCGCTGAAAACTGCTCTAATCACTTCCTGAATCACAGAGGACAGCTCCAGCCATTCGCATGCACGTGTGCGCTGATCGAGCTGTAAAAAGCATTTGGAGCTGTCTAAAAAGGTAATTATTTGTCATTGTTTACATTGTCATGGCTTGGTAAAACAGTTGCATGTTCTTTCCTTCTTGTGTGCAGCTGTAAAAGTACGTTGATGATAGATTTAACACCTTATTTGGACGAGCTGCGCTCTGATACGGTGCGCTGACGCAATCACTCACTCTGTTCACTTCTTTACTCGACTTGACGAGATGCACGTAGTGTTGGTGATCAGATCGCACCACGTAGCACATTTATGCGTGAAAGATTTTTTGAACATTTCAAAATTCTCTTTGCGCAGTTGCACGCCGTTCAACTCTCACGTTCAGTCTACACCCGTTAAAGACGAGTTTACTCTCCTGCACAACACAGTGCATGCGAGTATCGTGCAAGTGTCAAGACACCTTCAGTCTCAGACATGCTGCTGTGTGGTCCCAAATGACATATGTGCAGTGAAGGCAGGGCAGACCATTTTTTTGAGGGGGGGGGGGTCAGTCAGTCTGCAAAACTGGCATGGCTTTAATTATATATTTCTCGCTCATTTTTTTTGCAGATATGTGGCGTTATTATTTACATACTTTGAACATGCAGTTTTACCGTTCTGTGTGCTGTCAGAATGTGAAGCTGATGCACGTTACTCTACATGTGTAGCCACATGACTCTGCCTGAGAATCTTATGTGTCACAGATGATTTATCTCTCTGTCAAACACGGTACATTATTAGGAAAGGTTGCTGGTTCATTGTCAAGGAAGAAGAAAACCATCGCCTGCCTTGAAACTGAGGAATCTATTCCCATCAAGCATTTGATGGTGCAGCGTTAAATTATTAATGTATTTTCATTTGTCTGTGTTGATTCAAGCACGTCGCAGCTTGCCCCTCTCGAGAGATTCTTTTTACACTTTATCTGAAAGATAGTAATAATAATAATAAAAATCCCTCCCTGGCCCCTTAATGCTGTCAAGCACCAAAAGTGAAATGACTTGTTGCCACTGGTGACAGAACCTCCTCTTCACGTTCACTGCAATACCAACTTATTTCACTTTTACTCAAAGAAAATGTGACATAATCTGACTTCAATTAGGATTTAGTTATCTTATTTCCACTTACAGTGGTATTAGTTTAGATCTCACTCTTCATGCCCTGCACTGCTGGCAATCATTTCTGCAAAGAGAGCATGACAACCTTTAACCAAATCCCCTAAATGTGATGCTGTGACATCCCATAGGCAGGGTGATGAAATAAATACAAGAACAAAATAACTGCACACCCAGACCTCCAACTTAGGTTTGTTCCCACAGAGAGAAAACATCATTAAATTGAGTTCCAAAAGTAAAATAAAATGAACTAAAGAGCACTGAAAGAGTGCATAACTCCACCAATGCCCAACAGTCCTCTGCTTATCTTTCCATTCAGTGGGCTGAAGGGGAAGTGAGGCATTGTTTATCCAATGAATACACTACATGGAAATCCACAGAAGAATTATATATAAAAAAAAAAAAAAACATTAAATGTTCTGGTTCAAAAAACATCTCTCCGCCAAATAACTGAAATCTGTATGCAAATTTTTGAGATATTACACTCGCAATCTTAACAACTGGGGTTGAAAGCATTACTTCATCCTAAAAGAACTGCTTGTGTGGTTGCTAGAACGTCCTCCAGAAAACCTTTACAGACTCTGGAGTGGTGCAGTGCCACCTCTTGAAGTAAACATCTATCTGCAGCAGCCAGGTGCAGGATTCTCCAGCCGTTATGGTCCTCAGCTCTGAGGCACCTGCATGCTGACCCATGCAGAGACACATGCCACCAGGCTTGGGGAGTAACGGAATACATGTAACAGCGTTACGTAATTAGGATACAAAAAAAAGGTAACTGTATTCCGCTACAGTTACAGAAAAAAAAGACATATTCAGATTACAGGTTTATTTAGTAAAAATGGGGATTAATTAGCAGGATTACAATTTTAATGCATTTTATGATATTATCTGTATATATATTTTTTTTCTTTGAAATGAAACGTCCCTTCATGGACAGCAACATGACGCCTCCTAACTGGGCAAAATATTGATGAAGTACCCGGATGTTGATGTATTTTCAATGGGGATTCGCGACTGAACACACTCAGAAAAATGCTCGCAAAATATATGTTAAAATGCCATTCTGACCTGGATATTGAGCCAGTAAAATTAATTTACATTAAATTATGTCAGGAAAGTATTAAACTTACTCTGACACACACACATTCCCAAATATTAGTGTTGAAAGTTACACGGATCTGTGCTGTTCAAGCTGCTGAGCTGATTCATCCTGCTGCAGCTACTGCTGTGTTCAATGCAGCTCCTAAAACCATTACAATACATTTATATATATATATTATATTTTTACACAATTATCCTTTATTGACCGAGTTTCATTCATGAAGTCAGTGGTGGGTACACATCTCTCTGTGTGGGTGTGACTGTGAGCGGCACAGCACGGCTCATTATAATCTCATTATTTTAAGGTGCAAATTAAAAAAAAAATCCCCAGTCTTGTCGAACAATTTTAATCACTAACAACAAGTATTTTAACTAGACATTGGTCTAGCAGTGGAAAATATCAACTAGACATAAGTGAAGAGTTAATGGTCCATGTCATCGGGCGACACAGGTACGGCAGGAAACATACGAGGTCTGTTAGAAAAGTATCCGACCTTTTTATTTTTTTCAAAAACCTGATGGATTTGAATCACGTGTGCTTGCATGAGCCAACCTTGAACCTTCGTGCGCATGCGTGATTTTTTTCACGCCTGTCGGTTGCGTCATTTGCTTGTAAGCAGCCTTTGTGTGAGGATGGGTGGAGTCTCTCGTCATTTTTTCTTTGCAAGGAAATGGCGGAACGACTGGAGCAGCACGACTGCATCAAATTTTGCCAGAAACTGGGCGACAGCCAGGTGGAAACCATTCGGATTATTCAGACAGCTTTCGGTGACGATCCTCTGGGCATCACACAGATTAAGGAGCGGTACAACCGGTTTAAAGACGTCCACACAACGGTGGAGGGCGCGCCACGCTCTGATCGGCATCAACATGCTGAAATGACCGGATCATTTCCAAAGTGAACGCTGTGATGATGTGGGACCGTCGTGTGATTATCCGAGAAATTGCGGAAGAGGTGGACATCAGCACTTTTTCGGCACATTCCACTGTGAAAGAAGATTTTGCCATGAAAAGAGCGGCGGCGAAATTCATCGGCACGAAGCAGATGGCGCAGCAAAAGCGCCTCCAGGTTGAAGCCTCACAGGCCCAGCTCGTCAATCATTCGGAAGATTCAGATGGCTTTCAGTGGCTTTTCAGTCGTGTGACTATCCGAGAAATTGTGGACAAGCTGGATATGTCAGGGCATGTTACAACATGTCCTGTGAGACCAACACGGAGGTGCTTTCGTTCCGCGCCATTAGCGGCTCCGTGGCGAATTCCTCCGCTCCTGTTTTCATGACTGTGCTTGTTCTGTTAGACCTCAGTGCTGCTTTTGATACTGTTGACCATAAAATTTTATTACAGAGATTAGAGCATGCCATAGGTATTAAAGGCACTGCGCTGCGGTGGTTTGAATCATATTTATCTAATAGATTACAATTAGTTAATGTAAATGGGGAATCTTCTTCACAGACTAAGGTTAATTATGGAGTTCCACAAGGTTCTGTGCTAGGACCAATTTTATTCACTTTATACATGCTTCCCTTAGGCAGTATTATTAGACAGCATTGCTTAAATTTTCATTGTTACGCAGATGATACCCAGCTTTATCTATCCATGAAGCCAGAGGACACACACCAATTAGCTAAACTGCAGGATTGTCTTACAGACATAAAGACATGGATGACCTCTAATTTCTTGCTTTTAAACTCAGATAAAACTGAAGTTATTGTACTTGGCCCCACAAATCTTAGAAACATGGTGTCTAACCAGATCCTTACTATGGATGGCATTACCCTGACCTCTATTAATACTGTGAGAAATCTTGGAGTCATTTTTGATCAGGGTATGTCATTCAAAGCGCATATTAAACAAATATGTAGGACTGCTTTTTTGCATTTATGCAATATCTCTAAAATTAGAAAGGTCTTGTCTCAGAGTGATGCTGAAAAACTAATTCATGCATTTATTTCCTCTAGGCTGGACTATTGTAATTCATTATTATCAGGTTGTCTTAAAGTTCCCTGAAAAGCCTTCAGTTAATTCAAAATGCTGCAGCTAGAGTACTAACGGGGACTAGAAGGAGAGAGCATATCTCACCCATATTGGCCTCTCTTCACTGGCTTCCTGTTAATTCTAGAATAGAATTTAAAATTATTCTTCTTACTTATGAGGTTTTGAATAATCAGGTCCCATCTTATCTTAGGGACCTCATAGTACCATATCACCCCAATAGAGCGCTTCGCTCTCAGACTGCAGGCTTACTTGTAGTTCCTAGGGTTTGTAAGAGTAGAATGGGAGGCAGAGCCTTCAGCTTTCAGGCTCCTCTCCTGTGGAACCAGCTCCCAATTCAGATCAGGGAGACAGACACCCTCTCTACTTTTAAGATTAGGCTTAAAACTTTCCTTTTTGCTAAAGCTTATAGTTAGGGCTGGATCAGGTGACCCTGAACCATCCCTTAGTTATGCTGCTATAGACTTAGACTGCTGGGGGTTCCCATGATGCACTGAGTGTTTCTTTCTCTTTTTGCTCTGTATGCACCACTCTGCATTTAATCATTAGTGATTGATCTCTGCTCCCCTCCACAGCATGTCTTTTTCCTGGTTCTCTCCCTCAGCCCCAACCAGTCCCAGCAGAAGACTGCCCCTCCCTGAGCCTGGTTCTGCTGGAGGTTTCTTCCTGTTAAAAGGGAGTTTTTCCTTCCCACTGTCGCCAAGTGCTTGCTCACAGGGGGTCGTTTTGACCATTGGGGTTTTTACGTAATTATTGTATGGCCTTGCCTTACAATATAAAGCGCCTTGGGGCAACTGTTTGTTGTGATTTGGCGCTATATAAATAAAATTGATTGATTGATTGATGACAAAATCTCCTTTAACAATGGAATGTGCTGGAAAAGTGCTATGTCCACCTTTTCTGCCATTTCTCTGGTAGTCAGACGACATCCCGGATCAACACAGCGTTCACTTTGGAAATGATCTGGTTGTTTCAGCCTGTCGATGGCCGCTCGAAGCGTGGCGCGCCCTCCACCGTTGTGCGGACGTCTTTAAACCGGTTGTACCGCTCCTTAATCTGTGTGATGCTCAGAGGATCGTCACCGAAAGCCATCTGAATAATCCGAATGGTTTCCACCTGGCTATTGCCCAGTTTGTGGCAAAATTTGATGTAGTCGTGCTGCTCCAGTCGTTCCGCCATTTCCTTGCAAAGAAAAAACGACGAGAGACTACACCCATCCTCACACAAAGTCTGCTTACAAACAAATGACGCAACCGACAGGCGTGAAAAAAATCACGCATGCGCACGAAGGTTCAAGGTTGGCTCATGCAAGCACACGTGATTCAAATCCATCAGGTTTTTGAAAAAAATAAAAAGGTTGGATACTTTTCTAACAGACCTCGTGCAGCTGTTTATCATCCAAATATCACGGACAAAGTGACAAGAAAAACCAAAACCACTTACTTATGGAAGGAAATATTGTCTCCCTTGTTCCTCCGTTTCTGGCTTTACCAACATGCACAGCTTTCCGGCATATTCCACCTGTTTCTTGAACTTCTATGCATGCAAATCACTAACTTGCCCGGAATTAAAATGGCGATCACGCCTCCTTACTGACAGTATTTACTTAATGGTTTTCATTATGCTGTTGTTCTTATTTTGAAAGTTCAATAAGTAGACTGATTAAACATGGTGCGAATGCCATGTGAAAGGCTAAAGTAAGATAATTTTATGTTTACTGAACAAGTAGCAGAATTTTTTTGTTTGTTTTGTATATTGTTCTGCAAGTCACTTTTAATTACAAATTTATCCGCACACCGCCTGAGTTTTCATTATCCTTCATTTGTTTGGCATTTTTTGTTGAAAATTTAGCAGGTGAACACTGAGTGTGTTTAAAACAATATTGTGGCGCTCTTAATTCATAATGTGAAGTAAAACAGAGCATGCCATGTAAAAGAAACAGTTTTTTTTATTATTTTTTTATTTTTGCTTAATAAACTGTACTATGTGGTCAAGACTATTTACGCGTATATTTAGTTTCTTTTGTCTGTATTAGCATATTTGATATTGGAGTAATCCAGAAGTAATTGAAAGTAATCAAATTACATTACTTTAATATTATGGTACTTGGATTACGTTACTGACTACATTTTTCAACAGGTAACTAGTAACTGTATCGGAATACATTTTTAAAGTAACCCTCCCAACCCTGCATGCCACATAGTCAAAGTATCATTGCCAAAGTTATCTTACAATACAAGTACTTCTCGTCACCTTAATCACCCTACAAAACTGATCATTTGATACAAAGTCATCCCACTGGTACCCAAGGTTCCTCCAAAGAGACATCATACCAAAGACATCCAGTCATCGCCACTGGTTAGGCTGCTTGTTAATATTAAAGTGTCAGAACTATTCCTCAAGAGTGTTATGGTTGACCCAGGAACTGACAGATAGGGCCCAGAATGCAGACACAAGCAGAAGACAGAACGTTTTTTACAGTTTATTTAGGTGAGATGTAGGCAGGCTTGGCTGGAGTGGTCCGACAGCGGAGGACAGGAACATCTGGGCAGGGCAGGCAGAGGAGTTGAATATGAGTGAAGCAAGGCAGATGGCAACTACGATTCTGGTGGATCAGGTGTGCAAGGTCTGAGACACAGAGAAAACAGGTCAACAGTTGTGATGAAGAAACCAAAGCTTTTGGAACTACTGAATCAATATGAAGCAACTGTGTTGAAATGGTTCAATGTTTCAAAGCATTTGATACAATTAAATATGGCGACATCTGCTGGCCAGTCTTTAACATAGCACTTGCATGGAATAATTAAGGACAAGCTGTCATGAAGTAGTAAGAGACTCATCTTTATATTATAATAGCCAAATGGCCTCTGTGTGCGTGCGTGCGTGCGTGCGTGCATTTGGTTTTGATCATGGAGAAACTGGGGAAAGCTGACATTTGAGACAACTAATATTTATGGAGAAATTAGAGACATTAGATAACAACAGTGAACAATGGACGTTGTGTTGCAATGCACCACGGGAGTTTGGGGATTTAGGGTTTTATTGTTATTGTAATGTTGTTATTGTGGATAATATTCATTTAAAGGTGCCTGAACAATTGCACAACTTTGATCTGCGCACTTCGATCCCACCCACCGTAATTATTTATAATGTTTATATTTTAATGGCTTGGTAAAACAGTTGCATGGTCATCCCTTCTTGTGAGTAGCTGTAAAAGTATATTTATAATTGATTTAACATCTCGTTATAATTGTTCAGACGAGCTGCGCTCTGATGGGGTGCACTGACGCAGTCACTCACACTCACACGCAGTGTCTTTGAGTTGTTTGTGCAATGTTCATGTGAAGTTCATGTAATTAATGCGTGATGGAGATTTTGATCATTTCAAAATTTTCTTTGTGCACTTGCACAACGCCGCGCAGAATTTACAATGGTTTACAATGAGTTTGAGACGAGTTTACTCTCGTGCACGGCAGATTGCATGAGAAGTGAGGATCAAAGTTGTGCAAGTGTCAGGGCACCTTAACAGTGTTGTTAGTGTTATTGATTTCGTGTGTGTTTGTAGTTCAATTGGTTTCGTAAGTTTAGTTTAAGTGTCATGTCAGCATTACCATGAGTGAGTTAAGTGTCATGGTCTCATTACCATGAGTGAGAACTGTAATGTTATTGTTGTCTTCTGAAACTGTCTCGGTTTGTGGGTGTATACAAATAAAAGCACTTGCTTGCGGCAGAATGCAGAAAAGACAAAAAGCTCTGTGTTCATGCATGTGTGCGTATTAGAGTGGTCCTCTACAATATGCCAAAAATAAAAATGTGACTTTCTTAAGGTGCATCCTGACAAAATTGTTCATCTTGATGAGAAAATGTTTTGTGCAAATTTTATTTCAATACAACTATTCAAAACCCTGCCGCATGCGGATTAATGAAAGTTCTCATGAAAGTTGAATATTTGTGATGTCACAAATCTTGCTCGTAGGCCCGCCCTTACAAATAGATTTTCAGTGAGTACAGAAAACTTTCTACTTCCTGCAAATAAATGTAAGCACAGTCTTCAAATGTCAAAATCTGCACATACATAATTCTGAACAGTGAAGTGAACATTCAGCTATGGGAACAAGAAAAAAAACACATTTTTGATTTTGTAATTTCAGCATTGATCATGAGGATTATTCCACAGACTCATTTTGAAACTTTCTATACTTTCAGGCATTTCTCAAACAAGAGCTGCGGACTTGCACAACCGATCCTGAAGACCTTCCCTCTCACTCAGCACAGACAGGGTAGAAGGAGAGCTTTTAACCCCTCCTGGTACAAAGTCTACACTTGGCTTGTGTATTCTTAATGCCAGGATATCACACATTGTTTTGTATGTAGGCATTTTCCACTCTCTTCTGCTCCTGACACAATGTTTACTTCAGGCACTGGATTTTCAAACTGGAAAACTGCAATGTACACATTTCTGCCAAGGCAAAGTACCATCTTCATGCCATGGTGGCATGGACAGAGTATAAGAGAGGTGTTGAGAACAGTACATCTTTACTCCAGGCAATATATAAACAATACCAAAAACTAGAAGCACTCAGAGAGTGCAAACCTCCACCAAGGCCATGGGGTCACTGATGCCATAACATCTACACGCCATGGAATCATTGAACCTAAAAAAGTCTAACAATGATGTTTGCTCAGTAGTAAAAAAAGTTTCATCTGCTGTGACTGGATAGCATGTCTCCTTAGCGCTTTGCATCACAGTTTATTGCAACTTGCATCTTTCCCAGAAGCTACTGTCATCTGAGCACTGATATTGATATTGTATGTGCTTATAGACAAAAACAAATAAGAGACCAAATTCAATTTATTATTTAACTAAACTGCAAATATATGAATTTTTTTTTTAACATTTATGAAACACTTCTCTAATCAAGGCCATAGGGTCACTGACCCTAAAGAGATTCCCTCCTTGGCACAGTGATCTATTCAACAATTCAGTGTTACAACCAAAACTATGATACATACAATGTCAAAATTCCCCCTATCCCGCAATGGTGAAGAATCCTTTAAAAAAATTCCTGGATCTGGATCATGATCCGGATCACCACTAAAATTGAATCACTTGTTCCTCTTGTCATTTCCAACCACTCCACAAAATTTCATCAAAATCCGTTCAAAACTTTTTGAGTTATCCTGCTGACAGACAGACAAACAAACAAACGCGAACGAAAACATAACCTCCTTGGCGGAGGTAAAAAGTGGATGGAAACTGTACAATCTAAGAAAAGCAATCATTTGAAGTATTGAAGACAGAGGTCGGTGGCAGCCTTCATTTTTGTCACTTTTGGGTGCCCCCACCCTCCCAGTTTAACCGTTGTTACTCCCTGTTCCCCCACCTGAAAATACTCTGGATCCGCCCCTGACCCAGAGACATAAAGCTCACTGTCAATATACAAGGGGTGGTTGAGAAGTTTTGAGCCTGACATATATTAACAATAACAACAACAAAAACAATAATTTATGTAGGTATTTAACATAACAATCAGTAATGAAAAAGCAATAATTATTTCAAAATATCAACACTCATATTAAAAGTTATTATTCCTCTTATTAGTATTATTTACCTTTTTCCCCTTTATTTTCATGTGCCACAAAAGTTAGCATCTGAAGATGGGCTAAAGATTTCTATTTGACAGCATGAGAGTAGAAGGGTTTGGGGGTATAAATATTTAAAATAATCACTGTTTTCGAGTCAGTGTGTTCTTTGAACAGAAGGATATTCCGTTTTAGGAAACACTACACTGTAAAAACGTTATCTGGCACATTAGTCTTTCTTGCCTCCAGCAACTGTTGTCAGATATCCAAAAGTAGCCAGCAGGAGTCACAAGACCACTATTTAATACATACTGGGGGAGAAAAGCCTAAAAGAAAGTGGAGAACGTCAAAGCGGAAGTGAGGACCTGAGCGGAGCAGCAGAGGTTCTTTTTTTGTTTGTTTTGTTCTTTTTTTTTTTTTTTTTTTGTGGAAGCCGGACACAGCGGGGGACAGAAAGAGTAAAGTTGCAGACTTTCTGAAGAGCTTGTGTGTGTGAGAGGAGAGAGATGGGACTCCCCGCTTTGGAGTTCAGCGACTCGTTCGTGGACAGTCCGGATTTTAGAGAACGAGTCAAATGTCACGAAATCGAGCTGGAGAGGACCAATAAGTTCATTAAAGAGCTGATTAAGGACGGGAACATGCTCATTATTGCGCTGAAGAGTGAGTATTCCCAACACACAAACATGAAAAACAGAGAGGTCTGCTTTTGGAGTTGATTTTATCCACTGGGTCGTAAAACATTGAAGGGCTTTTATTATTTATTATTATTTATTTTTTTTGGACTCTTCATGCATTTGTATGACGAGGATCATTTGAGTCTCATAAAGCGTCTGGGAGCATGAGTGCAGGAGTGGAATCTGCTGTGGCTTCGGATGCTATCAAGGCTTTTAATTCACTCAGACGTGTCGGCTTTAATGTGCTCGGAAGTTCCAGCTTCACTATCAAATCTCACAGTTTGGATGCTGCTGACGTCACAGAAAGCTGGGGCTCGTTATGAGAAAGAAAAGCTTTAAATGGGCAAATGTTTCTACCGTCTGACAAGTAGGCTACACAGTAAAGTGCTTGCAGTCCCATTTAAAATAGTGTTAAATTAACACGCTCACTGTGTTAAATCAGTTTGATCAGAGCAGACATTTCCATTTAGCATGCTAATAGTTTAATTACCGCTGTTTTGAATGGGATCACATGTGGTAAAGTGAGAATTTACACTTAAAAAAAAAATTACTTTAAAAATTTAGCTTAAAAAAAACTGACCACCATTTCCGGAAGGGCAATTTTGCAACTTATTTTATTTCAAATGGCATTGTGTTAGGGTTAGGATTAGAATAAGGGGTCTGGTTAAAAGTATAATATATGTAAAATGCTTAAAATGTTTGGAAATTTCTACTTCCAGACCACAGCCTTGTGCACTTCCCGGAGTCTTTACACAGTATTTGGGAATTGAAGTGGCTACGGGTACGTACATCCGTATCTTCTGCGGGACTGCTAAAGGTACAGACCGAGGTTCACTGAAGATACGGACAATGTACAGATGAGTTTTGAAGCCTTGGCGGACCTTTAGCCGCATATGGTACGGGTACGACCATATTTGCGCATTCTGATTGGTCGGTAAGACACCCTCTGTATCTTTAGAACGGTCTCTGTAGATACGGCCTTTGGAAATAGTTCAAATTCACAAAATATGCCGAACATGTGCACTGTCATGTCTGACAAGAAACATTGTTTTCATAGTTTTCTTTTTCATCAAATGTTGACATGTGAATTACTTATATTCAGTTAGTATGTAAAATTAACATTCTGAATCTAAAATTAAATTTCAAAAATAATTGATGCATTGTCTAATCTGGTTAACAGCAGTTCCTTACCATACCCGCATATTGGAATGCCACCCCCCCCCGCTCCCCCATCGAGCATCCGCCCACTGTCTTTTTTTAATGGAAGTTGATGAAATTCTCACTCTTAATTAATTTTTTATTCGAGTTGATTAAACACCCACCTTAAAATAAATTAATTTAGTGACCCTAACACGATAATAATGAGTTTTAACATTTTTGTTGTAACCTCCGTGTCTGACCTGTGATACATCATCCGTGTGCACTGGTAGTCATTGCATGTCAATGATGTCACTTTGACAGTTTGCAGTCTAAGAGTTGCATACAAAATGGAATATATCTGGCACTGCTTGGCACTGGCATCCACCCACCCTCTCTTCAGGTAGAATGTCATGCGGATTTCAACTTGTGATATGGGAAGAATTTGTTAATTGTCCCGTCCGATAGACTGCCAGCCTGTTCAGGGTTAAACCCACCTCTAGCCCAGTGACTGCTAGAATAAGCAGAATGAATGAACATGTCAGTTGTCATAGTGGGCCAAACCAAAGGAGTGCAGACTAAATGTGGCTGAAGGGCCAAGGTCGGCGTACATAGTTGCAGCGGCTCAGTGTTCTCAGTTTACCAGTACTTATCTTTTTGTGTGCTTTTTGTTTACTTTTTTGCGCACTAAATGCTCAATTAAAGTACGGACGAACCGAACTCCTTGAAATCGGGGCTCGACCCCACTACTCTGCTCCGGAAAATGAGGATTTTATTCCTCCGGAAATTCAACGCCAGTGGGACCACGACGGTGTGGTCACTGTCCCCCTGCTAAGTGTACCTCCTCAAGGTTCGGGGCACCTGCCTTCAGGTCAGGTGACATACAGGCCTACAGCCATGCCCAGAGGGATCTAAAAAGGGGGATCAGGGAGGCCAAACAGAGGTACAAGCAGCGCCTAGAAGGACACTTTGCCCACAACAACCCCCGCAGCATGTGGACTGCCATCAAAGCCATTATAGACTATAAGGGCAGCAGCTCACAGATCAGCCCTGACAGCACACTGCCTGACACTCTGAACCATTTCTTTGCACACTTTAACATGCAGAATATCAGAGCAGATCCCCAAACCACCTCAACAAGTGAAGATCCAGCACTTGTCCTGCAGCAACACCATGTGAGATCTGCTCTGAGGCACATCAAGACCTCTAAAGCGGCAGGACCTGCAGGCAGGCTGCACACTGCAGTCATGTGCTAACGGGAGTGTTCACCAATATCTTTAACCTGTCTTTGCAACAAGCTGCTGTCCCCGCTTGTCTTAAATCCACCACTATCATTCCTGTAGCAAAGAAGACATCCTTGACCTGCCTTAATGACTACCGCCCTGTTACCCTGTCCTCGGTGGTCATGAAGTGCTTTGAGAGGATCATCCTGTCCGACATCAGAGACATCCTGCAGATGTAGATAGACACCAGTTTGACCAGAGGAACAGATCTGCAGAGGATGCAGTCTCTGTTGCACTCCACTCAGCCCTGACCCACCTGGAACAACCAATTACATACACCCTGATGCTCTTCATAGACTTTGGCACTGCCTTAAATACAATAACCCCCAATAAACTGGTTCACAAACTCCAGGATCTTGGACTTACCACTTCACTCTGCACATGGATTATGGACTTTCTTACCTGTAGGCCGCAGAACAGCAGGATTGGAAGACATACATCCACCACCATCATACCGAACACTGGGGACAGAGCTGTGTGCTCAGCCCAGCCTTGTTCACCCTCTTTACTCAGGACTGCACCACCACCCACTCTTCTAACACTATGGTGAAATTTACTGATGACACCACCATAGTCAGACTTATTTGTGACAATGAGGAGGCTCTCTCTACAGAGAGGAGGTACAACATTTGACCCAGTGGTGTTCAGAAAATAACCTACTTCCAAACACCACCAAAACCAAGGAGGTCATTGTGGATTTCAGAAGGACCAGGAAGACCACCCCCGGGCCACTTCACATAAATGGTGAGATGGTGGAGGTGGTGGACAACATCAAATTCCTGGGACTCCACATCACCAAGGACCTCTCTTGGTCAGTTAACACTTCCCACCTGATGAAGAAGGCACAGCAAAGGCTCTTCTTCCTCAGGAAGCTGAAGCAGGCTGGCCTATCCCCTCAGCTCCTGGTGAACTAGAGCACTGTGGAGAGCATCCTCTGTCAGGGCATGACTGTATGGTATGCCAGCTGCACAGCAGAAAACAGAAAAGACTTAGCTCGGGTTGTGAGGACAGCCCAGAGGATTGTTGGAGCTGAGCTTCCTGTCCTGAATGCTGTGTATGTTGGACACCTGCAGAGGAGAGCCCCCAGGTCTCCACTGACCAAACAGTGCCCCCACTCTCATACTCACCAGCTTCAGCTACAGACTGAGCCACAGACTGTTGTTCCTTCTGGATTTTAAACAGCCATGGGCAGTGCATTTTATACATCTCAGTTTACACTGCAAATAATATGTCCAATGTCGTCTTATGCACCTTATTGCTCTTATATTTTATCTTTATTTATTCTGTTTTCATATTTAATAATTGCTGCTACTGACTGTCACCAACAAAGTTTCGTTGTTATTACAATGACCATAAAGACTCTCGTATCTCTCTTATCTCTTATGAACAGCAGATTTACCAGATTAAACATTAAGGAATAGGAATCGGTTCCCTCATATGTGGAACCTGCTTCATAACACTGTCAGAACTTAAACAGTAACAGTAAGACAACATCACTCTCAATGAGTGACTTAAAGTGAGTCACTCATTGACAGAGTACCACCTTGGCAAAAGTAATTTGAGAGACTTTTTACAATCTGAGGATTTACAATCTGAGCAATCCGAGTGGAGCAGCAGTGGCTGTATGGTTTAATGGCACAGCATTCTTTACAAACGACATGTGTCTTGTGAAGTTTTCCATCTTTTTTTAGAACAGCCAAAGTATCTCCAAACGCCTGATTTAAATATTTTAGGTGCGTCAAAAATCTCCAACCGCCTCCATTTTGTTGTGGTAGAAATGTGCTTTCTGGCTTCCGGCCATGTTCAAAACAAAATGCGAAGCAGGGATGGTGCATTCAATGTGCCTCGGAAAATAATTGATGCAAGCACGCAGCGAGCGATGCGGTCAGGATCGACGCACACTGACTGAATTGATACACTCGCATCGTGCACGTTTGTATCTACATACTGATTCGTATCGATTAATCTCCACATGCCAACCCTGTATATATTAAAAGTGAAGTGGACTCTGCGTATGTGTGCATGTGTGTACCTTCGATCACAGAGAAACTGGGGAGCGCTAACATTTGCTGTTTGGTATGCTTATGTGTTTTGGGTCAAGAATGAACACTGCAAAAACAGAAAGTTGATAGGCCTAATATTTTTTGGAGAAATTTGCAATATTAGCTAACAACAGTGAACAATGGATGCTGTGCTGCAATGCACCATGGGAGTTCCGGGTTTTAACCCTCAAGTGACGGTGTGGGGTCATTTACGACGCCAGGAATATATGTTTGTGAACCATTCCTCCAATTTGAATGGGAAAAAGGTTTCCTACTATGAATTTGTCAGTCTATTTGTCCTGCATGCCAAGAGTGAGGAAGAAAATAGCTCCATTGATGTAGATGAGTCAGCATCAGACAGTGAAGCTCATGCCTCTAACTGCCACGTTGTAATGCATATTGTCCTCAACAAAATGTCTCTTTTATGATGTATTGCTTTCATTATTGATGCAGAAAAAATGCAAGGAAATACAATGCAAAGAAATGAAGGTAACATGCATTTTACATGATGTAACAGACAAGTAATTGGTGTGTGTTTTTTTGTCTACTTTTCGGTAAAAAAAAAAATAGCAAATTCTGTACCTTACTACATTAGATGATGGACAACTATATTAGGGAGTGTAGTAAATATGAAGAACCCTAAAACAATTATTTATATAGACGTAATCCAATATAAAGTCATAAATGACCCCACTCTGTCATATTAGTCACTTAAATAACTGGTTAAATGTTGTTAATGTGGTTCCTGTTACTTTAACAGTGGTGTTACTCTTATTGATTTATTATGTTTTTGTAGTTCAATTGGCTTAGTCAGTTTAGTTAAGTGTCATTTTGCCATTACCATGTGTGAGAAGTGTAGTGCTTTTAAAGTCTTCTGCCACCATCACTGTTTGTGGGTGTGTAAAAATAAAAGCACCTGTTTGCAGCAGAATGTAGAAAAACAAAAAGCGCTAGCTCTGTTTTCATTCTTCCGTGCTGCTTGCCACATTATATTAAAAACAAAGTGGCCTCTGTGTATGTGTATGCGTGCATATGTGTATGTACCTTTGAACACAGAGAATCTGGCAAGCATTTGCCGTTTGGTTATGCTTATGTATTTTGGGTCATGGATGAATACTGCCAAAACGGCAAGTTGATAGGACTAATATTTTTGGAGAAATTACGGATATTATGTAACAACAGTGAACAACGGGTGTTGATAATTACATTCTGGACTCACATGCCATTCCAAATGATCATAGAAACTTTGCCTAATTTATTACCACCCTTGAAAAATGTCAGCTATCTATTTTATAAACACTACCCAATCTAGAACCCAAAGGTCTTTAATTGGATTACAGCTCTTGCCATTCATGTTGGATGAATTTACTCTGCAGCACATTTATTACTGATTTATTTTTACTCATTGTGTGATGTCTAATGTAATAATTGCCTTCTTTTTAATCGTGCAGTTGTTAAATAGAAACGTGGTTCAAAGTGCCTAGGCTTTTAGGTTCCTAATTTGTAAGAAAAATGTAAGTTAACCAATTCCATTTATTCTTCTAAACTTTCTGGATAGAGGGGTACATGCTGGTGTCCACTCTAGTGGCCTTTGCAGATCTATGCTCAAACACAAAGCAGATTGATCCCACCACCTGCAGAAAAGGGACAGAGGAACAGGCGCAGTGACTCACTGACGGCAGTGAGGAGAATCAAACAAAAAGGAGACGTTATTTTAAAATTTGATTTTTGAACATTTTGAATGTACAGGTTGGGCAGCACGGTGGATTAGTGGTTAGCACTGTTGCCTCACAGTGAGGAGGTCATGGGTTCGATTCCCACCTGTGGCCTTTCTGTGTGGAGTTTGTCTGTTCTTCCTGTGTTTGCGTGGGTTTCCCTCGGGTGCTCCGGCTTCCTCCCACATCCAAAGACATGCAGGTTAGGTGGACTGGAAAATTTAAATTGTCCATAGGTGTGCGTGTGGTTGTGAATGGGTTTGTCTGTCTATATGTGGCCCTGCGACAGACTGGCGTCCTCTCCAGGGTATATCCTGCCTCGTGGTTTATGACTGTTAAGATAGGCACTTGCTCCCCTGCAACCCTTAATTGGACTAAGCAGTTGAAGATGAGATGAGTGATGAGTAAAAATACATGACATCCCGCACATTTGAAAATGTGCATCACTCCCAGGATGCATATTTGAGAATGCTTGTCTTGGGGACAAGGTACATTTTATATATTGTGTCCAGCCTTGTTGATTTGGTATGACGTAAGCATTGACCTTGAATTGTACCGTTTCTAATGATCAGACGCATTTTCATGTGGTGTTGATGTGATATTTTCTTGAGGAAAATATCATTTTTAGGAAGATGTCATGTTGCGTAAATAGCGTCAGTGCATGGCTAAACCAGCATTTTGGTAAGAGAGCGCATGACAAGAGTAAGGGGGCGCAGCACCCCCGTCACCCGGTTTAGAAAAAAACCCTGCTGTTGTTGTCCAGTCAACACTACCAGTAAGATAAGCTTAGAAATAGTCAGATCCTGCTTTTCATTCTGGTTATTTCTTCAGCAACACGTAGCAGATGCTTGTAAGGTCTGTCCATATTGTCTGCACCTGAAAGTGTTCACATCTGGTCTAAATTATGGCTTTTTATTAATCCCACCACTTATTTAACACACTGAAGGTGCTAATTATCCCTTTGTGAGCAAGGTGCGAGAAACCTCAGCTTCAAGGCTCATAATGCTGTTAGATGTTGAATGTAATAGGTATGTTTGTGTAACACACGTGGGCTGGTAGCCATGCATTAGTACTTTTTTCTGAAAAGGCATTTGACAACATTTAAATGGTGGGGAAATTTGGGAAACGTGGAGCACTCAGAAAGCCAGCTGTTCTCACTTTTACTAAGTGCCTTATTGTCCCTTTGATCCAAGGCTCCCAGAAAATGGGTGGATGCCCAACCTCTGAGTAGAAATACAAGATTTATTGATTTACATCGGTTGCTGTCCCAGTATTGCCTCTTAAAATAACAGCCAAAATTCATTATGTTCTTTCTTAAAATGACTATATGGATATGGGTTACCATGTTGAGAGACTTGCCTCACACTATTGCCTCTGCCAATGAAGTTGGAGGAGGTTGTGTTTTGTTTGTTGGTCTGTTTTTTAATGTACAGTCTGGAGCTCACAATTTTTCAGATATCATTATTACATTTTTACTGAAGATTCATATCCTAATAAGCAATAAGTGATTCAATTTTTAAAGGTCAAGGGTCAAAGTCAGGAAAAATCTTGGAAATTTGGAAAAATCTCTATCGTTAACATTGAAAAATATTTCACAAATTCATAACATTGTCAAAAAAGATCAAATTTCTTTCATATTTGTGAGCATTATGTAGGATGGTATCCAGTATCGACTTGCAAAGTTTGATCAGGCTCTGACCCAGATTGTGGATTTTGTGGACATTAGAATTTAATATTGAAAAGCCCATTTGGTGTACATTTTGCATTATATCTCAGTCAAAAGCCCCTCAATCACTCTCATTTGTGACAATGAGATGCAAACTGGCACTCTCAGTGAATAGGCTAAGTTTGATCCACATCTGCTCCATATTGCGGATTTAGCAGATACTTGATATTAACACTGAAAAGCCCTTTTGATCTATATTTTGTATTTTATCTTATGAAAAGCCACTTCTAACAGGACTTTGACCTTGAAAACTTTGCTCTAGTATATTTGTCTGTTTGTGAACTGTATGGAGCCCACAGTTTTTCATATATCATTATGACATTTTTACTGAAGATTCATATCCTGATAGGCAAGAAGTGATTCAACTTTCAAGGTCAAAGTCAGGAAAATCTTGGAAAAATCCCTGTCTTTAACAATGAACAAATTTCCAAAAATTCATAACTCTTTCAAAAAAAACAAAAAAACATCAAATTTCTTACATATTTGAGAGTGTTATGTAGGCTGGTATCCTTTATCTATGGACAAAGTTTGATCTGGATCTGAACCAGATTAATGATATTGTGGCCATTTAAAGTTTTCTTTTATGCATTTTCCTCCATCACCAAAGTTGGATGGAGGTTCTAATTTTATGCCTGTTTGTCTATCTTCCAGTTATCAGTTGGAAACCAAGTGCCAAAAAGCAATGACAAATTGTGCATAGCAGAAATAACCAATATTCTCTGAAAATTACCTGAAAAAATTCAAAAACTGAAAAAGTAAAAAAAAAAAAAACAACAAAAAAAAAACCTGACAACACCACAAAAAAACTTTGATTCAAGTGCATGAACTAAATACATACTCCTGACATTTGATCACATCTGATTTAGCTTATGAGAAAAGCCACTTCTAACAGGAGTTTGACTTTGAAAATTTTATGGATTTGGAAACTGTTGTTGGCAGATGTTTGTGCTCTATCAATCAATTCAATCAATCAATTTTTTTATATAGCGCCAAATCACAACAAACAGTTGCCCCAAGGCGCTTTATATTGTAAGGCAAGGCCATACAATAATTATGTAAAACCCCAACGGTCAAAACGACCCCCTGTGAGCAAGCACTTGGCTACAGTGGGAAGGAAAAACTCCCTTTTAACAGGAAGAAACCTCCAGCAGAACCAGGCTCAGGGAGGGGCAGTCTTCTGCTGGGACTGGTTGGGGCTGAGGGAGAGAACCAGGAAAAAGACATGCTGTGGAGGGGAGCAGAGATCGATCACTAATGATTAAATGCAGAGTGGTGCATACAGAGCAAAAAGAGAAAGAAACAGTGCATCATGGGAACCCCCCAGCAGTTTACGTCTATAGCAGCATAACTAAGGGATGGTTCAGGGTCACCTGATCCAGCCCTAACTATAAGCTTTAGCAAAAAGGAAAGTTTTAAGCCTAATCTTAAAAGTAGAGAGGGTGTCTGTCTCCCTGATCTGAATTGGGAGCTGGTTCCACAGGAGAGGAGCCAGAAAGCTGAAGGCTCTGCCTCCCATTCTACTCTTACAAACCCTAGGAACTACAAGTAAGTCTGCAGTCTGAGAGCGAAGCGCTCTATTGGGGTGATATGGTACTACGAGGTCCCTAAGATAAGATGGGACCTGATTATTCAAAACCTTATAAGTAAGAAGAAGAATTTTAAATTCTATTCTAGAATTAACAGGAAGCCAATGAAGAGAGGCCAATATGGGTGAGATAGGCTCTCTCCTTCTAGTCCCCGTCAGTACTCTAGCTGCAGCATTTTGAATTAACTGAAGGCTTTTTAGGGAACTTTTAGGACAACCTGATAATAATGAATTACAATAGTCCAGCCTAGAGGAAATAAATGCATGAATTAGTTTTTCAGCATCACTCTGAGACAAGACCTTTCTGATTTTAGAGATATTGCGTAAATGCAAAAAAGCAGTCCTACATATTTGTTTAATATGCGCTTTGAATGACATATCCTGATCAAAAATGACTCCAAGATTTCTCACAGTATTACTAGAGGTCAGGGTAATGCCATCCAGAGTAAGGATCTGGTTAGACACCATGTTTCTAAGATTTGTGGGGCCAAGTACAATAACTTCAGTTTTATCTGAGTTTAAAAGCAGGAAATTAGAGGTCATCCATGTCTTTATGTCTGTAAGACAATCCTGCAGTTTAGCTAATTGGTGTGTGTCCTCTGGCTTCATGGATAGATAAAGCTGGGTATCATCTGCGTAACAATGAAAATTTAAGCAATACCGTCTAATAATACTGCCTAAGGGAAGCATGTATAAAGTGAATAAAATTGGTCCTAGCACAGAACCTTGTGGAACTCCATAATTAACTTTAGTCTGTGAAGAAGATTCCCCATTTACATGAACAAATTGTAATCTGTTAGACAAATATGATTCAAACCACAGCAGTGCAGTGCCTTTAATACCTATGGCATGCTCTAATCTCTGTAATAAAATTTTATGGTCAACAGTATCAAAAGCAGCACTGAGGTCCAACAGAACAAGCACAGAGACGAGTCCACTGTCCGAGGCCATAAGAAGATCATTTGTAACCTTCACTAATGCTGTTTCTGTACTATGATGAATTCTAAAACCTGACTGAAACTCTTCAAATAGACCATTCCTCTGCAGATGATCAGTTAGCTGTTTTACAACTACCCTTTCAAGAATTTTTGAGAGAAAAGGAAGGTTGGAGATTGGCCTATAATTAGCTAAGATAGCTGGGTCAAGTGATGGCTTTTTAAGTAATGGTTTAATTACTGCCACCTTAAAAGCCTGTGGTACATAGCCAACTAACAAAGATAGATTGATCATATTTAAGATCGAAGCATTAAATAATGGTAGGGCTTCCTTGAGCAGCCTGGTAGGAATGGGGTCTAATAAACATGTTGATGGTTTGGATGAAGTAACTAATGAAAATAACTCAGACAGAACAATCGGAGAGAAAGAGTCTAACCAAATACCGGCATCACTGAAAGCAGCCAAAGATAACGATACGTCTTTGGGATGGTTATGAGTAATTTTTTCTCTAATAGTTAAAATTTTGTTAGCAAAGAAAGTCATGAAGTCATTACTAGTTAAAGTTAATGGAATACTCAGCTCAATAGAGCTCTGACTCTTTGTCAGCCTGGCTACAGTGCTGAAAAGAAACCTGGGGTTGTTCTTATTTTCTTCAATTAGTGATGAGTAGAAAGATGTCCTAGCTTTACGGAGGGCTTTTTTATAGAGCAACAGACTCTTTTTCCAGGCTAAGTAAAGATCTTCTAAATTAGTGAGACGCCATTTCCTCTCCAACTTACGGGTTATCTGCTTTAAGCTGCGAGTTTGTGAGTTATACCACGGAGTCAGGCACTTCTGATTTAAAGCTCTCTTTTTCAGAGGAGCTACAGCATCCAAAGTTGTCTTCAATGAGGATGTAAAACTATTGACGAGATACTCTATCTCCCTTACAGAGTTTAGGTAGCTACTCTGCACTGTGTTGGTATATGGCATTAGAGAACATAAAGAAGGAATCATATCCTTAAACCTAGTTACAGCGCTTTCTGAAAGACTTCTAGTGTAATGAAACTTATTCCCCACTGCTGGGTAGTCCATCAGAGTAAATGTAAATGTTATTAAGAAATGATCAGACAGAAGGGAGTTTTCAGGGAATACTGTTAAGTCTTCTATTTCCATACCATAAGTCAGAACAAGATCTAAGATATGATTAAAGTGGTGGGTGGACTCATTTACTTTTTGAGCAAAGCCAATAGAGTCTAATAATAGATTAAATGCAGTGTTGAGGCTGTCATTCTCAGCAACTGTGTGGATGTTAAAATCGCCCACTATAATTATCTTATCTGAGCTAAGCACTAAGTCAGACAAAAGGTCTGAAAATTCACAGAGAAACTCACAGTAACGACCAGGTGGACGATAGATAATAACAAATAAAACTGGTTTTTGGGACTTCCAATTTGGATGGACAAGACTAAGAGACAAGCTTTCAAATGAATTAAAGCTCTGTCTGGGTTTTTGATTAATTAATAAGCTGGAATGGAAGATTGCTGCTAATCCTCCGCCTCGGCCCGTGCTACGAGCATTCTGACAGTTAGTGTGACTCGGGGGTGTTGACTCATTTAAACTAACATATTCATCCTGCTGTAACCAGGTTTCTGTTAGGCAGAATAAATCAATATGTTGATCAATTATTATATCATTTACCAACAGGGACTTAGAAGAGAGAGACCTAATGTTTAATAGACCACATTTAACTGTTTTAGTCTGTGGTGCAGTTGAAGGTGCTATATTATTTTTTCTTTTTTAATTTTTATGCTTAAATAGATTTTTGCTGGTTGTTGGTGGTCTGGGAGCAGGCACCGTCTCTACGGGGATGGGGTAATGAGGGGATGGCAGGGGGAGAGAAGCTGCAGAGAGGTGTGTAAGACTACAACTCTGCTTCCTGGTCCCAACCCTGGATAGTCACGTTTTGGAGGATTTAAGAAAATTGGCCAGATTTCTAGAAATGAGAGCTGCTCCATCCAAAGTGGGATGGATGCCGTCTCTCCTAACAAGACCAGGTTTTCCCCAGAAGCTCTATGAGTGCAGTGCTCTAGTTTTCATCTATACTACAGCTGCAACAGTAAGTCCCTTCGGCGGCTCCCTTGTTTGCACTCGGGGTCGCCACAGCAAATCCAAGGTGGATCTGCATGTTGAATTGGCACAAGTTTTACGCCGGATGCCCTTCCTGATGCAACTCCACATTACATGAAGAAATGTGACGGGTGGGATTTGAACCCAGAACCTTCTGAACTGAAACCAAGCGCATTAACCACTTGGCCACCACCCCTATACTACAGCTGCAACAAAGACTTCTTAAAAGTGCCTGTTACTTGCAAGTTTGACCTTGGTTGCATTTGACCTCTAATTGTGGCCCCCAAGGGGAGAGTCTTGGGAGCCTTGTGAAGGCAAAATAGGATTGGCCTGTACACCTGCGTCATAGGTCGTAGTCATCACCACGATGAGAGTGTGCTAAGATTGTGCAATACTGTTGACAGTGAGAAATCAGTTTTTCCCCAGATAATAGCTCAGGAAACACTGAACAGGCCAGATTTTTTTTTTTAAATGATGGCAACTAACCAGAATGCTAACAAATAAAAATATAAAGAAAAAAAAAACACCCATTAGTTTGGAAATCAGTAATAATTTTGACACAGTTCTGATCAGCGCTCCAGCACTGAGGCCATGATGATCAGATGGATGTGGACTGTTCAGCCATTCTGGGTTTTTTTGTTTTTCCTTCTCTGCTGCACTCCAAAAGTCCCACCTGGAGAGGCCCGGCAGCGCTGTGAGGATTCTTTTCTTTAACTTCTCCAGTGCTTTCAACACCATCCAGCCGCGGCTCCTGAGGGACAAGCGGGTGATTGCACAAGTGGACGAGGGTCTGGCTGAGTGGGTCCTGGACTACCTCACAAACCGGCCCGTTTGTGAGGACCAAGAACTGCGTGTCTGACCTCCTGACCTGCAGTGTGGGGCCGCCCCAGGGGACGGTCCTCGCACCCTTCCTCTTCACTCTTTACACTGCAGACTTCAGACACAACACAGACAGCTGTGTCCTGCAGAAGTTCTCCGATGACTCCGCCCTCATTGGACTCATTATGGATGACGATGACGCGGAGTACAGAGGACTAATGCAGGACTTTGTGGACTTGTGTCAGAGGAACCACCTCCTCATCAACGCGGGGAAGACCAAGGAGATGGTGGTGGACTTCAGACGCCGCCCCACTACACTCCCCCCAGTGAACATCCAGGGAAGGGACATTGAGAGAGTGGACTCTTATAAGTACCTGGGTGTTCATCTGAACAACAAACTGGACTGGACTCACAACACGGACGCACATTGCAGGAAGGGTCAGAGCCGCCTCTACCTCCTGAGGAGGCTGAGGTCTTTTGGAGTGAGGGGGACACTCCTGAGGACCTTCTATGACTCTGTGGTGGCTTCAGCCATCCTGTATGGTGCGGTCTGCTGGAGCAGCAGCATCACAAAGAGGGACAGGAAGAGACTGGATAAGATCATCAGGCAATTCTGCTCTGTCCTGGGCTGTCCTCTGGACTCTGTGCAGGAGGTGGGGGACAAGAGGGTCCTGGCTAAACTTAAATCTATGCTGGACCACGAGTGTCACCCTCTGCAGGACGTTCTGTCTGCTCTGGAGATCAGTTTCAGTGACAGACTCATCCACCCTCGCTGTGTGAGGGAGAGATTCCACAGATCGTTTCTCCCGGCTGCTGTCAGACTGTACAATGAACAATGCTAGTATTTATTAGGTGCAATAATTTAACTTATGGTGCAAACTCAAGTCACTTTACCTAACTGTCCATATTGTAAATATCAGAGTAACTTATCGTACATTTCACGCTGAAGTCACTTTATCTGATCACTTTTACATCCCGACAGTGTAGATCATCCCGGCAGTGCAGCATTGAACTGAACAATGGTAGCTGTAGCGTTACCTGGCACTCAGTGCTTTTTTTAGTTCTTATTTTTTTAAGAGATACGTGTTTGTTATATTGCATGCTCTTCTTTATATTGTACTGTTCTATGCTGCGATGTGACACTGAAATTTCCCCATTGAGGGATGAATAAAGGCTTTTCTTATCTTAAATACCTCTTGAATATTTAAAAACTTTTTTGTTGATGTAACTGGTTTAAAGTCCTTTTTACATGGAGACATAACTTTACAGCCATGGAAATGGTTAAACTGCAATTCTGTTGTGTGAACCATCGGCCCTTTGAGATGTGTCTGAACAATCACTATCCAATCACAAGTCTCAACAAACTAAACAGCCTCAGATAGTATTGTGCAAAGCCAGTACCCATAATGCAGTTTCTTCAATTCAATTTATTCATATAGCTTCATATCACAACAAAGTCTTCTCAAGGCACTTCACATAGGTAGGGTCTAATCTTAGCTATATTGAAAAATAATTTGTGTGTCAAGGATAAACTTGATCCACAAAGTCATATCACTAAGACCCTGGATGAGTTCAACATTGGATGTGTTTCAGTTCTGATTGTGGCCAGCAGGGGGTAGAGTGTCATAGTGATAGTATTCACGCAAGCTTGAAAAGAGTTCATATATATCAAGGCAAAACTTGTTACACAAGGTCAGTGCAATAAAACATCAGACATGTTTAAGTTCAGTGCTTTAAATGTCTAATTTTGGCCACCAGAGGCAGAGTCTTTGAATCCTAGTGTGTGCAAGAATTCTTCATTGTCTTCATGGATAGTAATCAATCTTGCTACATTAGATTATACCTTTTGAAGATCTTGCACACGTTTGAGGTTGAGCTAGGTCATTCATTTTAGGGTACCGTATTTTCTGGAGTATAAGTCACGTTTTTTTACTACTTTGGGAGACCCTATAACTTATGGGCTTTTCACACTGAAGGCATCAATACAAGGGGAGGCCTTGACACAGTTGTTTGACAATAAATGACTTCACACAACCACTGCCCATGAGTCAAAAAAAGTTTTTGTGTTATCATTCATATTCTCTGAAAAATGGCCAAAAAAAAAAAAAAAAATCTACCAGGGTATGTAAACTTTTGAGCACAACTGTATTTCTGTATACATCTAACACAGTGCATCCAGAAAGTATTTACAGCGCTCATGTTTTTCCACATTTTGTTATGTTACAGCCCTATTGCAAAATGGATGAAATTCATTTTTTTTCCCTTAAAATTCTACACACAATACCCCATAATAGCAATGCAAAAAAAGTTTTTTGCAGTTTTATTAAAAAAAACTGGATGGTGACACAAGTTGTGGTCAAGTGGATAGTGCACTGAGTTTCAGTGCCGCTCACCATTTGTCTAAACTGAGCAAACGGGGGAGAAGGGGCTTAGTCAGTGAGGTAACCAAGAACCCCATGGTCACTCTGGCAGGAACTGGGTGACAAGGTAGAACTGAGGGAAAGATGAATACAGCAATGGACAAGATCTGCTCCAGAGTGCTCTTGACCTCAGGCTGGGGTGACAGTTTATCTTTCAGCAGGACAATGACCCTAAGCACACAGCCAAGATATCAAAAGACTGGCTTCAGGACAACTCTGTGAATGTCCTTGAGTGGCACAGCCAGAACCCAGACCTGAATCTGATTGAACATCTCAGGAGAGCTCTGAAAATGGCTCTACACTGACTAGGGTTGGGTATCGTGAACCGGTTCTTTTCGGGTATCGTTAAGAAATGATTCGGTCCACCGATATCAATAGTCTTTTTGCTTAACAATTCCTTTATCGGTCCTTCAGAGTGACCATTGTTTTTGAGGGTGTTTGTTGGGAAATGATTTCTCTATGTTGATTGCAGACCCTGCAGCGGCTCTATAATCAACCACTTCTGCAATGCGACTCACTTTGAAGCGTGAACCAATGAAGCAATGCTTCGATCCACTGGCTCGTTGGTTCTTTGTTTTATTTTGCTTTATCTAAATTTTTCCCCACTAAAACCCTAAAGAGCATATGTCTGTAAGTAATATATACCCTTTTATGTAAAACCGACCTGTTATGGTCTTATGAAACAGTTGATAGATGTATTTTATAACTTAAAAACAGGTCAGATGCTAATGCATTAGCATGTCTATGGCGTTTTCAATTTTAAAGTTAGCATTAGCTGTTCACATCTCAGCACATTTGTGTGCATTTGTTTTCTGTATAATAATTAATTGCTCAGCGTTTGTTGTCACAAGAGTCAAATGTATTAAAAATTGTAATTTTTTATTTATTTATATTCATACATTAATAATAATAATAGCAACAACAACAACAGCAATAATATTAATAACTCTTCAGAAGCGAAGTCCGCTTCTTAACTCCTCTCAAAGCCATTAAAATATGTCAATTGTGAGTCACTTTTTTGTGGATTAAAGTCACTAACTGGGACTCTTGTCTTGTTGCACTCAAGAAATGAGAGTCGTCCTCCGGCTATCTGCCGAGACAGAGTCTGGTCGGAATTAATAACTTCAAAACAAATTGCCGCTTTAAATAAAATGATACCTCTTTCCAAACGCTGTAATACAGACAAACTACAATTGACTAAAACATTTTTTTTCCTCCCAAAATGAGACATCCTGCATTCTTTATGAATTACATCCTGACGTGCAGCACAGCCAGCTAAAAGAGTTCAGCTCAGATGTATGGAAAGACATTCATGCCAATAATTTCTGAAAGGAAATGTGTTTGACAAAAACTACAGATTTTGTTTATTTCTGTTTATGTCCAGAGATCAAGGGTCCACCATGTACAGTTTATTTATGTCCAGAGTTTAAGGATCCAGTGACAAATTTAATATTTATTTACTTTAAGACTCAATAAAATGTTGTTGACATAGAAAACCTGTAAAGCCTACTTTTAGTACACAGAAAATTCACAAGCGGTATCGATAAGGGAATCGATAAGGAATCGGATCGATAAGCAGAATCAATAATGGTATCGATATCGATAAAATCTTATCAATACGCATCCCTAACACTGATGCTCCCCATCCAACCTGATGGAGCTTGAGAGGTGCTGCAAACAAACGGAGCGGACCGCGACCTCAACTTTATCTATAGTCTGGGTCTTTTAGCGAAGCTTAGGGCTAGTGGCCAGTGATCACGTTAGTATTGCTTCCGTTTTTCTTGTTGCTTTAATGCTGACAAATTATACTGTATTTGTTGTCTTCCTGCAGCCTCGTTCTGTTTTTTTTTTCTCTCCGTTTGAGGTGCGGCTCCATCCAGAGATGAGTGGGAGTGGGATTCTTCTTCTGCAGGCCTGTCCTGTACACCAGCATGGACTCCCAAATTTCCTTGTATATTTGTATTGTCAAGTGTGTCGGTAGCATGGCCCAAGCAGAGGGTCACCCCTTTGAGTCTGGTCTGCTTGAGGTTTCTTCTTCAAATCATCAGAGGGAGTTTTTCCTTACCACTGTCACCTGTGTGCTTGCTCTAGGGGTTGGTAAGGTTAGACAATTTCAATAGAAATTGATGTATTCTAACACCCCTAGTACTCAGACATGCCCCAAATGGCTTTGTGCCATGTGTATTTGCTCATGCACTACAGAACCTGAAGACATCACCACTTGTTATTACCATATTCCTTCCATATCTTTATGTAACATCAAGTGTCATCTGTTAATTTAGGATGAAACCATGAACAGGATTTATGACCGCTTTCATCAGGTAAAATGTTTATTCTTTTAAAAACATGCATTGACTGTCAGACTTGAGAACAATTTACTGTCACTCTAACAAATTAAGATGAACAGAAATGGTGCATATCTAATTTCAATTCTGTCAAAACTGGTATAGTAAAAACATAAAAATGAAATATCACAGTCTCTTTCAGTAGCAGTGCTTTTGAACATTTAATGAGCCTAAAGGTAGCTGATGTATCAGCCTGTTGTGTCTTTTTCTGTAAATTAAAAGAATTGAAAAAAAAAAGACATTCATCCAGATGTTGTGGTTAAACTGAGATTCTTTTTGTTTGGACAAATGGTAAACTTGAGCCTTAAGCCTTGTTTTCATGTCTACTGCTGCAGAAGGCAAGTGGATATCTGACTACAGCAGTCCTGCTGAAACAGTGTGTATTTAATATCAGTCCAGAGTCATAAACTTTATAGGATTCAAATTTCTTCCTTTTAAAATTCTATTTAAATCATGTATATGATTCTGATATTTCATATATAATGCACAAATCAGAAAGGCAATCCTGTCATTTTAATTCCCTCATCTATCAATTTTTCACTCAACATTTTATTTATTTATCTTATATTTTTGAGTTGTCACAAACTGCACTTGCCATCTTGTAAGATAAAATATTCAAGCGGCTGCTCATTTGTTTTTTTTTTTCATAGCAAAACAAACTTTAAAATGTGCAAATTCAAATTTGATTTGGATATTTGGTCTGTTAGTTCATTTTGCATTCTTAGCACAAGGGAATCCTGTCATGATTCACTTGGAACTCAATATCTCAGTCCGTTCAATCAACCGAAGCGCTTGATTTAGTTGATTGGGCTGCTCTCTGGGACATTCTGAGAAATTGCTCTACACAGGTACTGAGTGCTGTGCAGAGAGAGGACAGAATTGTAACTTTTTTCCAGTGAATGCTGATGTACATCAGGGATGTGTTCTGATTCCAAAACTTGGGAAGATGCTGGATGTGAATACATTGGATCTGCACCCAGTGACACCTCATTTTTAGACCAACATGCCCACATGAATGCAAGTGGTATTGTACTCAATAGTATGTAGATGATGTGTGTACTGTAAAAATAAGATTTGTATCAGTGGAAAATAGCCATGATGCCAACACTGGGCAGAGCGTTGTTAGCACTCAATGTTTTGGCAATTTTGCATTGGATGGTACCAGCTCAACTCGATGTGACTACTTCCTTTTTGAAGTTGTTTCTAAGTTCTAAGACATCATCTTCAATGCAACACAAAGAGTAAGATTCTTGAGTTGAGCAAATACCCTGCAATGGAAAAGCATTAGAAAGGAGGTCCTTGAAGGGTCCCATTTTGTTGGTCATTTTGAACAGGAACACAAAAGATGCGGTCTCAATCTACAATCTAATCTCTCTTTTCCAATATCGCAAACAATTAGAGTCACCAACCATTTTTTCTAAGTCACTGACACCAGCATGTACACATTGTGTAAACACGATGCCCACCATGTATGGCATGGCACATGCAACAGAACAGATAATTAAAACTGTTATACAAATAATGAATGTTTATGAGTTCAATGGTATGAATATTTCACGAGGAGAAAGCTGGAACAAGCCATTCAACTTGGCTTCGCCTCATTGAATGGTTTGTTCCAGCTTTCACAAATTAAATATGTGTTCTATTGAAAGCATGTAAAAACATTCATTATTTGTTTTATATAACAGCTAAAATAGATCCTTGTCATTTGATATTTTATTAATTTATAAACAACAGAAAATGGACTTACATTTTGGTGTTCCACTGCTGCAAAAGCCCAAATTGTGACATGTAGTCCAGTGATGCTGTGCACTGACTTTGGACTTCCATTAAAAAAAAAAAAACTTTGTGTAGTTCCACAGACTACCCAAAAATCACATCAGCTTTTCATCTGAACAGTTCTTCATGCATCCAGACAGCTTACAGGGGAGTGGAATTTGTGTGTGTGTGTGTGTGTGTGTGTGTGTGTGTGTGTGTGTGTGTGTGTGTTACAAGAATAAGCAGTGTCAGTTAGCTCAATCAAATCATAGAATCGTTGTTCTCCCCTCGTGTGTGCGCACACACACGCTATCAGGTCGATGCTTGTGCGCACTTGTACTACCAAAAAGACTGTGTACATCCTCAGTGCAGCGGAAAACAAAAATCACGTCAGAAATTAGTCCAGCTTTTCATTCTTTCTTCTTGCTATTGCTAACAACCTCCAGATAGCACAGTGGATTTGTTGTGTGTGTGTGTGTGTGCGTGTGTGCGCGCAGAGTGCAATGGTACCAAACGTATGTAACCAAATTTGCACTCTAAATGGAACAAACTGCACTCTAAATGCAATGCAACACAAATGGATGAATTAATCCGTGTCATGTGACATACAAAGCACCAGTCAAATGACAAGTATCCACTCAAGCCTTTATATAAAATTGAATAATGGGTAGATTATATAGCTGGGGAGTACCGCTGCAGAAAGGTATCAGACTGTCCACAAAGCTCAAGCTCTACAAGGCAGTGGTCATCTCCTCATTACTCTATAGTGATACTCTATATGATTTTGTGATTCTTTTTTTTTATTTATTTTTATATATTTTTTGAATGTATTTTTGATTTATTTTATTTGTAAATCTGTTGGATGCCAGGAAGAGCTGCAGCTAATGAGGATCCAAGCAAACAATAAACAATAAACTCTATCGCTACAAAATGTAGACTCTCTGTCATCATCATATTAAGCAGATGGAGCCATTTCACATCAAATCACTGCACTCAATCATGCACGTGTGCTGGCAGGACAGTTACCAACCAAGAAGCACTGGACAGAGCTGATTCAAGGAGCATATAGAATCAATGTTGCTCAAGGCTCAGCTGCATTGGATTGGCCATATCATCTGAATGGATGACAGCCACATACTCAAAAAAATTGCTGTATGGTGAGTTGAAGGAGGGATCACGCAGATAAAAATCAAAGTTGAGGTTCAAATACGCTCTGAAGAACAACCTCAAATGGAGCGGCATTCAGCCACACCATCTTGAAGCCTCCGCTTCAGACAGATTTATCTGGAGGTCGCACACTCCCAAAGCTGTGACTGCCTTTGAAGAGGGTTGGAGGAAACGTCTCGCTGCCGCCAGGGACAGACGCGCAGAGCTGCGTGTACAACAGTCCAATCCACGGGCTTTTGCTGCAGCACCTGCGGGTGCCTGTATGCTTCCATCTTCAGACTGTGGAGCCACATGTGCTGCCATTACTGAGAGCACAGACTGCATCATCATCTGTTCCCGATGGACTGCAAAAAATATGTGGCTGGGGATGAGACCAAAACCTTTCAGTGATACTGAAAGGTTTTGGTCTTTACCTCTCTACCACACTTTCCATTACTTTGGAGAGTTAAACCCAAGTATTTAAACTCATCTACGCAACCCCAAGTGCAAACAAGGGAGCAGCCGAAGGGACTTACTTACAGTGGGTAAAATAAGTATTTGACCCCCTGTCAGTTTTGCAGGTTTTCCCACCTACAAAGAATGGAGAGGTCTGTAATTTTTATCGTAGGTACACTTCAACTGTGAGAGACAGTTGAAAAAATAAAATCCAGAAAATCACATTGTATGATTTTTAAATAATTAATTTGCATTCTGTTGCATAAAATAAGTATTTCACCCCCTACCAACCAGCAAGAATTCTGGCTCACACAGACCTGTTAATTTTTCTTTAAGAAGCCCTCTTATTCTGCACTCTTTACCTGTACTAATTACACCTGTTTGAACCTGTTACCTATATAAAAGACACCTGTTCACACAATCAATCACACACCAACCTGTCCACCATAGCCAAGACCAAAGAGCTGTCTAAAGACACCAGGGACAAAACTGTAGACCTGCACAAGGCTGGGATGGACTACAGGACAACAGGCAAGCAGCTTGGTAGAAGACGACAACTGTTATGATTATTTATTAGAAAGTGGAAGAAACATAAGATGACTGTCAATCTCCCTTGGTCTGGGATTCCATGCAAGATCTCACTTTGTGGGTTAAGGATGATTCTGAGAAAGCTCAGGGCAGCAAGGTCCCCCTGCTCAAGCCAGCATATGTCCAGGCTGGATGATCCAGAGGAGGCATGGGAGAAGGTCATGTGGTCAGATGAGACCAGAATAGAGCTTTTTGGAATCAACTCCACTTACCATGTTCAGAGGATGAGAACAACCCCAAGAAAACCATCCCAACCATGAGGCATGGGGGTGGAAACATCATACTCTGGGGGTGCTCTTCCTCAAAGGGGACAGGAGGACTGCACTGTATTGAAGGGAGGATGGATGGGGTCGTGTATTGGGAGATTTTGGCAAACAACCTCCTTCCCTTAGTAAGAGCATTGAAGATGGGTCATGGCTGGGTCTTCCAGCGTGATAATGACCCCAAACACATAGCCAGGGCAACTAAGGAGGGCCTCCGTAAGACGCATTTCAAGGTCCTGGAATGGCCTGACCAGTCTCCAGACCTGAACTCAATAGAAAATCTTTGGAGGGAGCTGAAACTCCAAACCTGAAAGATTTGGAGAAGATCTGTATGGAGGAGTGGACCAAAATTCCTGCTACAATGTGTGAAAACTTGGTCAAGAACTACAGGAAACGTCTGACCTCTGTAATGGCAGACAAATGTTTCTGTACCAATTGTTAAGCTCTGTTTTTCTAGGGGGTCAAATACTTATTTCATGCAATAAAATGCAAATTAATTATTTAAAAATCATACAATGTGATTTTCTGGATATTTGTTTTTTTTTTTTTTTTTTTTTTTTAGATTCTGTCTCTCACAGTTGAAGTGTACCTACGATAAAAATTACAGACCTCTACATTCTTTGTAGGTGGGAAAACCTGCAAAACTGACGGGATCAAATACTTATTTTCCCCACTGTACCTTCATGGCCTCTTTGTCTTGCAACTCTATTCCACTGTCCCTCCACCGTGCCCCAACCTACTCACTCTATCTTGATCCTGCTTAATTGTAATTTTGCTTCAGCAGGACAGATGATGCACTACAATACTCCAGCACATATGCAATTAAAATTAAAATAGCAATGGGAACGTTTCATGTAATCACAACTAGAAAAGACACAGATGATACTCGGCAAAGCTGTTGGACATTTCTTTGCCCTTTATGAAGCAGAATGCAAGTCTGCTTTTCCTGAGCCTTTAATTGAGACTTCAATTTACTTGGAAGGTTGGAAAATCAGTTTAACGTGTACATTACAGAGTGTATGGGGCGGGGCAGCAGCCACCCCATTGCATAAGTAGGTGTTTTTCCACATTTTGGAATAAAAACTGTCATCATGGTTGCCTATTGTTCTGTCTCATGTCATTGTGTTAGCATCAGAAACAGGCAGTAGTTTTTTGGTTTGTTTGTTTTCATCCATGGTGTGTGCCTGCAGCATGACAAATAAGAACAGTCATTTTATTTGCATGCATACAAGATCTTTTGTGAGGCAAGATTTGATCTGGAAGTGCTTGACATGAATGTTCTTACAGTGAGTTTTTTTTTTTTGGTCAAACTGTGGTAGGTCAGGGAATGCTGCGTTTACATATAGGTAGGATGTGTTACGAATGTCATATTTGCATCATTCTTGTCACATTCCTGACTTTCTTAATGTGACTTAATGCATCTGAATAGGTTTCTTAATAGTGCGTGTTGATGCGTGATATTTGTGATTTTCCTGGAGCATGTTTTTGTCTGTCAAAAAATCTCCCACGAATGTCACGCACCACCTTCATTTCGCTTCATGTTGTGGAGGCCGCAACTGAGCGTGTTGATCCTTAATAGAGCATGACGCCATTCTTCTCTGACATGCGCACAATTAAACCCTGCTGCACCCCATTCAGTTTCATTGCTGCAGTATTCTGAAGAAGGACAATGACACCAAGTCAGCTAAAAGTCTCGTTCCATTGCTCATCAGCGCGCTCCTGCAGGTGTTCCACCTGCTGCTGCTGCTGTGCCTGATATTTGGGAAAACGAGCCACGTGGAGCTACACATCAGTCTCCTCCTCCTCTCTGCGACACTCCATGGCACAGAGCCCAACTAAGCATGCAATCACAAAGTTCTTCTGCTGTGGATTAATCTAGATTTTGAGGAGCAAACTGTAGCGATCTGAATTGTTCAGCAGCTGATGGTTGGATGAATATGGGGTGTGTATGGAGGCAATTCACCTCATTCACAACCAGTGTTGTATAGTAATGAAGTAAAAATACTTCACTACTGTACTTAAGTACATTTTGGGAGACTTTGTACTTTGAGTTTTTTAAATTGAGCTTACTTTCACTTTTACTTCACTACATTTCTGACCTTAATTGCATACTTCTACTCCGATACATTTTCTATGTGCCATGCCATTACTCATTACAAAAAAAGCAGTGCTTCGATCTGCGATTTGTGGATTTTATTTCACTTTATCTTATTTTTTTCCCGCTAAAACCCTGAAGAGCATATGTCTGTGAGTAATAATTAATATTTTTGTGTTAAACCGACCTGTTATGGTCTTCTGAAACAGTTGATAGAGGTATTTTATAACTTAAAAACGGGACCGATACTAATGCGTTAGCATGTCTATGGCATTTTCAGTGTTAAAGTTAGCATTAAGCTGTTCGCATCAGCACGTTTGGGTTGATTTGTTTTCTGTATAATTAATGGCTCAGCATTTGTTGTCATAAAAGAGTCAAATTGTAATTTTTTTATTTTTATTCAGATATTATAGCAACAACAATAATAGTCTACATAATAGATAATAATAGTAATAATAGACTAATAATGTTACAATACAATTTTAAAGAGACAAAAAGAACGTAATGAAACAAAACACAACAGAAAAGATAAAACCATGTAACAATGAAAATAAATAAATACATATAGAAATAAATAACTATTTCCTGTGAACACCTTGTGAGTAGCCTACTCTCATTTAGGTTTTGAAACCTTGTTTCTGAAGTGTGTTTGTGTGATGTGCACAATTTTCAGTATTTTGACTAATACTACCAGTCATTTACAAGCCTAGATAAACTTTTATTTAAAAAAAAATCAGTCCGTTTTTGATTATTAACATTTACTTGTACTTTTACTTTCAATACTTGACTACATTTAGTTGTACATTACTTGTCATACTTAAGTACAATAAATACTAGATACTTTAAGACTTTTACTTGAGTAGCATTTCAATCAGTGACTTGAACTTCTACCAAAGTCATTTTTTAAATGGGTATCTGTACTTTTACTTAAGTGTGATTTTCCAGTACTTTATACAACACTGTTCACAATGTGACAGAATGTAATGATGCGCAGTTACACACAATAGCGCGGAACAGTGCACAACCGTGTTCTTAACCGTGCGTAATGGTTCCTTATAATTCGCCAGCAACACATGCCATTAATCATAATGCATGGTAACAGGTTGCAGCAGTTCCTGAGGACACCTGACGCCTCTGCCCCAAATCATTACATTCATAATCAGCGGCCAAGAATGTACACTTTGTGGCATTCGTGACTTGTCGTTATGTGTAAACGCAGCGGAAAATGGAAGAGTGAGAATCTACGTTGGTTGATTTTAGAAGGTGGACAGTGATTACTAGTGCTTGTAAGGATTTTTGGAATTGTGGGGACTGAAGCTAGGCAGCAAGATCGAGGATCTGCTCACCCTAATGTTTATGGAAAAGCAATCGCAGGAGTTAGTGACCAAAAGGTAGTGGATGACAAGATTTTGTTGAATGAACATGAACAACTCCTGAATCCTTCAAAAGCTGACCCAAACTAACGAATGGGTGAGAAATCAACTGAGAAAGAAAAATGAGCAAATTTTCACTCATAACACACTAATATTAACTACATTAGCATGTTGACAATGATATTCAGTAATTAAAATTTTACTTGTAGTAGCCAAGTAGCAAGTTTATGTTGAGCTTTTAAAATAGGCTGTGCTGATCAGTGAGGTCTGCCAGGATTTTAATTGGCCCCACAACAAAAATACGCACAATAAACAGGATTGCTTGCGTAAAAAAACAAGAGCCGAATGAAAATTCGACCCACATTCGGGGAGGTGTCGAGGTGCATTCACGGCCGTCTGACAGCATTCTGAGTGCAGTCTAAACATTCGGGCATAGTCGTGCAGCCGCCGTGAATGTTTTGCACATGTTCAAAACATTTGTGGCGCAGTTGATGTGGAAAACTATTGAACTGCAGTCGAAGCGCCATCTGACTGCAGTTTAAACAATCGGATGATGGCATTTGTGACATTCTGATCGTATTAGGCATGTTTCTGCCATTGCTGAATGTCCCAAATCCACCTGAACACACCCCCAGGGACCCCAGGAAGAGTAGCTGCAGCTTTGCTTCAGCAGCGTTCGGAAGCTCATGCTCACGGCACATGCATAAATCATTTGGGGAGGGTCGGAGCACAGTCTGGGTATTCGGACAGCTGTCCGCAATTGTTATTCTCTACCAGATTGGCCACAATCCTGCATTTTTTGACATTCTGCCTGATTCGGCTTGGCTTATGCTCATTCTTATTAAGTGTGATGGGGGTCTTAAAGTATAAGTTGAAAATATATAAATGTCAATAGCAATTTGTACCAACAGTATTAACAAATGCAGAGATTTTAACCAAACCTCATTATGAAAACAACAGCCTGACCTTCTTAAGTTCAGTGCTGGACATAATTGACTTCCACCATAAAATCGCACCGTAAAGCCACTCCAGCTTATTTGTAAGACTTTTTTTTAATAATGATATGCTTGGCCATAAAGCTTACATTGAATGACCCCTGGGCAGAAGCACCTAAGTGATCTTTTGTCTTAAATAGTTTAACGCAAGTTATATTGTTATTGCAATATTGAACAGTGGGGCGGGGCAGTCCCGGTTTGAGGAACTCATCACTCCCCCTTCTGAGCAATCCCCTTGCCTTCACTGCGAATGCGTCATTTCGGAGCATCAGCAGCGATTCACCAATTATCGCCTTGTTTCTGCTTAAAACTGCGCTCTAGTCACCATCTTTTGTACAAGCTTTTGTACAAAAATCATTTCTACATAAATTCAGCATTATTTTATAATACAAGACAGAGGAGCGATCAGAGTGCGACAGAAGCACCTCTGAGTCTGACTCTATACACCCAAAGCTGTCAAAGGGAATAATGTCAGTAAGCCTTATCTCTATGTCTCTATGATCATGATACATACCAGTCTGTTTATCAGAAACTATTTGCTAACTTCTTTTGATTTTGCTTTGTTGTGATCATCTCAATAGGCTCATAGCATGGGAACGCATACAGAGTTTGGACACTATACGGTAGAAAATTAAGTACTTTGAAATATGTAATGTAATGTGCCATTTAAAGGGTACTGTCTGGAGTATTATCCTGTGAAGTTTTAGAGCTTAATACCTGCTCAGTGTGGAGACACAGCTGAATCAGCATTCAGATCACCTTGCCATGGGAAAAAAAAGCTTTTTTGAAGATTACTTCCTTAAAATTAATACTCTTCCAGCATCATATCCATATTTCTGGCCCAATACCAGATACACAAAAATGTCACATACAGCAACTGAGAGAGATTTGTTGGAACTGTTAGCTACTGATTGAAGTGTTCAAACCAAGATGTATTGTTTGTACCAAACAACAGTGCACTGTTCCCTGTGTCAGTAAAACAGTCAGATTCTGTACAGACTTTCAAGTCCAGACTTAAGACGCACTTATTTTCCCTTTCGTATGGCTAGCATACTGGCATGGTATGTTTCTATGCTTTTTACTCTTTTAATTCATTGTATTAAGAAATGGAGCGGGCTGCGGCCTCAATTTTATCTAAATTCTGGGTCTTTTAGTGAAGCTTAGGGCTAGTGGCTGGCCTGCTTGAGGTTTCTACCTGAGAGGGAGTTCTTCCTTACCACTGTTGCTCTGAGGGACCTTACTTGTGTGAAGCACCTTGAGGCAACCTTGTTGTGATTTGCTACCATATAAATTAAAATAAATTGAAAAGAAAAAAAAATTGAAAAAAAATGGCATAGTACCAGGCTGGTTCTGTAACAACAGGATTGCTATAGAGCGTCATGTACACAAGTCATGATGTACCATGTCTGTGTATCATTAATGGACCTGGTATCAAATACATTCAAAGAAATATTTGATGAAATAGTAACTAAAACTTAACTATACCTTAATTCGTGACATTCTATAAACAGCTGCCCTGCATCAATGTTATCTGGGGTGCAAGTTATGTGACGTACTCTGTAACAGGCAACAGTAAGTGAGTGTACATGTTCACATGTGACAAGCAAATAATAATTTTCCATCACTGCTGCTGTGTTTCCAGTATTTCCCAACACATCTATGGGGAAATGGTTCGGGTAAAGACTATGAATCCTCTGAATGCCTGTTGATCATTTGTAAAACACCAAGTCAGCCGCTCCTTGATGACCGTGGTAGTGGCAAGAAGGCCAAGAAATTTAGGAAATGGTGTGTCAGTGTCCTTCTCCAAATATCTGGCTGATAGTTCCCAGCCTTTACTCTTAATGACGGATAAAATGTGTTTAAAGAATATGGTGTTAATCACGCTTTTTTAAATATACTGTAGCCAGATTTTCTCAGTGTAGACTTGCAGACAGGTCATTATTATGTTGGCAGTGTGTGTCTGGTGCTGCCGTGTGCCCTCGCACGCTCCCCAGCTCCAGAATGATGCTTCCTGTCTTCAGTAATAAAGATTTGCCATGCCTGGTCCTGTTATTATAAAAAAACCTCATGTTTAGTGAATGTTTAAAAGGCATCTACACTCGCTTTGCTGTGCATGAATAAATCTGATGAATTTCCTCGCCAGGCTGTGATTAGTGCCTTTAATCTTATTAAATCAAGCTATAATGTGCGGCCTTTTGGTAATTTCACAAGAGCTGTGATTTTTGAAGACACAGTGTGTTTGTTTTGTGAGAAGATGGATGATGTTCCTGAAGATCAGCCACAGGAAATGGCCTGTAAACATGCTTGTGTAACCATCCCCCATCATACCTCAAACAGAGTTTGGCCTGAGATCAGTCTGCTTCGGCGTGTGGGCGTGCACATGGGTGCATGTCCAGCAGGCTGTGTTTCAGGATTACACTGTTTACAATGTTTTAGCTGGTTTGAGTACCATTACATTAAAATTTGTGTAAGGGAACAGACTAAAGCAGGACATTGTGTGACTTGTTTTGGCATTCAAGTCGAGTAAAAGCAGAGCGCACAGCTCATGTTGGCCTGTGAGGGACTCCAGTGGTTTTATGGACAGGTTTAGGTAAAAGAATTACATATTGTATTCCTGAAAGCTGCTTCAGACTGTGCACAGCGATGTGTAAGACTTCAGATTTATTTATTTATTTTTTTTTAAATACTCTATTATCACTGTCAGTCATAGTGATTGTCACTCCGTTGACACACTCTCACACTCTCACAGCTGCCTGCCATTACACTCTGGTGATTTGTTGCAGCTTTAAGCCCCCCTCACGCATAGCAAGAATGTGCGGGAACAAGGCCAACACAGCAAAAATGGCCATAATCTGGAGACAGTCGGGAGGTATCCGTCCAGACTACCTCGTCCACACTTGCACGATCACATTCAAAGCGTATTTAGACAACAGTTAGATGACACAGACTGCTGTCAGATGGACAGAAAAGGTGCTGAAGACTGCCTGATGTCCAATTGTCTGGATGGCAAACTCAGGGCCAGAGTGGCAGGCAGTGCCGTGTCCTCCCTTTGCACAGGACCTGCCGCTGTCGCCGACCGAATGGTCCCCCTAAAAATTGGTCCCCCCGATGACGCGGTTCGCAGATTATCGCCTCGTTTCTGCTTCAAACTGAACTTCAGTCATCATTCATCTCAGCGACAGATATCTGAAGCTTTTGTACAACAATCATTTCTACATAAATTCAGCATTATTTCATCATAAAAGGTGGCGGAAGTGATCAGAGCGGCTGATGCGTTCACTGCACATCAGTCATTTCAGAGCGTCACGGAATTTCTTCAAGTTTCTGCTTAAAACTGAGTTTAGAATGATTTAAGAGATTTTACCTTTATCATCTGATGGTTAATAATCCCATTAATTCATTTGATTGCTTTGGGTGAAGAGACTCCATCTCAGACATGCTGCTGTGGTCTGAAATGACACATGCGCAGAAGCAAAAGGCAGACCGATTTTTAGGGTGGACCGTTCAATCTGCAACACTGGTACTGGACATCAGAGTACAACCAACGTATGGACCGGACACATGCTATATGTGTCCAAGCCGGCATCGGTGCGATCGCTTACTCACTCACATCTGAGAGAACAAATAGACCAGACAGACAGGAGACGGAGACAAGAAGAAGAGGAGTGTCGCTCCCTTATTTAGAAGGAGTAGGGGAAAAACTACAGAGGATCTTCAGACAGCACAAAATCCCAGTTTACTTTACCCTAGTTACAAACAGAGCAATGTAGTGTATTCTATCAGATGTCAGGAAAACTGTAACGAACACTACATAGGTGAGACTAAGCAGCCGTTACACAAAAGGCTATACCAGCACTGCAGAGAGGGCGCCAGTGGACCTCAGTCTGCAGTTCATCTCCACCTTAAAGACACTAACCACACGTTTGAGGACAAGGAAGTTAAAATCTTAGCCAGAGAGAAGAAATGGTTTGAGAGAGGGGTGAAGGAGGCATTGTTTGTGAAACAGTTGAAACCCAGCCTTAACCGGGGAGGGGGTCTGAGACACGCTATGTTTTTTTTTAATTTGGTGAGTTAGAAGAGGTGAGTTAGAAGATGATAGTATTTACACTTACTCACTCCCCCACTCTTTTTTTTTTCTGCAATCCCCGTGATGTTACCAGCACAGGGAATAGAATGATGTGTTGTTCAGGTCATTGAAATAGAACAATGAGCCAAAGTGTCAGTGGTGTAATGGATCATAGTGGATGGTGGATCATAGTTCATCCATGGTCCAAATAGGACACCACTCCTCCCCCTATGGTGAACTGCAGAGTAATTGCAAAGTTCACATAAGTGCGATTTTGTGTCATGAGACTTTTTAAATTGATAACTGTATTAATGTCTATGCAAAAGGTAGTGGATGACAACAAAATTTTGCTGATGTAAAATCACTGTGTGAGTGGAGGTGAAAGCAGCTGCGCAAGTGTAATGCAGCTGTGAAAGCAGAATGTTAAAATAGGCCTTGTGCTCGACTTCAGTGGTGTTCCTGGGGATTCGGAATGCAGCTTTTCCACCTTGATTTACTCAAAAGTTGCATTGATAAATCTGCTGTTGTCTCAGTTGACTCATTGCTCCAAACCCTCATTGAATCAGATAAGAGTCGGTCCGTTAAAGGTGGTTTTTGGTTAACCAGTTAAAGCTGACTCACTAAAGAAAAGTGTGCGCTTCCTCTCACTTGCCTGCAAGGTGGAGTGAGCAGCCAATGTTTGCTGCTGCAGGGATCAACACACAGTGCTGTGTTTTGAAAAGTACATGAACACACTGTTTCACTTTAATTGTGCAATAAGTTTCTTTTAGATCATGAATAGTGCGCATCTGTCTCACTGTTTAATAGTCTTTACGAGGAATGGGTATTAAAAATCAGTTCCTGTTAAGAATCAGTAAGAAATGATGCAATCCACCGACATCAGTAGCTTAACAATTCCCTTATCGGTCCTTCAGTTCACATTACACCAGAGCGGCCGTTGTTTTGTATGGGAAAAATGATCCTCTCTCTACGTTCATTGCTTCATTTCAGTGAAGCAGCGCTGCGACCCACTGCTTCACTGATTCTCTGTTTCGCTGGTTTCAGAAGCGGCAGGTCTGCAATTTCTTCATTAACTCCCCCTCAAAGCCATTTAAAGACAATCGTGAGTCACTTTTGTACTGATTAAAGTCACCAACTAGGACTCTTGTCTTGTTGCGGGCAAGAAACAACAATCTTTCTCCATTCCACACGGGAGTTATACGCAATGGTTCTCTGCTGTGAGCTGCACTTGCTTCACCACTGTGTAAACCATCAGGTAAAGGAAATAATGAATAATGATATCCTCTGTTTTGTGTGACTAACTGCACAGCTCCAAATGCTGCACGGCTCTCTGCCTAGTAAAGATGGAAAAATAGATTGTGGTTGGAATTAATAACATCAAAGTGAATCGCCATTTAAAATCCACACGATTTAAACGGCGATTTAAATCATTGTCTGTATGATTTAAATCATACACGACAAACTACTGACCAAACTGACCAAAACGTTTTTTTCCTCCAAAATGAGACATCCTCTGTTCTTTACTGCATTGATCTTGAAGTGTTTCATTTATATCTGAAAGGAAATGCTTTTGACAAAAACTACAGATTTTGTTTATTTTATTTATGTCCAAAGTTTAAAGATCCAGTGACCAGTTTCATATTGATTTACTTTAAGACTCAATAAAATGTTGTTGACATAGAAAACCTGTAAAGCCTACTTTTAGTACAGAGAAAATTCACAGGAGGTATCGATAAGGGAATCGGTAAAGAATCTGATTGATAAGCGGAATCGATAATGGCATAGATATCGATAAAATCTCATCAATACCCGTCCCTAGTGTGGACTTACTGAGTTGAAAACAGTGACACTCATGAACATTAAACATACGCTTTTTCTTCATACGTTAGTTCTCCAGTTTGCACAGACTGTGCACAAGCCTAGGGTGCAGGGCAGGAATCACATGGGTGAGGTGTGGAAAAGCCATGATCTATATGGACTGTGGCCCATAGTGTGGCATGCAGGTTAATGGCAAAGTTTACGTGTGTGGTTTTGTTTCTTGGTGACTTGTTTTTAAAGTGATCATTTTGATCCAGTCACTGTGAAATCACAGTGTGAGTGGATGTTACATTAGCTGCATGTGCAGATTGTTCAGTTGTGAATGTGCCTGTGGAAAGTAGCCTCATCCACTTCAGTGACATTCCTGGGGCTGAGGCGTGCAGCTTTTCTACACTGATCACCTCAAAAGCCACAGTGATTAATCCGCCGTGAACTATAAAGTGCACACTTCCTATCACTTAGTCTGCAAGGTGAAGTGAGCAGTCATTATTTGCTGCTGCAGGAATCAAAACACAGCACTATATATTTAAAAAATAAAAAAATACACAACAGACTGCTTCACTTTAAATACACAGCAAGTCTCTTTTCAATAATCAATAGTACCTCTGTCTTGCTGTTTGATAGCACAGATAAAAGTGAATTAAACAATAAAAGCCAGTGCACTTGTTTCTGTCTATGTCTGTTCTGCAGCTCAGACTGTGCAGGCCTCAGTTGTCAGGGCAGACCCACAGGGGTGAGGCGTGGGAAAGGCCAAATTCAATTCAATTTCAATTTATTTCCTTTATATAGCACCAAATCACAACAGAGTTGCCTCAAGGCCCCCCAAATCATCCACTTTTGAAGAGATTGCATTACTTTTGTTGTGTGTTGGGGGGTGTGGCTGGATGTTTTGGTGTTCTTTTCTTTTCTTTGCTCTTCAGGTGGCATGAGAACTGATTTGTCTGTGGAGAAGGTGCTGGCTGAAGAATCCTCACCCTCATCAACATCATGTGTAGCACCTATGACTGGTGCTCACATGCAACCTTAAAGACTTTCAGCTGAAGCAGATAATTGAATGGCGTTCTGCATTTAAGGCATGTGTGATTCAAGCAGAACTGCCGGGAACTCGACCTTGTGATGTTCGTTTGTGAGACGCTGAGGACCGCACCTGGGTTTGACACAACGAGCCCGTGAAGCAAGGAAGGGTGAGGACACATGCTGTCAGCACACATCAAAGGTGATTGTTTGACTAATTGTTGATAGTAACTTGGTGTTTTGTTACACAGTATACTTGAATTGTGATGAGAATTGTGCAGCTTGCTTCTCACTGCTGTGGCGTGCGGATAAGTGATCCTCCACCTGTTGTGAGAAGCTGCTCATTTGCATAAAGTTAAAAAAAGATACAGACCTGAATGTGTTGTTGATAGCGTGTGTCTTTTGAAAGATATTGTTGTAACTGCTGACTTACCTCACCTCTTCTTTGCTTCACAGAGAGTCAGTTTGTCGTGTCCACCTGGGGGGTGTTTGGCGGTGGTAGTGGGTCCAGGAGCGCCGGGCTTTGATCCTTGCGGGCGCTGGAGAGCGTGCCAACAGTCACTCCACCAGAAGGATGCTATTTTTGTTTTTACACTTTTTATGCACAGCGGGTGAAATAAATATATTGTTTTTGGAACCGCTTTTCTGGTTATTTGTAGTGCTGGGTTCCGTCTGACGCAGGTCCGCTCCTCAACCCGCGTCGACACATAACAACTTTGAAACAATAATATTATTTAATATCACAATTTAATAATAATTATTATTATTGTTATTATTATTATTATTATTATGGTTGTTGTTGTTAGTATTGTTACTGTTGACTTCACTCACTCACTGTTTGTAATATTTAAGAATCAAGCAATGTAGTTTGTACCATGTTGACACAAAAATTGGTTTTGACTGGTTTTGTCAGAGGCCACTGAATCGAGTGTGTGCAGCCATGCTGGCTGAAGCTCCACAGTTCTGGACAACATTCCTAGCTTTTTTCAAGCATCTGCTCATGGAGTACCACTAATTAACTTAGATCATCTTGCTTCAATTTTTTTTTTTTTTTACATTTCATGATTTTGAGAAAGGCTATTTTTTATTCACTATTGTTCATATTGCAATTTAATACAACAATGAAGTATTTTTTAAATATAATGTCCGTTTGTCCATTTTCACTTGTTAGCACGATAGTTCAAGAACCAGTAGATCAGTTTCATATTTAGCATAAGGGTGTACTTGGGTGATCCCCTGACACTTTGTATTATTAATTTGTGGGGACTGGGGGGAAATGCCATCTCCTGAAATGTCTTGTTCATTCAGGACCACAGGCAAAAGTTTGTTGTTTTCATTGCACATTCTTTTTCAAATGGAAAGCAAAGTAGTGCTTGTTCTTTTTTTTCTTATCTGAAAAATGATGTAATCCAGCACTTAAAATCATATCCAATCCCAACCATTGGTTTTGTGATCCATGACACCCTGACCAAATATGCTAACATGTGAGATAACAACAACAGCAACAAGAAAAAAAACATCAGCAATGGTCCTTTCGCAGGAGATAAGAGCTCCCAAAAAGCCTTGGTCATAAATCACAGTGAGGCTGCATGAGCTCTGGGGCACATTTTCCTTTTGTAAATCTACTGTGTTATACAATGTTTGTTACCTGCTACAACAAAGCACAGGCTTTGAAGTCAATTTGGCTTTAAACAGTGATTGTCTGCTGTACGTTTTTGTGAAAAATCAAATGACTGCCTGGAAAAGGATGGTACAGTTACATGTCGGCTAAGCCTGTGCAGACGCTGATCTGAGAATTTGGAAGGTACCTCAGTAAATTTGCAGCACCTGGCTCAGTGCAATGCCAAATTTTACTGGACCAAATTCACTTTTTTTTCTAAATTTATTTAGTTGTCTGAATATTTTGAAGCACTTTCATGCTTATTTCGCCCTTGTTCTTCTTTTTTAAAGGAAAGGGGAAATTTTAACTGGAAAAAATGACCTCTGAATACTGAATTATATATGAAAATTTTTATATTTTCTGTCAGATTTTTCAAAGTGCTTCTAACATATTCAAATAGTTTGAGATGTGGTCCTTTTTTGTCTTCTTGATGAAAGTTTTTATCTGAACTCAGACTGCAGGGCGTTTGCATAATGGAATAGGAAAATTAATGACATTAATGACATTAATTTTCCTATTAGCTGTCACAAGCTGTCACAGCTTGACAATTTAGCCTGCGTATGCTGACGTATTAAAAATTTGGCGAATACGCTAGTGTGCATCTAATACGTTATGGGTATGTTGTGTTGAAGTTAAGAGCACTTTGAGGCACTCTGGTATATATTGTAGTATGGCAAAGGTTGCCAAAAAAATTGCCATCATATGGCTCATATATTAGATTAGGTAGAAGTTTATTAATCCCTTTGGGAAGAGTCCTTCAGGGAAATTGAGGTTCCAGCGGTATTGGATAGCAGCACACAGAGTAAGAGCTCACAGAGTATCAAGTAAAAGTAAGAAACAATTTGCAAAATGAAAATACAAATACCAGAAATACTGGTCGCGGCTTACTAGCTACTAATGTTCCCCTCCTTCCTGTCCTCTGTCTTCCTGTTATTACTCCTTCCCCCGAGTGAGTAGTTGTACAGTCTGATGGCCTGAGGGACAAAGGGTGTTTTTCAGTCTGTTGGTCCTGCACTTGGGAAGGAGCAGTCTTTGGCTGAACAGACTCCTCTGGCTGCTGATGACGGTGTGCAGAGGGTGACTGGCATCGCCCATAATGTCCAGTAGTTTGTCTAGTGTTCTCTTCTCTGCCACCATTACCAGAGAGTCTAGCTTCATGCTAACCAGAGCTGACATGCCTGATCATTGTCACTAGTCGGAAGTCATTCAGCTCGCTGGCCAGTTTGCCTTAGGAAATGGAATGATGCATGATGTCTTCCAGAGGGTGGAGCACTGTCACTAGCTGCAGGCTAAGTTCAGTTTAGCCGTGAAGGTCTTCAGTAGTTGGGGACACACCTTATCTTGGCCTGCTGCTTTCCTGGGATGAAGCTTCCCAGCTGTCCTCTGATCTGGTCCACAGTGATGTATGGAGGAGGTTGTGTTGAAGTGGGGGAGAAGGAGGAGGAGCAGCTGCTGTGATGTCTTGAGGGAGGTGTGCTTAGAGAAGAAGGAGAGGTGGCTGCAGTAAGGGAGAGGGCGGTAGGGCATGGATTGGTTGAACGGGTTGAAGAAGTCATTAAGTTCATTTGCCTTCTCCATTGTCCCCCATCTGTCTGGTCTTTGTGTTATGACCTGTGATGGTTTTCACACCTTCCCTGACCTCCCTCATGTTGTTTTCCTTCAGTTTTTGCTCTGCCTTTCTTCTGTAGCTGTCCTTTGCTTCCCTCATGCAGTTTTTCACCTCCTGCTGTGTTGCCTTCACTGCCTCCATGTCTCTGCTTCTGAAGACCTCCTTCTTCCTTTTGAGGACAGCTTTGACTTCCTGCGTTACCCATGGTTTGTTAGGATAACAGTGGACAGTCTTGGTTGGGGAGACCACATCTGCACAGAAGTTAAGATAATCTGTCAGACAGTGTGTTAGCCCCTCTATGAGGGCTGTCAATAAAGTATAGGTTCTTTTTATTTTTTTCAAAAACTATATGGATTTCATTCATATGTTTTTACGTCAGACATGCGTGAACCCTCGTGCACATGCGTGAGTTTTTCCACGCCTGTAGGTGACGTCATCCGCCTGTGAATACTTCTTGTGGGAGGAGTCGTCCAGCCCCTTGTCGGAATTCCTTTGTCTGAGAAGTTGCTGAGAGACTGGCGCTTTGTTTGATCAAAATTTTTTCTAAACCTGTGAGACACATCGAAGTTGACACGGTTCGAAAAATTAAGCTGGTTTTCAGTGAAAATTTTAATGGCTGATGAGAGATTTTGAGGTGATACTGTCGCTTTAAGGACTTCCCACGGTGCGAGACGTCGCGCAGCGCTCTCGGGCGTCGTCGTCAGCCTGTTTCAAGCTGAAAACCTCCACATTTCAGGCTCTATTGATCCAGGATGTCGTGAGAGAACAGAGAAGTTTCAGAAGAAGTCGGTTTCAGCATTTTATCCGGATATTCCAATGTTAAAGGAGATTTTTTTAATGAAAGACGTGCGGATGGGTCCGTGCGGATGGGTCCGCGCGTCGGGACACAGCCGGCGCGGTGCGGCGGCACACGAAAAACACCTCCGTGTTGATAACCATTTGTAAAATCCAGGTGGCTTTTGATGGCTTTCAGTGGAGTGAGTATATGAGAAATTGTTTAACAGCTGGACATGTTCCAACTGTCCTTAAGGCTTCCAACAGAGGTGTTTTTCCTGTGGCGGAGCGTCGCGGTGGCTGCGAGCCGACGCTGCAATCCCAGACTATTCAGAACAACAAAAGATTGAGGCCTGTAGGCCAAGTAGTTTCTGAGATATGGCCAATTTAGTGTGCATGGGGTCTGTTGTTTTTTAGGCAAAAATTATCGCCGTCATTTCTGGAGCCATGTTCAAGGTAGAATATCTCAGCCAATAATGGATTTAGAGGCCTGACGTTTTTCTGTGGCAGTTGTCGTTGACACCCAGACCTGGACTATAGTCAAACAACAGACATTGACACTAAACTGTGAAGTTTCTGTATGCTCAAACTATGGAAGATATTACATTGACTATTGCGAGCATCCATGTTTGAGACACTGAAGCATACCATTACACTCAAAGAAGCCTTTCCATTTCTTGGCTTCTTAATGCCAGCTATACTGGTTATGAAATATGTAAATTTGGCATAAACTTGGTAAACAGTTATTGTGGGAGAAACCTCTGAAATCTAAAAAAACATATTGTGGTCGAATTCTATTAGAAGAAAAGCTCATGTGGGCAGTAAATAAAACTCTTCAAACTGATTCCATTTTGAAGGTATTGATATCTACTGTATGTGTTATAAATATGGCCTTCTTTATAAAACTCCTTCATGGTTAATATAAGCATCCAATTATGCCTAATTTGTGCACTCGCGGATGTATTTCTAGTGCTGAAATGACAATTTCATTTTAATTGTGCACACACACTGCATTCATATGATTCATGGCACACCCCAGAATGCTTGCATATAGATCTGCCAGGGAGATTCCCCAAGGTTTCCGCGGTTACTAGGCTTATAGCGTAGGCAATATCAACATCTTCCAATATTACACTTTTACTAGCCCCGGGTCCACTGGACCCGAAGAACCTATATGTAATAAAAATGTGAACGGGGTATAAGGGGGGTGCGTCATTGAAAATGTTTTCTGATTTATGTTCCTTACAGAAAATGAGCCAAGGCCAGTAAATCTTAATTTGACAAAATGAATTCTTAGTGTAAATTATTTTAAACTAAAAATTGAACCTTATAAGGGTTAAGTAAAAGTGAAATATGACATACTTTGTCTTACGTTTCATGTCATTTTATGTTACAGTGCATCTCCAAAGTATTCACAGCTCTTTACTTTTTCTACATTTTGATATGTTACCACCTTATTTCAAAATGGAGTAAATGCATTTTTCCCCTCAAATTTCTACTCACAATACCCCATAATGACATGAAAAAAGTGTTGCACCTAAGTATTCACACACTTTGCTCAATACTTTGTTGATGTACCTTTGGCAGCAGTTAGAGCCTTAAGACTTCTTGAATATGATGCCACAAACTTGGTGCACCTACCTTTGGGCAGTTTTGCCCATTCCTCTTTGCAGCACTTCTCAAGGTTCATCAGGTTGGATGGAGAGCATCGGGCACAGCCATTTTCAGATCTTTCCAGAGATATTCAATCAGATCCAGGTCTGGTCTCTGGCTGGGCCACTCAAGGACATTCACAGAGTTGTCCTGAAGCCACTCATTTGATTTCTTGGCTGTGTGCTTAGGATCATTGTCCTGCTGAAAGATGAACTATTGCCTCAGTCTGAGGTCAAGAGCGCTCTGGAGCAGGTTTTCATCCAGGATGTCTCTGTACATTGCTGCATTCAATCTTTCCTCAATCCTGACTCATCTGCTGCTGAAAAACATCCCCACAGCATGATGCTGCCACCACCATGGTTCACTGTAGGGATGGTGCCTGGTTTTCCCCAAACATGATGCCTGGCATTCAAAGAGTTCAGCCTTTGTATCATCAGACCAGAGAATTTTGTTTCTCATGGTCTAAGAGTCCTTCAGGTGCCTTTTGACAAACTCCAGGCGGCTGCTATGTGCCTTTTACTAAGGAGTGGCTTCCGTCTGGCCACTGTACCATACAGGCCTGATTGGTGGATTGCTGCAGAGATGGTTGAAGATTATCCTCTCTGCACACAGGAATGCTGGAGTGACCATCAGGTTCTTGGTCACCTCCCTGACTAAGGCTCTTCTCCACTGATCTCTCAGTATAGACGGGCGGCCAGCTCTAGGAAGAGTCCTGGTGGATCCAAAATTCTTTCATTTACAGATGATGGAGGCCACTGTGTTCATTGGGACATTCAAAGCAGCAGAAATGTTTCTGTACCCTTCCCCAGATTTGTGCCTCGAGACAGTCCTGTGTTGGAGGTCTACAGACAGTTCCTTTGACTTCATGCTTGGTTTGTGCTCTGATATGCACTGTCAACTGTGGGACGTTATATGTAGACAAATGTGTGCCTTTCCAGTTCATGTCCAGTCAACTGAATATAACCCAGGTGGACTCCAATTAAGCTGTAGAGATACCTGTTAAGTGGAAACAGGATGCACTTGAACTCAACTGTGGCAAAGGCTCTGAATAATTATGTACATGTGAATTAAATGGACTGCATTTATATAGCACTTTTCCATCTGCATCAGACACTCAAAGCGCTTTACAAAATAATGGCTCACATTCACCCTGATGTGAGGGTGCTGCCATACAACGTACTCACTACACACTGGGAGCAACTAGGGGATTAAGGACTTTGCCCAAGGGCCATTAGTGATTTTCTGGTCAGGCTGGGATTTGAACCGAGGATCATCTGATCTCAAGCCCAACACTTTAACCACTAGACCAGGGGTATTCAACTCCAGTCCTCAAGGACCGGTGTCCTGCACCTTTTAGATGTGTCCCTGGTCCAACACACCTGAATCAAATGGCTGAATTACCTCCTCAGTATGCAGTCACGTTCTCCAGAGTGCTAGTAATGACCTCATAAATTGACTCAGGTGTGTTGAAGCAGAGACACATCTAAAATGTGCAAGACACCGGCCCTCAAGGACTGGAGTTGAAGAGCCCTGCACTAGACCATCAATTCCCCTGAATTCTGAGTATTTTATTTTTAATAAATTTGCAAAAATCTAAAAAAAGAAACTTTTTCACTTTGTTGTTATGGGGTACTGTTGTAAAATTTTGACGAAAGAATTTCATCCATTTTGGAATAGGGCTGTAACATAACAAAATGTAAAAAGTGAAGCACTGTGAATACTTTCTGGATGCACTGTATGCACCATTCATGAATAATGTTTAAAAGGTTAAAACACATTCATATTGAATGGAAAAACACATTAATATTCGATGGATGGAACATGTAAAACTTACATACAGGAGCTGGGGCGGTTGTGTGTAATGGTTTGCACGTTGGTCTGTTATGCTGACGATCTGGGTTTGTTTCCAGATTGCAGCCAAGCTTCCAGCTGGCACTTCGAACAGGGTTGCGGGAGAGGTGGAGAAACACCTGTCGTGGGTCCATCTGGAAATAAGCTTTGAGCTTTTGTTGGCTACCCACATTAAATAAAAAAGACCTCACAAAGCTTTAATCTTGTGAAGCAGAAAGCTGAGCTTTGACAGGTACTTTATATATATATATATATATATATACACACATATAATATGGAACCAAATTTGCACTCTAAATGGAGCAAAACTGCACTTTAAATGCAATGCAACACAAATGGAACAAATTAATCCATGTCATGTGACATACAAAGCACCAATCAAATGACAAGGATCCACTCAGCCATTATATAAATGACTATAAGTCTTCAATGGTTAATGCAATATTTTTGGCAAACACTATGATGCAAAGCTGAAAGTTGACCTTTTAGTCACATGTCTACAGGTCATGAAGCTGCAAATGATGAAGCTACAGACAAAAGCACTATGCTTAGTTTCTCGTGAGCCACAAAAGTGTATAAATCCTTCGGAGTTGTCATATGTGTCTTAGTAGCTTCCCTTAAGAGTCTCCATTTTCCACCATTTCTCTCAGTTTTTGAGAACTATCTACGCAGATAGATTTATCATATAGTACCATGCTGTTTGTCTTTATTAATAATTGATGTAAATGAAGTCCAAGACATATTCATTGACTGGAAAAATGTTCATGTATCCATTCCCTTCTTGTCACATTTGTTTCACCTTCTCAATGTGACACTATATGAAATTCTCACCATGTGTTCTCTCAACTGCTGTCATTGTTGCCCCTCTTAGAATGCACCACATCACTCAACTTTACAGGCTGGATAAGAGTTTTATTTCAGACAGCAGTGGAAAGCATTAGGTATGCTCGGGGAGTGTGAGAGCCAATTGCGTTGGCTCTCCTCACACAGCTGGCTTTGCTCCCCTGCTGGGCATCTGAGAGGCGCCCACAATCGTAAGCAGGTGGAAGCGGCCTTACCTGAAGGACTGTTTCTTATGAACAATCCGTTCAAATCTAATCAAAGTGACACAATGTGCCATACTCTTGCATCAAAGATATCCCCCCTCGTCTCCCGTTAAGCCGAGTGCATAGAAGTAGACCCTTTTGAACACCCTCTCGTCAGAAATCAGCAGTGTTTGGTAGATGAGATAAAGTAGCTATGGCGTTTCTCACTACAAAGTTCACACAGAGGCAGACAGCAGGCTGTTCACTGCACATGATGTGGACTGTTTTAACACATGGGTTTGTGTGTTTACCTCAGCGAAGGTGAACGAAAGATGAATAAATTTCACTTTTAATGGGACATATTATTGACTTATTGACACCTATTATGTTTTCACAGGAGGAAAAGTACAAGGATTTGGTTTATGCATCTCTTGTACTATAACAATTCCTGTTGTGATTGAAGGTCTTTATAATGACATTGATGAATGTACATTCGGCTAATGCTGTAGCATGACTCAGCATGTGCTGGTCTGTAGGACATTTTATCAATTATTACCTCGACCAACGAAATTGCTTATGGTTATGTTGGTTATGGTTTTGCCCCTGTTTGTTTGTTTGCCTGTTTATTTGTTTTTAAACAGCCACAATTTTTCATATATTATTATGATTTTTTTTTTACTGACGATTCATATCCTGATAGGTGAGAACAAGGTCATAGGTCAAAAGTTAGGAACAATCCTTGAAAATGGGAAAAAAAAATCCCTATCTTTAACACTGAACGAATTTTCAAAAATTCATAAGTCTGTCAAAAAAGATCAAATTTCTTTCAGATTTGAGAACAACATGTAGTAGGGATGAGGGAGTACACCACTACCTATATCTCTATCTGTTCAACCATCTAAATTATCTGTATCTGTACGGGGGCGGGGCCTAAACCGTAAGTGTGCATGGTTTAATTGGAAATGGGTGGGGCTGAAATTGATATGGATTGATCAAAAGTTGCTATAAACTCAGAACATGAATATTCTTAAGTGTATGAATGAATAACAGAACAGCCTCAGAATTGAGCTCCAGTGTAGTAGGAAATTATGAACTACTAAGTATGCATGAACAAGAGTTGTCATACTCAACACAACTTTGTTTTTTTTTTTGTTTGTTTGTTTGTTTGTTTTTGTTTTTTAATTTTATGATCAAACTGTGATTTTTTTTTTTTCCAATTATTAATTTTTACTACCCAACGTTCTTGGCATTTTTTTTCCACACAAAGTTAAACAATGTTGATTAAGGTGTGTGTGTCTGTCTGTCTGTCTGTGTGCATGTGTGTCTGTGTGTGTGTCTGAGTGATTGCATGAGAGGGAGAGAGAGAGAAGTTGTTCTACTGACCAATTTATTTTTTATGAACTGCAGTGAGAAAGTGTCAGATACTGCATGCAGCCATATACAATAAAAATATTAATATAGGCTCCTTTGTCTGTTCAGCTATATGTGTGTATGTGTGTAAGTGGTCTCTAAGACTGTTTATTTTTTTTAATGATCTGTGTGAACTTGGTGATTCATGCAAACATCCAGTAATGGCAAACAGGGAAATAATATGTCAGCCTTATTCACTGTATTCTTCTCAAAAGCACCGCGTTCAGTAGGAGTAAAGTTTTCCCACTGACTTTATATCACCAGCCAAACTAAGAGCAAGCATACAGTTAAAAAAAAACAACAGACCAGAGTGGAGGCAGCGACCGACGTGTCTTGTCAGATGCACCGCGTACGTTACGAAACAAGTTCACCAAGTAACTTTAAATATCATACAAACTGAAATAGAGGCAAGCTGAAGAAAGCCTAAGGGGTACTGAAGAGAGCAGCAATGTGAGCTCGAGTCAAGCCAGGCACAGAGAGATCAGTCCCTGTCTGTGTGTGTGTCTGAGAGGCTACAGAGACGTGTCTATGTAGGGAGGAGCGGACGCTGTGTGTGACTGGCAAATCACAGAGTGTGAAGTCAGTTACCCAATGAGGATTTGCCTTTAGCACAAGCACAGATATTGACGGGTTTTACTCGTATCATGCTCATAATCGTCAAAAATGCTTTATCCATACCGGATACTCATCTGAAATGAGTATCCAGCTCAACCCTAGTATGTAGGATGATGTCCTTTATTGACTGAGAAAGTTTGATTCAGATCTGATCCGTATTGCAGATTTTGTAGCCATTTAAATTTAACATTGAAAACACCATTTAATATATATTTTTTACATTATATCTGCTTAAAACATGCCCCAATTACTCTCAATATTTGAAAGTGAGGTGGAGACTGGCACTCAGTATCGCCTGACAAAGTTTGATCTGGATCTGATCTGGATTGTGGATTTTGTGGACAACTGAATTTAATATTAATAAGCCCATTTGGTGTACATTTTGCTTTATATTTCAATCAAAAGTGCCTCAATCACTCTCATTTGTGGCAATGAGGTGCAAACTGGCACTCCCAATGAATAGACGAAGATTGATCCACATCTGATCCATATTGCAGATTTAGCAGATAATTGACATTGACATTGAAAACCCCTTTAGAGCTATATTTTGTATTACATTTTAGCTTATGAAAAGCCACTTCTAACTGAACTTTGACCTTTTTTCCCAAGGTAAAAATTTGTGGAATTGGAAACTAGTCTTGGCAGAGGTTTGCGCTCTATGAGCGTGGTCCTCTAGTGTTTAAACATATGGCTTTGATATGTAGAAAGAACGAAAGAAGGAAAGAAAGTAAATACAGACGTAAAAAGTAATATAGATGTCCTAGTATTGAGCTGAGGATTGATTTGTTTGGATTGGGCTGTTTTGAAGATTTAGGCATTTTCAGGAGGCTCGGGAAGTGACATCATGAAGACTGATCTTTGTCCTTTGTTTAGTCCAGGAGTCATAAATTGCTTGCTTTCATACCATCTCATCTCCTTCACACTGTTCTTCGGTCAACAGTAACTTTAACTGCTGTCATGGCGTTGGCTTCAGTTACTGATCAAAGCAAACCTCTAAGCAACTGCAGAGCTGCTTTTAATGTCTATTGTACTTTCATTTGTCAGCCTATCACTAATCCACTACTGCATTTAAAGAACATGTTTCACCACTATTTCGATGCTATTGAAAATAAAGCTTTTTATCTTGCTTTTGTTGACCCTGTTTTGTCAGTTTCAGTAGAACCACAGTCTATAAATAAAATATGATGAACCTGATTGTAGGATGACCCCATTTTTCAAAATCTATTTTTCAAAAAATACTTTCTGAAGACCAAACTTTTTTTTTTTTTTAACTAAAGGAGGTTATTTTGTTGGAAACTAACGCCAATTAAGGACACAGTGCTATTCTCATACCATATAGGGCTGCAGCTAAAGAATATTTTTGGAGTGGAGTATTCGAGCAATTATTTTACTGATTAATCAAGTAATTGAATAAAAAGTACAGTATCAATAGTGTCAGGACTTAATGGCACAATGTTGCTACACCATCATGCAAATTTTCAATTTAGGGTGTTCCCTCTACATTTTCCCTGTTAATTCTTTTTTCCAGGTCATTATGAGTTTTGGAGCTTTCCTGAATCATAAGGATCAGCAATTGACGAAATCCTCAGTCAGTCAGGCTGCGTGTGTAAGTGAACACAGCCTGTGAAAAACTGAGCTGTGGAGTCCAGCTTTTCCACGAAAGCCGCATTGATAAATCCACTGCTCGCCCTGTTGACTGTTTTTTTTTGTTTTGTTTTGTTTTTTTGTGGTAGCATGACAGTGTCACATACAGGCCTAGCATATATACTCCAGGGTTAAATGAAGCCTCAAGGCAAATAATTTACCTTGCACATTTTTTGTAAGTGAATTATTCCAGTTACTCAATTAATCATCTCAGCCTTGATATCATATTTATTGGGTGCTTGATAATTTTTGATGACTTGTTACATTTACCACCATTAGCTTAAAGTTTGCATCATAATCATCATCATTTACTTCAGTTGCTGGAGAAACTCACCTCTGTTTTGAGGAGGATCACTGCATCTTTCCATCATGCACCATTCTAAGAAAGTTAGAAAGTTTAGTCATGTTAATCGTAAAAGACACACTTGTTTCATGGGTATTTGGTGCCACCGAATGTTGTAGATGTACAGGTGCATCTCAAAAAATTTGAAGATCATCAAAAAGTTCAATATTTTTGTATGTTATTTCAAGAAAGTGAAAATTTTACATATTATAGACTCATCACATATAAACTAAACTGTTGCAACCATTATTTCATTTTAATTTAGATAATTATGGCCTATAGCTAAAAAACAAAAACCCTAAACATGTGTATTTCAAAATATTACAATATTCCGTTTCATGTTGAATAACACAATTTATACAATATAAATATCATCAGTCTCTCACTCTGGGTCAGTATGCACAACCACAGTCAGGTTGGACTGCTGACTGGACAGTTGCTTGGGAAAATACCACTTTGAGGTTTTCAGAAGTACAAATTAATGACATTCTTTAATAAGTATTTGACTAGAATTTGACATACTGCAAAAAATTTCCAGAATAAAGTAACCGAGTTTGGTTGGCTAAAGCAGGTCTTTCTTTGCTAATTTTGACACCTAGTTGTGTATATTTTTGCCACAAAAGACAAAAAAAATAAGTTGGATACCAAATTGATGCCTGTAAATGACAAAATAGAAGTAAAAATAAAATAGTAATTATAATAATAATACTGATAGTAGTAATAATGATACTACTACTACTACTAATAATAATAATAATAGTCTGCATATGATAACAAGAGCCTAAACAATTTATAAATACATTAAGACTGTAAATTAACATTAAAAATTACATAATTAAAAGGAAATAAAAGGGTTGAGTTCTACAAAAAACTGTTGAGATCTAAGGGCCCTGTCCCACTGGCGTTTAGGAGGATTTGCGTATGGATTGCGCACAAAATTGGCCCATATTCGCCAAACATCCGCAATATCCATGTAACATACTTGCATGAGTCGGCCATTATCCGAACACGCCCGTGATCATCCGCAGAGGCACACATGTCCGCAGCCAGGATTTTTGAGCTGTTCAAAAATCTGAATGCGGATAACATCCGCCTTACATACTCCATACATACTCAATTCATACACAGTACATACTCACTCTATGCGCAGTATATCTGCCGTTAACCGCTGATATCCGCAACTGATGGGGATTTGCAGCTTGGCAGCGGACTGGGATAGTGTATAAAATAGATATATTGCATGCCCATCATGTCCACATCACAAACTAAAATATGTTGTAGCGAATGCATACAAATTGGCCATGAGTAAACTGTTTTTATTACATCTGGGACTTTTATTTAACACCAACAAAAGGAAGAGTTGCTGTTTAGCACTTGACACTCTCAAACTCCGCTCCCCAAACTCATGAACAGTTAACCCTCGCATTACAACATGAACAACTCTGTGATCAACTTGTCCAAGTCCAGCAAATGCCCCAGAGGCTGTATTGTTGGTGTGAATAGTGATGCTGAAAGGAGCGAGTGCGCTTCTTTTATGACTGCAGTGCAGATGCCGTGCACGCCCAACATGTGCGCGATGCATTCATAATACACACGGAATACTGCCGTGATAATCTCAATGTGTCGGATCAGTTTCCTCACTACATGCATTATATAACCGTGATTGTTCATCATATATTCACTATATGTTATTAATATATCCGTAATTCATACTGGGACATTTGTCATTTTTGGCCATTTTTGTTGCGGACAACAACGAACGCTCACAATTTGTATACTCAATTCATGCGCAATTAATCCTCTCCCCAGTGGCACAGGGCCCTAAGGTTCTAAAAACATTCTGGACTCACATACTATTCCAACTCATTAGAAATTGCACAATTTATTACCACCCTTGAAAAATGTCAGCTACTTATTTTATAAACACTACCCAATCTAGAGCCCGTACATCCCCATGGGCAACACGCTAGTTATTATTATTATTATTATTATTATTCATTTTACTTAGAGCAAAGGATTGCAGATATTCAAAGTAGGAAACAGCTGATCCTCACTTAATGACAATACAGCAGTAGAGCGGAAACATGAATGAAGGAGCAACAAAACATTTTGGGATGGCTGTCAAAATTTGGTGTCGTAAAGTAAGGGAATGCAGAACATAAAAGCATTTTAAAATATTCCTCTTTAGAGGCGCCAGGCATGAAGGCCCAGTGCTTATCCAGGAATACCATCACATGAAGCAGATGAGGGTCCATGACTCCCACTGGATGGGACCCAGTCCATCATAGTTTACTTCCCCAGCCAAGGCCAGTACCCATTTACAGCTGATAGACTGGCACTAGGCAGATCAAATTTCTTGTCCACAGAAACAAACAGGAAGCCTAAGACACTCCTGGAATGAAATCTAGGCCAATAATATATTCGTAGTCCAGTGATGGCAGCCTGGTGGTTACAACAATGGGCTTGTGATGAGATGATCCTTGGTTTGAATCCCTGTCACACAGTCCTTAACCCAAAAGTTGCTCCCGGTATGCATTTGAGCATGTTGCATATCAGCACCCTGACAGTGATGTGTGAGTGAATGTCTGAATGTGAGTCATCACTGCAAATTGCTTTGAATATCTGCATTAGATGGTGGATTAGAAGTGCTTCAGAAATATTGTTCTATTAACTCATTTAAGGTCTGCTCCTTTCTCTGCCTTTGACCAAGGCAGTGCCTATGTCTGGAGTTGGTCCCTGGGTGGTGGACTGTGGCTGCCCACTGCTCCTAGTGGTTAGATTGTGTCTAACTGTAATTAGGATCGGTTAAATGCAGAGGACAACTTTTGTTGTATTTATATATATATATATATATATATATATATATATATATATATATATGCAGTGACAATAAAGGCTCTATTCTATATTCTATTATCCTATTCTATCCCATAGAGCCATCTGCTGTGCAACCTATGATTAATCAGAGAATCAGCTCTGTGTCACATAGAGCAGCATTTATTGGGAACGTTTCTGGCATCATCACACACACTTGCATTTTAGGATGATGGCACTTTGGTTAGTCCACTGACTTCATTCGGCTTCATAGGTTAAAATCCCTTCACTGTCCATTTAGACAGTCCACTGATTGAATTGATGTTATTTGCATACTGACACCACTATACTACAGCCAAATGATGCAATGACTGCTGTTGTCATGGTGCAGTGACACTGGTATGGGATCAAAACTTTGAATTTGCCAGAGTGCTGTGTATTGGCTTGATGGCCCGACATTTGACCAGAGGGATGGTCATTTTCCAGTCTTGCTGGTTCCTTGTGCCCTGAGGTCATTAACCGATCACCTGTTCGACACCTGCTGCCCATTTTCTCATCAGTGATAAATACAATACTCACTCACTTGTTGCCAAATTATTTTTGTAAACTCATTGATGTATATATTTTTTCAGTAATTGCTCAATAATCACCAAATAATCAGTAGAATACTTGATTAGGAAAATAATTGGGTAGTTACAGCTGAAGTTTGGAGATACAGCCTGCAAGTGGCAGAAGGAAATCAGTTTTGCGATTTGTGCATGTCCCTGAATAATAATTTATGCATCTCCCAGGTGCTATTGAAGTAAGCACTCGCATAAGATTCAGGTGAGGAAACTGATTCCCGCACTGTTACTGGGTTTGCCACCAGATGGAATGCGGTAATGTGTGGTTACCCTGGAGACAAGATAAAGGGTTTAACCAGGGGGCTCTGCTCTGTGCTGACTGACAGCCAATGTCCTCGCTCACATCACCTGCACTGGTGGAGGTGATCCATCCAGTTGCCGCAGTCTGATTAACACTCACATGACAGGAAAATGCAGTGTTGTTCTGTTTCATTGTGCATGAAGACAATGCAAAAAAAAAAAGTCACTAATAAAACTAAAAATAGGATATATATATATATATATATATATATATATATATATATATAGTTAAATAAAAAATAACTGTTGCTACTGTGATGCAAACGTAGTTTTTCCTTATTCTTATTTCATGATAATAATTCAAATGGTGAATAAAATCTAGAAACATCAAAAGCATACTTCTTTCCTTTCATTACTTCCTTGAACATTTCAGCTTTTTCACTCCGCATATTCAAAATTAAATGCAGTAAATTCTTGAACCTGTCAGAGGAGCAGCAGAGGAGAGAGATGAAATGTAGACAAAACTACAAAGGCTCCACTTCCCAAATGCTCAACTGAAGTGCATCTTTTTAATCTTTCCTTACGTCATTTGTTGTTATGGAGAAGCTAATCTGCCGATCAGTATATTGCTGTATTACATTAAGCCAACTGACGAAGAATTATTTGCATACGTCATATTTATATACTGCACCTCTCTTTTCATAATAAATTATTTTTTTTGTGAGCGAACTTTTGTGTGTATGACTACAGGTCTGGTGTACCTTTCCTATATTGTGAGTCCAAGTCTTGAAGCCTCACAAACAGGGCTGCAGCTATCGTTTATTTTAGTAATCGAGTATTCTATCAATCATTCTGGTGATTGATGGAGTAATCTGATAAATTTCAATTCAGTTTATTCAATTTATAAAAGTGCCAAATCATGACATCGCCCCAAGGTGCTTCACACAAAACAGTTCAGAAACAGTTTAAAATAAATTAAAAACATGTTTAAAAACACAATTAAAAGCAAAGATTAAAAGAATAAAATTTAAAACCAAACTTTATTTCAGTCTTATCAGAATTTAGAAGTAGGAAGTTACTAGACATCCAGCCTCTCATTGATACAAGTCAATCCTCTAGTGTTTTTATAGAGTTGAGATTACCATCATCAGCATAGCAATGAAAGGCAATCCCAAAATACCACAGTATATGCCCAAGGGGTGCTATATAAAGGGAGAAAAGCAGGGGATCCAAGACAGATCTCTGTGGAACCCCAAATTTCATATCACTAAGGTTAGAAGTAGTGTTATCGTATAAAACACAAAGAGAGCGACTGGATAGATTTGACGTCAACCATGCAAGGGCACTTCCAGTAATCCCAAAATAATGCTCCAGCCTATCAAGTAAAACATGATGATCCATGGTATTGAATGCAGCCCTAAGATCTAACAACACCAAAACCGAAGTGGTGTGTCAATCCATTTCAAACAGAAGATCGTTCACCACTTTAGTAAGAGCTGTCTCTGTGGAGTTGTATTTTCTAAAAGCAGGCTGCCTTGGCTCAGAAAGATTATTCTCAGTAAGGTGGACCATAAACTGCCATGAGACCAGTTTTTCCAGAATTTTAGACCAAAATGATAGATTTGATATCAGCCTATAATTTTTCAATTCACTAGGGTCAAGATTAGGTTTCTTAAGTAACTGTTTAATCACTGCAGATTTAAAACATTTAGGAACAGATCCAGAACTTAATGAAAGATTAACAGTTTCCAGTGCTGTCGGCCCAAGAATAGATCGGAGGTCCTTAAACAGTTTTGTTTGGATGGGGTCAAGTAAATAGGTTGTGCTTTTTGTAGACATTACAAGTTTCATCAGCACATCTAGTGAGATACCATCAAACTCTGTAAATCTAGGTGGCACCCCAGCATTGGCACCCACCACAATAGCAGGGTGTGGTGGGTGAACTAGTGCGTGCTGGGATATGTTTAACCTAATGTCTTCAATTTTCTGTGCTGTCACACAAAGACTTCAAAGTCCTGTGCTGAAAATGGAGAATGACTTACAGGTGGATGTCCATGAAGAAGTATTGCCACCGTGTCGAACAAGAACTTTGAGTTATACTTGTTGTTATTAATCAAATCAGAGTAATAGGCCTGCTTTATAGTTACAGTAATAGTGTATGCTTTTTGTCTAAGATGGCATTGTGCCACACAAGATGGAATACTTGTAGTTTGGAACTGCGCCATTTCTGTTCTAAAGCTCTAACCTTCTGCCTAAGGTCACACAAGTGACCATTAAACCAAGGTGACCATGCTTGGGGAGGGCGTGGTTTTAGTAAAGGTGGCGCAGTCATATTAAGTGTAGTTTTAAGCACTGAATTCAAACCATCCACAAGACTGTCTACTGACTGGGCATCCTCTGAGCTTGAGGCTAAGATACCAGGCAATCTAGCCTCAAGTTCAGTCACAGTTGAGGGGGTTAATATGTCGCCACTGTAATAAACAAGGTTGTTCTGCTAAACACGGCATTGAACATGTAAACCTAATAAGTGAGTGGTTAGAGACCACCGATGCAAGGGACAAGATATCAACATTCGTAACAGCAATGCCACGTGTGAGAACCAGGTCCAGGGTATTTCCACTAATATGCGTCGAACCCCGAATGCATTGCTGGAATCCCACTACATCCACAATTTCCATAAATGATTTATAGACAGGATCAGAGGGCTTATTTATATGAATGTTAAAATCACCAATAATCAAAATATTATCTGCACTATTTGATAAATCAGAAATTAACACACCAAATTCATCTAAGAATTCCGAGTATGGACCAGGGGGCCTATAAACAATGACAAAATAACACGACTGATTTCCATTCTTCTGGCCGTGACAATACACAGCATCATGGACAGAGCAGAGAATCAGATGTTCAAAGGAATTATATTTCTGACCCCCAACAGCTAATAAAGTAAACCTAGATCTATAAATAAAAGCAACACCTCTGCCTTGCTTCATCTCATGAGAGACATGACTAAATGTATATGCTGGTGGGCAAGCCTCATTTAAGGGAAGGATAGCTGCAGGTCTAAACCAGGTGTCACATAACACAATAAATATAATAAGTACTAACCCAAAAGGATAAAAAATGCTTTTACATTTTTAAACAACATCAATAGTCCAGGGCTCTCCCTAAGCAATGGCATAATGTCGCTGCGCCACTACGCAGCTTGTAAATTTAGTGTATCTGTTTCTGTTTTCCTGGGTAATTATTTATTTTTTCATGGCTTTACAAGTTTTGGATCTTTTACAGTGTCAGGAGCTCAGCCCTCCCCTGACACCGGACCGTAAGTGCAGGCAAACGGTGTAATCCTCAGTCTGTCAGGCTGCACGTGAACGCGAACACAGCCTGTGGCAAACTGGGCTCTGGGAGAGGATTTGCCCAGACTGACTCCAAATGAAGTCGCATGAGGCACTCTCTCTCCCTCCCTCTGTTTTGCTGTCTTGCTGTGCATACAACTGACTCTGAACTTTAAGATCTGATGTTACGAGCCCTGGTGAGGCATCAGTGCATCTCGCTGTACGTCTGCAAAGGCGAGTGCCATTTGCTTTCATGTACCATTTTGAGAAAGGAGCGCATTTCCCAAAATAAATAAAAGCACTTCATTTAGTTATATTCGGAATCGGTTTCACTTTAAATGCGCAGTAAGTCTATTTCACATGATGAGCGTGGACCCTCTTTCTCTTAATAGGCTTTATTTTACTCTTGTGTCACATTGAAAAGCTGTACCAGACTAGCTCTTACACGGCTTATGTGCATGCTCTAGTCTTCTTCTGTTTTTTTTTTCTATGTAAAGATGTATTCAGTTAGTTGCTTCATCCTGCACAGACGATGAAGCAACACTCCCTCTGTGTTTGTTCTAATTTGAGCTTTGCTGTTTTTAATTATTTAAAAACAGCGCAGCTAATAATGGCAGCCTAGCTATTTATGGTTTTGTACTGACATTTTTGGAATCTGGTATTTAGCTGGTTTTTGTAGTTGTGTGGGTATTATTATTTATTTATTTATTTATTTATTTATTTATTTTGGCTGTTGGGCTGGTGTTGGGCTGGTGTTGGGCTGATTTTGAGTGGCTATTTGGTTGGTTTTGTCCCCCATACCAGGCAACCTGGCTGGTATACTGCACTGCATCAAGCTATATATCAGCATGTGAAACTGAAGGTTTAGAATCGAGATGTAACACAACACAGATGCAACAGAATTGCATTTTTAAATGAAACCAATGATCTTGTACTAAAACATTGTTGAATGACTCATAGATGGACATCAGTAAGTTATTCACATCTTTGGAAAAACCTTGTGACTGTAACAATGGTCCAAGCAGTGGGTCACCCCTCTGAGTCTTTTCTGCTTCAGGTTTCTTCCTCAGTAACACCAGAAGGAGTTTTTCCTGACCACTGTCACCTGTGTGCTTGCTCAAGGAGGTTGGTAAGGCAGACCTTACCCGTGTGAAGCACCTTGAGGGAGATTTGTTGTGATTTGGCACAATATAAATAAATTGAATTGGAATGAAGCTTAGACAGAAAAGCAGTAAGGAGAGCTGATGGTGATGATGAGGGAGGTAAGGTCAGGCTGTAGTTGGTGACAAACATGCCAGCTAACACACTGGTGAATGTGCAAGGATTATGGCAGTGATACACAGTGAATTTTACAGAGTAAAATTTACTCTGCTGGGATAACATTTGGTCCTGGTCCAAATAGAGTTAAATACAGTCATGGCTGTGAAAACTCAGCAGATCCGAGGAATTCCACGGATTTCATCATGGGGGGGAATTAGTGTTGTACTCTAATTGTGATTGCCACTGAGTTTTTAAAATGCTATTCACAAAGTCTTTCCTTTTTTTACGACATCGTGCAAGTTTCATAAGTCCCCGGACACTGATATGTGTGTACAAATCTGTGTCCTTGGATCCATGGAACTTTGCGGAGGAAAAATGCCACTCAGAGCGTAGCTGTTACGACAGTTGTCGTAAAGCGGGACTGGTTGGTTGCTGCGGTGACGCTGTGTGGCTCCTGCAAGACGCTGAAGCTAAATGTAGCATGTGGACATCGCAAACTTTTAGAGCTCTCAAGTTTTTAAAAGAAGAAATTTGCAGCATGTCTGTGTCACGGAGCGTCATCAAACAGAGCGAAGATGGTGAGAAAGACCGTTTGATAAGGACAAGAATCTGTAGAAATGTCGCTGGCTTCATAAACACACCTGAAAGATAAACGGGAAAAGCAAACTGCCATCAAGGAACACGGTAACAATTGTTCTCTCCCTGGAAAATAAGCATTGTGCTGTTCAAACAGGATTTTAGACAAGATTATGTGAGTTTTTTATTATTAATGTAGACTTTCTTTCATTGGAAAAAAGACATTGTGGCTTTGAATGGATTTACAGGAATTTACACAAGGGTATAAATGAGTTTTTATTAATGTAGACTTTTTTCATGGGGAAAAAAGACACTGTGGATTTGCAGGACTTTACACAACTATGTGACATTTTTACAATAATAATTGATATTTTACCCTGATTTTCAAAATATTCTACAAGCTTTAGCTGTGGTTTTTGAAATACTTTAACAGTCTTGTCAGTCTTCATGAATTTCATGTAGTTTAATTGCTCTGAGTTAATGCATAATTTGGTTTACAATTAAAAGGAACATCATTCCAGGTCCAAATTCCACAGCATATTCTGTTATTTCAACATTATCATTGACAGTTCAAATGAAAGATTGAGTTGAGGATCATTTAAATATGTCAGATCAAATCAAATCAGTTTTGTTTATATAGCGCCAAATCACAACAAACAGTTGCCCCAAGGCACTTTATATTGTAAGGCAAAAGCCATACAATAATTACAGAAAAATCCCAACGGTCAAAACGACCCCCTATGAGCAAGCACTTGGCGACAGTGGGAAGGAAAAACTCCCTTTTAAGAAACCTCCAGCAGAACCAGGCTCAGGGAGGGGCAGTCTTCTGCTGGGACTGGTTGGGGCTGAGGGAGAGAATCAGGAAAAGGACATGCTGTGGAAGAGAGCAGAGATCAATCACCAATGATTAAAAGCAGAGTGGTGCATACAGAGCAAAAAGAGGTGAATAAAAAGAAACACTGATTGCATCATGGGAAACCCCCCAGCAGTCTAAGTCTATAGCAGCATAAGGGATGGTTCAGGGTCACCTGATCCAGCCCTAACTATAAGCTTTTTCAAAAAGGAAAGTTTTGAGCTTAATCTTAAAAGTAGAGAGGGTGTCTGTCTCCCTAATCTGAACTGGGAGCTGGTTCCACAGGAAAGGAGCCTGAAAGCTGAAGGCTCTGCCTCCCATTCTACTCTTACAAACCCTAGGAACTACAAGTAAGCCTGCAGTCTGAGAGCGAAGCGCTCTATTGGGGTGATATGGTACTATGAGGTCCCTAAGATAAGATGGGACCTGATTATTTAAAACCTTATAAGTAAGAAGAAGAATTGTAAATTCTATTCTGGAATTAACAGGGAGACAATGAAGAGAGGCCAATATTGGTGAAATATGCTCTCTCCTTCTAGTCCCTGTCAGCACTCTAGCTGCACCATTTTGAATTAACTGAAGGCTTTTCAGGGAACTTTTAGGACAACCTGATAATAATGAATTACAATAGTCCAGCCTAGAGGAAATAAATGCATGAATTAGTTTTTCAGCATCACTCGGAGACAAGACCTTTCTAATTTTAGAGATATTGCGCAAATGCAAAAAAGCAGTCCTACATATTTGCTTAATATGTGCATTGAAGGACATATCCTGATCAAAAATGACTCCACGATTTCTCACAGTATTACTGGAGGTCAGGGTAATGCCATCCAGAGTAAGGATCTGGTTAGACACCATGTTTCTAAGATTTGTGGGGCCAAGTACAATAACTTCAGTTTTATCTGAATTTAAAAGCAGGAAATTAGAGGTCATCCATGTCTTTATGTCTGAAAGACATTCCTGCAGTTTAACTAATTGGTGTGTGTCCTCTGGCTTCATGGATAGATAAAGCTGGGTATCATCTGCGTAACAATGAAAATTTAAGCAATGCTTTCTAATAACACTGTCTAAGGGAAGCATGTATAAAGTGAATAAACTTGGTCCTAGCACAGAACCTTGTGGAACTCCATAATTAACCTTAGTCTGTGAAGAAGACTCCCCATTTACATGAACAAATTGTAATCTATTAGATAAATATGATTCAAACCACTGCAGTGCAGTGCCTTTAATTCCTATGGCATGCTCTAATCTGTGTAATAAAATTTTATGGTCAACAGTATCAAAAGCTGCACTGAGGTCTAACAGGACAAGCACAGAGATGAGTCCACTGTCTGAGGGCATAAGAAGATTGCTGTTTCTGTACTATGATGAATTCTAAAACCTGACTGAAACTCTTCAAATACACCATTCCTCTGCGGATGATCAGTTAGCTGTTTTACAACTACCCTTTCAAGAATTTTTGAGAGAAAAGGAAGGTTGGAGATTGGCCTATAATTAGCTAAGATAGCTGGGTCAAGTGATGGCTTTTTAAGTAATGGTTTAATTACTGCCACCTTAAAAGCCTGTGGTACATAGCCAACTAATAAAGATAGATTGATCATATTTAAGATTGAAGCATTAACTAATGGTAGGGCTTCCTTGAGCAGCCTGGTAGAAATGGGGTCTAATAGACATGTTGATGGTTTGGAGGAAGTAACTAATGAAAATAATTCAGAACAATCGGAGAGAAAGAGTCTAGCCAAATGCCAGCATTACTGAAGGCAGCCGAACGAGGAAAGTTTGGGAAAGAAAAAAACTCCATTGCTGCTGTGTTGAATACACACAGCACCACTGAAGCAAAAAAAAAAAAAAAAACCCATAACCACAGAAAACGGTCACAGAAAAACAGTAAACAACAGTAAACAATCGCAGCAGACGACAGCCGAGACTTGAATGTGTCCAGTGTTCAGACAGACAGCCCGGAGGCTGCCCTTGGCGCCATCAACAGGCCTTATCTGTCCATCCTGGTGGGGATCCCAGTCCTGAATCAGTCCACCAGAGTCCAAGGTCCCACAGTCAACATCACAGGACTGGGAGAGGGAAAGACAAGAGAGGCGGGGTAAGACGAGGAGCGAGGCATCAGGAGAGTTCTTCGGGGGGAGGATTTTATCCCAGCGACCTTGAAGGGCAGCTGGTGTTTGGAAACCAAATAGATATCCAGATTAACAGACACCTGAAAGATTCCACTGTCTGAAACTTCAGAGTGGCTCCCAAATACATCTGAATAGAGGAGAAGAGATGTGGTCATTACTGACGATCAAAGCGGTTTTCCAGTGCAGCCATTCTCCCCAAGATGGATTCCAGCGTGCGGTTAACACCCGCCGACAGCTGACACTGCCCTTCCAATCGAATCGATCATGTGGGGCAGCCTGGATGGGCCAATTAATGCCGCCTCCACCTTCTTAATTTTCCGGTAAACCAGTGCTATGGCCGCTCCACACAGCAGAAACCCGGTCACCACAGCTCCAAGTAAGTAAACATCTTCAACGTCCTCCACAGACAATGTGTACAGGCATATGACTTGCCACCTCCGCCAACTGTCCATCACGTAACCCGCCACATGTGTCCCGGCAGGACAGGTCGGGTCCTCCGCTCCCGAGTGTCTTGTAGAAAAAATAGTGTCAATTGCATTCAGAGACCACTTGATTAGATCCATTTTACCGTTTCCAGAGGAGCAGGGCTGACAGCCTCACAGACAAACACGCTACAGTAGCAGGAAAGTTGGGGAGGGAGGAGGAAAGAAAAATGTGACCGTCCCGACCGAGAGCAAGAAGCAAATTTATTTTCTTCAATTAGTGATGAATAGTAAGATGTCCTAGCTTTACGGAGGGCTTTTTTTTTTATAGAGCAACAGACTCTTTTTCCAGGCTAAATAAAGATCTTCTAAATTAGTGAGACGCCATTTCCTCTCCAGCTTACGGGTTATCTGCTTTAAGCTGCGAGTTTGTGGGTTATACCGCGGAGTCAAGCATTTCTGATTTAAGGCTCTCTTTTTAAGAGGAGCTACAGCATCCAAAGTTGTGCTCTATGAGGATGTAAAGCTATTGACGAGATAATCTATCTCACTCACAGAGTTTAGGTAGCTACTCTGCACTGTGTTGGTATATGGCATTGAAGAACATAACAAAGAAGGAATCACATCCTTAAACCTAGTTACAGCGCTTTCAGAAAGACTTCTACTGTAATGAAATTTATTCCCCACTGCTGGGTAGTCCATTAAAGTAAATGTTATTAAGAAATGATCAGACAACAGGGGGTTTTCAGGGAATACTGTTAAGTCTTCAATTTCTATGCCATATGTCAGAACAAGATCTAAAGTGCGGTTAAAATGGTGGGTGGGCTCATTTACATTTTGAGCGAAGCCAACTGAATCTAATAATAGATTAAATGCAGTGTTGAGGCTGTCATTCTCAGCATCTATGTGGATGTTAAAATCACCCACTATAATTATCTTATCTGAGCTATGCACTAAGTCAGACAAATAGTCTGAAAATTCACAGAGAAACTCAGTAACGACCAGGTGGATGATAGATAATAACAAATAAAACTGGTTTTTGAGACTTCCAATTTGGATGGACAAGACTAAGAGTCGAGCTTTCAAATGAATTAAAGCTCTGTCTGGGTCGTTAATTAATTAATAAGCTGGAGTGGAAGATTGCTGCTAATCCTCCTCCTCGACCCGTGCTTCGAGCATTCTGACAGTTAGTGTGACTCTGGGGTGTTGACTCATTTAAACTAACATAATCATCCTGCTGTAACCAGGTTTCTGTAAGGCAGAATAAATCAATATGTTGATCAATTATTATATCATTTACTAACAGGGACTTAGAAGAGAGAGACCTAATGTTTAATAGACCACATTTAACTGTTTTAGTCTGTGGTGCAGTTGAAGGTGCTATATTATTTTTTCTTTTTGAATTTTTATGCTTAAATAGATTTTTACTGGTTATTGGTGGTCTAGGAGCAGGCACCGTCTCTACGGGGATGGGGTATTGGGGGGATGGCAGGGGGAGAGAAGCTGCAGAGAGGTGTGTAAGACTACAACTCTGCTTCCTGGTCCCAACCCTGGATAGTCACGATTTGGAGGGTTTAATAAAATTGGCCAGATTTCTAGAGATGAGAGCTGCTCCATCCAAAGTGGAATGGATGCCGTCTCTCCTAACAAGACCAGGGTTTTCCCAGAAACTTTGCCAATTATCTATGAAGCCCACCTCATTTTTTGGGCACCAATCAGACAGCCAGCAATTCAAGGAGAACATGCGGCTAAACATGTCGCTCCCAGTCCGATTGGGGAGGGGCCCAGAGAAAAGTACAGAGTCCGACATTGTTTTTACAAAGTTACACACCGATTAAATATTAATTTTAGCGACCTCCGATTGGCGTAACTGGGTGTCATTACTGCCGACGTGAATTACAATTTTACCAAATTTACTCTTAGCCTTAGCCAGCAGTTTCAAATTTCCTTCAGTGTCGCCTGCTCTGGCCCCCGGAAGACATTTGACTATGGTTGCTGGTGTCGCTAACTTCACATTTCTCAAAACAGAGTCGCCAATAACCAGAGTTTGATCCTCGGCGGGTGTGTCGCTGAGTGGGGAAAAATGGTTAGAGATGTGAACGGGTTGGTGGTGTACAGGGGGCTTCTGTTTAGAACTATGCTTCTTCCTCACAGTCACCCAGCCGGCCTGCTTTCCCGGCTGCTCGGGATCTGCTGGGGGACAGCTAACGGCGGCTAAGCTACCTTGGTCCGCACCAGCTACAGGGGCCTGGCTAGCTGTAGGATTTTCCAAGGTGCGGAGCCGAGTCTCCAATTCGCCCAGCCTGGCCTCCAAAGCTACAAACAAGCTACACTTATTACAAGTACCGTTACTGCTAAAGGAGGATGAGGAATAACTAAACATTTCACACCCAGCACAGAAAAGTTGGGGAGAGACAGGAGAAGCCGCCATGCTAAACCGGCTAAGAGCTAAGCTAGCGGATTCCTAAAAACACACAAAGTGAATAATGTGTGAATAATTTAGAGGTGATTCAGCAGAGAGAGTGCTTTAATTAAGGCACGTGAAGATTACACTGTGAAATAAATCGTTATTTAGTTATCTAGATCAATCTAATTACGCAGATTAAACAGCTAACAGATACAGCAAAACACAGCTGTGCTCCGGAACAGGAAGTGATACAATACTGCAGTGAGAGCTAACCACCAGTCAATTATGTACTTCTTTTGAGATTTTTTTTTTTTTCTTCCAGGAGTTGCTGAAAATGTATCATTAGATACAAAATTAGTTTGGTTTCTGGGGCCCTGCAGGCCCTAAATCCCGGCTCGACCCCTGCGAATTTTCCTCTGATTTCACAATTTCCATTTCACAGCCCTGTACAGTATACCCTATCACAGTGTAAAATCAGCTCTTATTAGAATAAAAACACTTGATTTGACAAGACGGTAGAACTGATTTCACTCTATAATAGAGCGTATTTAACTCTATTTACTCCATCCAGTCTCTGTGCTCATAAAGCGAGAGCTGTGTTTGGGTGCTCTTCAGTAAGTCGGACTCATTTACAGTGAGGGTTGGCCTCCGGTAGGGTTGTGCCTTGTCACCAATCCTGTTTGTGATATTCATGGACAGGATATCAAGGCGTAGTTGAGGGAGGAGAGTTTCCAGTTTGGTGGGCTCAGGGTCTCATCACTACTTTTTGCAGATGATGTGGTCCTGTTGGCTTCATTGGCCGGTGACCTCCAACACTCACTGGATCAGATCACAGCTGAGTGTGAAGCAGTTGGGATGAGGATCAGCACCTCTAAATCTGAGGCCATGGCTCTCAGCGGGAAGCCGATGACTTGCCTACTCTGGCTAGGGTATGCAGTCTTACTCCAAATGAAGGAGTTCAAGTACATCAGGGTCTTGTTCACAAGTGAGGGGATAATGGAGCATGAGATTGGCCGGAATTGTATTCGCTCTACAGTACTGTTGTAATGAAAAGGGAGCTTAGCCAAAAGGCAAAGCGCTCAATCTACTGGTCAATCTTCGTTCCTACTTTCACCTATGGTCATGAGGGTTGGGTCATGTCCAAAAGAACTAGCTCACGGCTACAAGTGGCCAAAATGGGCTTCCTTAGGAGGATAGCTGATGTCTCCCTTAAAGATAGGGTGAGAAGCTCGGTCATCCATGGGGAGCTCGGAGTAGAGCCTCTGCTCCTTCATGTTGAAAGGAGCCAGCTGAGGTGGTTCGGGCATCTGGTAAGGATGCCCCCTGCACACCTCCCTCGGGAGTTGTTCCAGGCAAGTCCATCTGGGAGGAGACCCCGGGGAAGACCCAGGACTAGGTGGAGAGATTATATCTCCACACTGGCCTGAGAACATCTCAGGATCCCTCACTCAGGGGTGGTCAATGTGGCCTGGGAAAGGGAAGTCTGGGATCCCCTGCTGGAGCTGTATCATGAAACAAATGGGCGTGGCCTGAAGCCGTGGAAAGACCTCCCTCCACTGATCTCAACATTATGAATGTTTCCTATTTGTGGCTGATGTATGACAAGTAATTTGAAGTTGTTTGTGTCAGAACATATTTATTCTTTATAGTGCCACCTAGCGGTTTTTATTAGGCATTTTCTGTATGTGGCTAGGTTCTTCTACCAACCTGGCAGAATCTATGACATTTGCAAATCCCACTAATGAGAAAACCCATCATTAATTAACCCTCTGGTGTCTTGGCTGTTTTGGGGCATTTTGACTACTTTTGGTTTTAGCTTCATAATTTACCTTAAAAAACTGTTTACCTAGCCTTGTTTGGTGTCATTTTTTCAGCACAACCTCACCTGTGTGACTTTACAGTTTCTTTCATTCTGACATACTGTTAAAACAGTTACCCAAAATTCAACCCAAAACATGAAATTCAAATCAGGAAAAAGTTTTGTTACTGTGAAAACCAGAAATATTTTTAATGAACCATTTTCATAATTTAGAATGTAAATATAAATTGTAAACTTCAAAAATATATGTAAAACTGTAGCATAAACAAAATTTTATACAAGAATTCACATTAAAATGCAGGAAATGCTTCAGGTTTTTTGTGGCTATTTACATGTAATAAGATGCCACACACATTATATTTGTGCCACTCAGAAAAACAATTCCTGTTCAATGCACATCAGAAGCTCCACGAATTTGCACAGATATTCCACCTCAATATCCATGGGTATTTTGTCCTAATTCCTTGTTTTTGTAGCATTTTTATTGATGTCCTGACTGTTTGTGGTAAAAAAAAAAAAAAAAAAAAAAAAAAACAGAAAACAACAACAAAAAATAGAAAAAGGTGTTTTGGACTGTGTGTGTGTGTGTGTGTGGGGGGGGGGGGTCTCTACATGAACTCCTGTGTTCTTCACCCCTGGAGCCTGCTGACTGCTGGGGCAATGTGTGTCTCCACCTTGCTCTGCTCCAGTGTCCAGACTCAGTGTTGGATCAGAAATGCATGAGTCCTGGACACGATGGAAGAAAAGTGCGTGGTCCAATCCAGTGTGCAAATCTCTGCATACAAATCAGTGAATCCAACTAGACCAGAACAATAAAGTCCACTTTATCATGACGCGCTCCGCGCTTTGATCATCTTCATGCACTTCAAAAAAAAGAGAGACTTGATGCGCTGTTCCAGATGCCCAATTATTTTGATGCACTAACTGAATAAAAACAAAAAACGACACCACACACTAACTACACACGCTAAAACACTCCACCACACACACTAAAACACACTGAAAGCAGGGCAAATAACACAAAACTTTCAAAACTGATCGCTTTCTCCTTTTCACTCTGCAAACCACAATTTCCCTTCGTTCAGTAAACAAATTATGTGGATTGGGGATCATTGTTTATTTGGAAATATATTACACCAGTGATAAAGAAAAATTTGTGTATTTTTTATTTGTTTCCTGTGGCAGACAGACAGACATGGAAGAAAAGTCCTGTTTGCAAAACACGTGTGTGTGCACACACAAACACACAGACCCACCCACGTGGGGTCTGTGCATTGTCATCAAACCCACGTAAAGTTGGTGAATGTGATTTGTTAGTTTCTGATTTTTCCCCCAAAGGTAACACCCCTTTTTTCTGCTGTAGTTGAGGGAGTCCTCTTTCTTCCCAGCCTTCTCGATCTTTCAACTGAAAGGAGGAAATTAGTCATTTTGCTGCAGCTGTCTGCAAGGCACGCAGTGAATATGAGAATATCATCCCCAAAAAACTTGCCTGAAATAGTAATCCTAATTCAAGTTATACTTGACCTATTAACAAAATTTATAAAGTGCTGTGGAGGTTGAAGTCTCCATGTTAAACACGCATTCAAGCAGACACTCAGGGTGGAGCCAATTGTGTACTAGCCTACATCTGCTTAATTAGGTCATGTGATTTTTGATGCGCTGGTGCGTTATTCGACTCCAGAGGGTTAAACCACATCACACATTGAAAGTCAAGAAACTTGCAGGCAATGCAGCAAAATTAAGGTTTCCAGTCCAGTTTTTCAAAGTCATGCTCCAGAGAATGTTTTGACACCAGTCTGGCCTTTCTGTGTCATAAATCCTGAGATTTGTTCACACCAGCCTATTTTGCATATTTCACAAATTGCTAAAAACTTATCTTGGCACTTATCTCTGGCCTATACCATTGGAAAGAGCTTAATCCACCCACCACAACAATGTAAAAATTTGCGTTGTTTTATTATTTATAGCATCACCTCACGTTTTTTACTGGCCATTTTTTATATACCATTTTTACTATGCGCTACACACCATAAACATTATTCTGGTTAAAGCTGTCAAATTTGGCAGCCATTGGTCCATCCCTTAATGAGAGTGCATTTTGAGTTGTGTTGGCTGTTCTAAAATGAATAAAAAAAAAGTATGAAATTTTTTTCAGGGGTGATTTATCATCATCTTTGGTCTGACAATAAAACAGCACCTTGTAGGACTCTCAGGACAAAACAAATCTACATTAAATTAGGAGCGATTTGTACCTTTGAAATTCAAAGAAAACATGCTTTACACCACCACCATGTGGCACAGTTCTACCAAATTTTACACTGCAGCTCTAACCAAGGCCATGCATATACCTGCCCAATTTTATGCCGTTCGGTGGTCCCATTAATGAGAAAATGCATCATGTATAAAGGGCATCATACATGGTCAAATGAAAAAGCCACGGAATTGAAAACAGAGCAAAACATTTTATGGTTTCCAGTCCAATTATTGAAATTTGTGAACCAGAGAACGTTTTGAGACCAATCTGGATTTTCTACGTCAAAAATCCAGAGACGAGTTCATTCTGGCTAATTTTTGCATATTTCGCAATATTGCAAAAAAAAAATTCTCCAAGCATAAATCCGCATGGCATGCACTGTTAGAATGGGCTAAGTCCACCGATTTCAACTGTATGAAGTTTTCCTATGGTTGACCTCATGGATCAGAAGTTATTTGTGTTAACACATTTTTTAATCATTATAGCACCACCACGTATTTTTCAGTGGTCATTTTTTGTATACATCAAGTTTTTTCTGACATCTTGTAAATTTCACATTTCAACTCTGCCAGTTTAGGCTGCCCAATCACTGTTTGTGCCTTGAAAAAAACAAACAAACAAACAAACAGCACAAAAACAGTAGGGTCCTTCGAGTAGCAATGCTATGCATTGACTTCCTTATGAAAATTCAGTAGATATATCTTATATATTATATTCCAATTCTAGGGTGAAACTATGCTAGTACACTAAGGTATATCTAAATATCTTAAAAGGAAGAGAAAAATAGAAGAGTAGAAAAGAGTAGATTAGAGCCACTTAGGTGCCTGGTCTTGAGAACCAGGGATGGTAGGTTATGTACAGACTGCATTCTGATTTCCTCAGTCCACTGAAAAATCGCAACAAAAATTTGTCGAGCTCTTCATCCAACAACGCTTCTACTTCAGCGAGAGATGTCCCATCAAATACTGCAAATGCCTCCAGATGGCTTACAGCATACTGGATTTGTTTTTTATGTTAGAAGAATAAGCACCGTCAGTAAGCTCGTTCAGATCATTCGCTGTCACCAAAACAAGCCTTGCCATGTTTGTTTTTAAACTAAGAGCTGTTGCCATGTCAAAGGTTGTGAGAGTGCTAGTGTGAGCACGCGGTCCATCAATGCTCGATTGCTGCATGCACGCAAATGCAATACGTCATGTTTTTATGTTAAGGTGGTTGTGGCATGCAATGGTGCAAAACATATGGAACCAAAATTGCATGGTAAATGGAACAAATTTGCAAATGGGACAAAAGATAAATATCTCATGACATACAAGCCACCAGTGACGTGACAAGGATCTATTTAGGTGTTATATACACTCAACAAAAATATAAATGCAACACTTTTGATTTTGCTCCCATTTTGTATGAGATGAACTCAAAGAGCTAAAACTTTTTCCACATACACAATATCACCATTTCCCTCAAATATTGTTCACAAACCAGTCTAAATCTGTGATAGTGAGCACTTCTCCTTTGCTGAGATAATCCATCCCACCTCACAGGTGTGCCATATCAAGATGCTGATTAGACACCATGATTAGTGCACAGGTGTGCCTTAGACTGCCCACAGTAAAAGGCCACTCTGAAAGGTGCCGTTTTATCACACAGCACAATGCCACAGATGTCGCAAGATTTGAGAGAGCGTGCAATTGGCATGCTGACAGCAGGAATGTCAACCAGAGCTGTTGCTCGTGTATTGAATGTTCATTTCTCTACCATAAGCTGTCTCCAAAGGCGTTTCAGAGAATTTGGCAGTAGCCTCACAACCGCAAACCACGTGTAACCACACCAGCCCAGGACCTCCACATCCAGCATGTTCACCTCCAAGATCGTCTGAGACCAGCCACTCGGACAGCTGCTGAAACAATCGGTTTACATAACCAAAGAATTTCTGCACAAACTGTCAGAAACCATCTCAGGGAAGCTCATCTGCATGCTCGTCGTCCTCATCGGGGTCTCGACCTGACTCCAGTTCGTCGTCGTAACCGACTTGAGTGGGCAAATGCTCACATTCGCTCGCGTTTGGCACGTTGGAGAGGTGTTCTCTTCACAGATGAATCCCGGTTCACACTGTTCAGGGCAGATGGCAGACAGCGTGTGTGGCGTCGTGTGGGTGAGCGGTTTTCTGATGTCAATGTTGTGGATCGAGTGGCCCATGGTGGCGGTGGGGTTATGGTATAGGCAGGCGTCTGTTATGGACGAAGAACACAGGTGCATTTTATTGATGGCATTTTGAATGCACAGAGATACCGTGATGAGATCCTGAGGCCCATTGTTGTGCCATACATCCAAGAACATCACCTCATGTTGCAGCAGGATAATGCACAGCCCCATGTTGCAAGGATCTGTACACAATTCTTGGAAGCTGAAAATGTCCCAGTTCTTGCATGGCCGGCATACTCACTGGACATGTCACCCATTGAGCATGATTGGGATGCTCTGGACCGGCGTATACGACAGCGTGTACGAGTTCCTGCCAATATCCAGCAACTTCGCACAGCCATTGAAGAGGAGTGGACCAACATTCCACAGGCCACAATTGACAACCTGATCAACTCTATGCGAAGGAGATGTGTTGCACTGCATGAGGCAAATGGTGGTCACACCAGATACTGACTGGTATCCCCCCAATAAAACAAAACTGCACCTTTCAGAGTGGCCTTTTATTGTGGACAGTCTAAGGCACACCTGTGCACTAATCATGGTGTCTAATCAGCATCTTGATATGGCACACCTGTGAGGTGGGATGGATTATCTCAGCAAAGGAGAAATGCTCACTATCACAGATTTAGACTGGTTTGTGAACAATATTTGAGGGAAATGGTGATATTGTGTATGTGGAAAAAGTTTTAGATCTTTGAGTTCATCTCATACAAAATGGGAGCAAAACCAAAAGTGTTGCGTTTATATTTTTGTTGAGTGTAATACATATTAGTGCATGAAAATACCCTGCACTGTAACCTTTAAACATGAAATTTAGAATTTGAAATAACTGCATATTTTAGAACTGTCCATCAAGTGTCACTTTTCCCCAGGTTCTTGCAGACACTAGAAGATTAGCTCAACATTTCCAAGCAGTGTTTGGCATTAGCCATCACTAATATGCAGTAGCAAAGAAAGGTCTTGGCCCCTTTCCCAGCCACATGTTCTATCTAACCTTGGTAGAAATGAAGCTTGAACATGCCCCAAATCTTGTAGTCACCAAGCAAGCTAAGTTTTGGTTTCGGGTGTTTTACGCACATTTGTGGACTAGGCGGTGGTTTTAATAAGGGGTGGCCTGGGTGCAGTTCTAAAATGCTATAACATCACCATGCTCTGGTAACTACAGTATACTGTCTTTTCCTCATCCATATTGTAACATGTCATCATACCAGTGGCGACTTTATTATCAGTATACAGCCCAGTCCTGCTATGAAATTGTCGCTTCCCTTCATAAATGTCTTTTTCTATTATAGATACTGTACATATCTGGTGATTAGTGGCTGATTTTTTAAATCAATTTATTAATAAATTCCTTTTTAGCTTTTAATGAAAAAGCATTAAAATTTTGTAGAGGAAACAAACGACAGCCTGGAAACCAGAGACACTCACACACTGAGCTTTCAAGCCTGCTGCCTGTGGCTCTAATGTCAGGATGGAAATGAAAGGTGGGCCTTGCAGAATGTGTTCAACACATTCAAAAACATGAATCAATGCGCTTTCAGAATTTGAATCAATTCAGCCACTATGATGTGGTGTTTCCTTCTTGATCAGCAAAGCAGTGTGAATATGACTGATTGGCGCCTTTGGCCTCTTTCCTCGTCACAGTAACACCTACTAAGACTTGTATTATTAAAATGTATGAAATGTGAACTTTCAAATACAATTTTGCAGTGAAGAAAGTAGTTTTGAAAGTTGTGATTGTTCCCCTTTAGTCTTTGGTTGGCACCTCTTCCTAGCAGGTTCACAGTCACTCCTTGCTGTGAAGGAGATAACACATTCTCCATTGACATCAATGGAGTTGCTTTGTCTTTAAACTTTTCTTTCCTGGAGTTGTTGTAGAATACAAAAAATACAAATTTCTTCTTGTGAGTTTGTTGTGTTCCTGAAAATGGAAATTAAGCTTTACACCAATATAACTAGAAAGAACCATGTGGGACGTAATCTCACGTCCTTCTTGCTGTGAGGCAACACTGCTAAGACACAGTACCGCCCTTAAACAGCAATTCTAATCCAATTACGAGGTCTATTAGAAAAGTATCCGACCTTATTATTTTTTTCAAAAACCATATGGATTTGAATCACGTGTGATTACATCAGACATGCTTGAACCCTCGTGGGCATGCAAGGGTTTTTTCACGCCTGTCGGTTACGTCATTCGCCTGTGGGCAGTCTTTGAGTGAGGAGTGGCCCACCCTCTCGTCTTTTTTTTCATTGTTTAGGAATGGCTCAGAGACTGCTGCTTTGTTTGATCAAAATTTTTTCAAAACTGTAAGGCACAACTGAGTGGACACCATTCGATAAATTCAGCTGGTTTTCTGTAAAAATTTTAACGGCTGATGAGAGATTTTGGTCTTGTAGTGTTGCCATAAGGACGGCCCACGGCGCCTGACGGCGATCTGCGCTTCGAGGCGGCAGCGTCTCGCCGTTTCAAGTTGAAAACTTCCACATTTCAGGCTCTGTTGACCCAGTAAGTCATCAGAGAACAGAGAACTTTCAGAAGAAGTTGGCATGAGGAGTTTATTCAGACATTCCATTGTTAACGGACATTTTGTAATGAAAGAACGTGCGGGCAGAGTCGCATGTCGGGCCGGACCCAACCGTGGGGGGTCGCAACAGGAAAAACACCTCCGTTGGAAACCTTAATGGGCAAGTTGGAACATGCCCAAGCTGTTAAACAATTTCTCAGTTACTCACTTGTTGAAAGCCATCAAAAGCCGCCTGAATTTTACAAATGGTTTTAAACACGGAGGTGTTTTTCCTGTCGCGGCGCACACAGATTTGCCGAGTCGTCACGGAAACGACTCGGCGAATTTGCGCGCGCGTCTTTCATTAAAAAATGTCCTTAAACAGTGGAATGTCCGCATAAAGTCCTCATGCCGGCCTCTTCTGAATCTTCTCTGTTCTCTCACGACGTCCTGGGTGAATTAAGCCTTAAATTAGGATGTTTTCAGGTCAAAACAGGCCGACGACGGCGCCTGGAAGCGCTCCACGACGTCCTGCTCTGTGGGAAGTCCTTACACCGATAGAAACACCCCATAATCTCTTATCAGCCGTTAAACTTTTCACCGAAAACCAGCTTAATTTCTCGAATAGTGTCCACTCAGATATTCCTCACAGGTCCAGAAAAATGTTGATAAAGCAACGCGCGCCGTCTCGAGCACTGTGTGAAACAAAGGAATTCAGCCGAGAGGGCGGGACCACATCTCACTCAAGGCCTGCCCACAGGGAAATGACATCACCGACACGCGTGAAAAAACTCATGCATGCGCACGAGGGTTCAAGCATGATTGGTGGAATTGCACGTCATTCAAATCCATATAGTTAAAAAAATAAATAAAAGGGTCGGTTTATTATCTAATAGACCACGTACATGTTTTCTGCACATCTGATTGGTTAATCATGTGAGATTTCACATTGTATAATATCAGGTGTATGGTCGTTTCACATTTGGATGTATTACTCAGTGCCCTGACCACGCATGCTGCTACACAGACGTCAATAATTGCGCAGTCAGCTGAGAGCGACAGTAAGTGAGGTTGGACAACAATGCCAAAATAGATTAATTTAAGCTACCATACGAAAATATTGATGTGGATTCTGATACAGAATTACCATGTCACATTTGATGGATCACGACGCTGTTGGTAACAGTAAGCCTCGCCAAACTGAATTACCTACAGAAGAATAAACCATGCAAACAATGGAATTGGATTAGAATGGGAATAACCCCCTTATGTTGCCGGTAAAGCTCAATTTACAACAGTAAAACCAGCATGAACGTCCGCAATTCATCATACACAACAGGGTTATTCCCTAATTGCCATCATTAATTCATATCTTGTGTGTAAGAGGAGTCAAAGCTTGTTGTTTTTCTAAATATCTAAAATCTCCAAGTGTAATCTCCAGGTGATCATTCCTGACAAAACTCGGAAGCAGCTGTTGATAGTATTTATTTATTTATTTCCTAGATATTGTGAAATGTGAACAATGCATATGAAATAAATTGTGCACAGTCACTCTCATAAAACTGTTGCAAATATTAGTAAACACAGAATCTGACAGCAAACGGACCACATGTAAAAATATACTGTCTGCTCTCGCAAATGACCAAGTGTTCATAAAATAAAGAATTATCTATCTTGCAAGTATTCTTTATAAATGACTCCATATGGCTATAAAGTGGGCGGCACAGTGGCGTAGCTGTTAGCGGTGTTTCCTCACAGCAAGAAGGTCACAGTGTAGGCCTTTGGTGTTATGTAGTGTAAGAATTGGTGATAAAAGCATGAAACTTTGCACAGGTGTTCACAAGGACCTACTGAATATTTTCAGGGCTGGAGCCACCTGGATTTCGATTTTGCATAGCTACAGTTGCAAGGCAAAACCTTTCCTCAGCAATCAGCATCACCAATACAGTTTCTGAACAATTGTGAGGTGTTGTGATTGCTGTATTTTGAATTATTACGCTAAAATAACAGTAGAAATTTTTAGGTTTTATAATAGCAATGTGAGTGACAATGACCGTTGTCATCTTTGCCACCCTGTTGTTGTTGTGGTTATGTCCAAAATATGATAAAATAATCTTTTCTTTTTTTTTAATTTACTTCTTTTTAAAGACATGAGGTCTCACAAATGCTAGTACATCATAGTCCTGTCTTTTATTTTGGGTATGTATGTGTGTATGGCACTTGCTACTGGCCATCCAGGATAACAAATCAAGATAAGAGTCATGACACTAAATATCTCTTGCCCTCATTGGGCCAGATTATATCAGACCTCTTTTAAGTCGGATGACTCAACTCTGTCCACTACTTCTTATGTCTTCCTCTGCAATACACGTTTTTTTGCAAATCTGAATGTCCACAGTTCATGTACTGGTAGACTACGCTTGAGCTTGAACTACTCTGGGGAGTGGGGAGGTGATGGTCTAGTGGTTAAGCGTTGGGCAGCACCCTCACATCGGGGTGAATTTGAGGCATTATTGTAAAGCACATTGAGCGTCTGCTGCAGATGGAAAAGCACTATATAAATGCAGTCCATTTACCATTTACTCTTGTTCACATTTGTGAGGTTATTACGTACAGATGACTTTGATTTGTACATTGATACACTGACAAACTGACACCTTAGTTCTTCAGTCTCAGTCACACCCACTATGCCCGCTGGATGTCTGTACATGTGCGAGACATCAGCAGCCTAAATCAAACTCATCCAGATGTTGCTCATGAATTTCAGCAAGGCAAGTTTGTTGTGGCCAAATCCCAGAGAAAGTTCTGTCTCATAGCTGTTGATCACTGCCACGAGCAAAACAATGGAGTAATGAAAGCTGAAGGGGCATCATTGGACTTACCCGGGATGCCAACTCCCTCTTGAGATGGGCAATGGCAGAACCAGAACTTGTCAGAGTTGTTTCTGAGTTTGAAGCAACCATGGTTGGGAAAGCACAAAGTGCTGGCCAAAGAAACCACCATGAGCAAATTAGATCAGCCCAGATGTTATTTGCTGGACAAGTTCATGCTGTAGTCAGTGTACTGGAGGCTATGGGGAGCCCATTTGAGGAGGAAAGTCAGCTCAAAATGCATTCAAAAGACATCATGGATGAGCAGTCAATTGAGTGTCTAAGCACTATTGTTGCAAAGGGTCAAGAGCAGTGTGCAACATTTGTGGATGAGCGACTTAGAACAAATACTCAGCCAATTACAGCAATGATTACCAGAAACAAGGTGGTACTGTTCAAGCTCAAAGATCCAAGAAATCAGGGGATAAGGTCAGTCTTCTCAAAAAGTGAATCTTTCTTCTTTGCAAGTCTGTGTGTTGCATGCCGGGCAAGAGATGGCAACTTGGACAATTTCTTCTGTCATGAAAACCACCCCTTTCCACCATCTCTCTCTACCTATGGGCAGCTACGTCAGGGGAAGAAGTCTGACCTCATGGCCTGTCTTGAACACAAATTGGAAGCATCAAACGATGTGACACCAGATACTGAAGTACGACTCATGGATGGTTTTTTCTTCACATGGGCTTCTGGTGCTCCTCCGGGACTGCCCACCTCCTCCCCGTCTCGTGGTTGCCCTGGCACCTCCGTTGGGTCTAGGGTGCGACGCGAGGTCTGGTGGGGCTGGTGTGTGTGGCCCACTCCCTGCACCGCACCTCTCCCGTCTGCCGGCCTCACGTGTCACACCCTTTTGATGCACTTCACTATTATTATGATTAGCACTTGCACGCACATTATATTGAGTTTTAAGTAGCACACTATAGGTTTCATATAGGTTTGCGGTCAGGTGTTGGTGATGGGTTTGCAGTGCAGTCTGTGGCACAGCTATGCACTGTAGCCTCCCGCAGCAACCACCATCTGCTGCTCCTGGCCTGCCATTTTAATGCACACACTTTATTTCTATGCATTTAGTAAGCACATTCACCAAATTAGAGTTGGGTCACGAGGCAGTGGTGGGTTTGCAGGGCAGGCTGTGTTGCAGCAGTGTGCTGCAGCCTCCCATGGTGGTCTGCCACCTGCTGTTCCTGCCCTGCTTTTAATGCAACACTTTATCCTTGCTCACGGGGGTCGCACACATCAAGGGAGATTATTTATAATAACAAGGGTGGATTTGTTAGGTAGTGTGAGTGTGGAATGTGGGGTCGGCACATGACCAGGGATGCCTGGGGTGGGGGGTGGTCTATCTGTCCCGTTCTGCTGTGGTCTTGGTGCCCAACCCTGGGACTTGTGGGGCGTTGGGTGTGGGTGTTGTGGTGGGGCATGTGCTGCTGGCTGTGATGGGGGAGTCTCAGGTGATGGGGTAGTCTCCTGCTTCCTGGCTCTGGGGTTTTGGTCCTGCCCCTTGTCTGGGGGCCGGATCCCAGCCTGGGTTTTGGGTTCGGTCATGCTGGCTCCTTGGCCCCTCATCCCCGCCGCTGCTCGCTTCTCCCTTTGGGGGCCGTGGCCCAGGTGGTGTGGTTCTGGTGCAGGCCCTTTTGTTAGCCTATGCCAGCACCCTGTGCTCTCCCCCTGGTGTGTGGGGTTGCTCCCTATGCCTCCGTGAGGGTGGGGAGCGGTGTGCGGGTGCATTCAGCCCCACCTGGGCTGTACCCCTGGTGGTTTGTCAGGCTACCCCGATGTCTCTGGTGGCTGCCCTTCCTAGCGCCTGTGCCCTTCTACTGTCCACTTTCTCCTTGCATCCCTGGGGGCCCTGCATTCTAGACCCATTTCTGTCTGTTGCGTGCAGTCAGCCGTATGGCTCCTGACATGCCAGAGTGGTCCACGTCACATGGTGAAGTTCTGTACTTTTGTCTTGGCCCAACACACCAGCCACAGTAGTGATCAGTAATTTAGCTGTGATATGGGTACATGTGTGTGGATAGTTAAGTGTTTGTGGCCATCACCACAGTTCAGTTTTGGGTGTTCTCAAGGGGATTAAGACTCTGGTGTCCTAGATTAGGGTATGAATGCTCACTAACTACACAACAGACTGTTGCTGTCACTGCTTGTTCATGTGTGGTTGTTTGTCCTGGTATATTGACTGTTGGGGTCCCGTCTCTTTTGGGTCTCACTTTTCACCATGGATATTGCTGTCGCCACTTGTCTTTCGTTCTTGTCTGTCTTCATGTTGTTATGGTGGTTTGGTGGTTGGCCCTTCCTGAAAGAAGTTGTCTGTTGGCTTTGAGTCGGATGTTGTAGGCTGATCAGGAAGGGCGGATGGGGGTCACACACGCACACCATGTTCACTCATGCACTACATACTATCTGTCTTGCAAGAACAAATTGTATATGTGTTCTACTAGTGTAGTGTGACATTTACCATTACTGTATATGCAGACAGAGATTTATATATATATATATATATAATATATATACAACCCCAATTCCAATGAAGTTGGAACGTTGTGTAAAATGTAAATAAAAACAGAATATAATAATTTGCAAATCCTCTTCAATCTATATTCAACTGAATACACCACAAAGATAAGATATTTAACATTCAAACTGATAAATTTGAATGTTTTTGTGCAAATATTTGCTCATTTTGAAATGGATGCCTGCAACACGTTTCAAAAAAGCTGGGACAGTGGTATGTTTGCCACTGTGTTACATCACCTTTCCTTCTAACCACACTCAATAAGCATTTTAGAACTGAGGACACTAATTGTTGAAGCTTTGTAGGTGGAATTCTTTCACATTCTTGCTTGATGTACGACTTCAGTTGTTCAACAGACCGGGGTCTCCGTTGTCGTATTTTGCACTTCATAATACGCCACACATTTTCAATGGGCGACAGGTCTGGACTGCAGGCAGGCCAGTCTAGTACCCACACTCTTTTACTATGAAGCCATGCTGTTGTAACACATGCAGAATGTGGCTTGGCATTGTCTTGTTGAAATAAGCAGGACTTCCCTGAAAAAGACGTTGCTTGGATGGCAGCATGTGTTGCTCCAAAACCTGGATGTACCTTTCAGCATTGATGGTGCCATCACAGATGTGTAAGTTGCCCATGCTATGGGCACGAACACACCCCCATACCATCACAGATGCTGGCTTTTGAAGTTTGCGCTAGTAACAATCTGGACGGTCTTTTTCCTCTTTTGTCTGGAGGACACGATGTCCGTGATTTCCAAAAACAATTTGAAATGTGGACTCAATAGACCACAGCACACATTTACACTTTGTGTCTGTCCATTTCAATTGAGCTTGGGCCCAGAGAAGGCGGCAGCGTTTCTGGATGTTGTTGATGTATGGCTTTCACTTTGCATGGTAGAGATTTAACTTGCACTTGTAGATGTAGCGATGAACTGTGTTAACTGACAGTGATTTTCTGAAGTGTTCCTGAGCCCACATGGTAAGACCCTTTAGACAATGATGTCAGTTTTTAATGCAGTGCCGCCTGAGGGATCGAAGATCACAGGCATTCAATGTTGGTTTTCGGCCTTGCTGCTTACGTGTAGAAAGTTCTCCAGATTCTCTGCATCTTCTGATTATATTGTGGACCGTAGATGATGGAATCCCTAAATTCCTTGCAATTGAACATTGAGAAACATTGTTCATAAACTGCTGGACTTTTTTTTTCACACAGTTGTTCACAAAGTGGTAATCCTCACCCCATCTTTGCTTGTGAACGGCTGAGCCTTTTGGGGATGCTCTTTTTATACCCAATCATGACATTCACCTGTTTCCAAGCATTCATCAACTTTCCCAGTCTTCTGTTGCCCTGTCCCAACTTATTTGAAATGTGTTGCAGGCATCCATTTTGAAATGTGCAAATATTTGCACAAAAACAACAAAGGCTATCAGTTTGAACACTAAATATCTTGTCTTTGTGGTGTATTCACTTGAATATAGGTTGAAGAAGTTTTGCAAATCATTGTATTCTGTTTTTAATTTACATTTCACACAACGTCCCAACTTCATTGGAATTGGAGTTGTAAATCAACAAAGTAAATTGTAAAAAAAACCAAAAAAAAAACCTGCCAAATAAATTCAGTTGTAAAAATGACAGTACTTCTTTCGGAGATGTAGTGGAGGACACGTATTAAGTACCAGATAATGTAAATGCTCATGTAACACCCCATTTACACCGAATCCATGACCAATGTGTGATCAAAAAATGTCACTCTCACTGGCTCTCAATGGGGTTGCAAGCTGGTCACAGTGGGGTCTCCAAGGTCAGAACAAAGATCTGTCCTGGTCGCCATCACTCGCCATCGGTCTCCAGCAGGTGCACAAGTGTATTGAACTGTTGAAAACACTCGCAGAAGATGTGCAACCGGTTAAAAAAATACTCATCAGTCTCAATCAGTCAGCCTGATGCTATGGTCCATAATAGATTCTCAGTTGATGCTGATTGTGGATATTAACATATATTTCACTCGCACAATTCAGCTGCAATGCAAGCTTGGTGTAAACGTAAATAAGAGATCAAACTGGAGACCAGTCAAGACTTGTGAGAGTTGACAACATGTTATGGTCTTGTAGGTCTTATATAGGTCTCAGTCCGGTGTAAACTGTGCTTAAAGTACAATTACAAAAACTCTGAACTGAAGAACAGTACATGTAAATGTATTTAGTTACTTTCCACCACTGGCTGTAAACCTGCTCTGCACTTTTCCTTGCAGTGGTGTCCAAAGCATTCTACAAAGGGCTGAGAGGGTGCAGGTTGTCTTTGAAACCACTGACTCCAGCAGGTGATTTCACTGATTAACATCACTTTGAGCAGATGGGATGAGTTCATCAGTGAAATCACCTGCTGGAGTCACTGGCTGCAAAGAAAACCTGCACCCTCTCAGCTCTTTGTAGAATACTTTAGACACCACTGATCTAGAGCACGTACATTTGTGACAGTAGATGGATGTTCAGTGCCCTCCAAAAGTATTGGAACACTTGGTATTTCACACATTTTAATTTATTTATGTCATTTCGAATACAAAAAAACAAACAAAAAAAAATGTAAAATTATCTTCCTTAACCTCAAACTGAAAAGAAATCCAAATTACCAGACTCTGTCGACCAGCATTCTGCAGAGTCTGGCAGACCTCAGCGCTGGCAATCAAATTTTCTTCTTTGGCAAACACTAATCTTCAGAGTGTGAATGTGCCATAAAGTCCTGAACCAAAGATGGAGCAGATAGATGGTGGTTTTGTGACTGGGAACAAGTCAAACAGGCAGGAGGTTGATACATAGGTCAGTCTGCCAGTGAAGCAGAGACACGAGATAGGAAGGAAGTTGGCAGTGTCAAGTAGGTAACCTTTTGACAATCTGCAAGAGGAATCAGTGGTGCAGACAAACCAGGAGAGCATCAGACAGAGTGAAAGTTGAGCAGGCAGAGCTTGAAATTTGAAGGGTTGACTCAGTGATGTCGAACAAGGCTATGGAAAGACAGGACGCAGAACAGGAGATGGGTTAGAAACCACAAGCAGGCAAAGTGCATCAAGAGTCAGTAGGAGGAGGAGGAGCAGACATGTCAGGGACAGAGCAGAAGGTAAGGCTGTAGTCCAAAGGCTGGCTAGGTTCATAGCAGATCAGGCAGAGAATAAGGAGACTGCAGGGTTTGATATGGAGAGACAAAACCACAAAAATAGAGGAGACAGGTTTCCAGGTGGAGAGAAAGCCAGAAGTTAGACATGATGAATGAATTCTGTTGAGACCTCTTATGTAAAGATGTACATTTCAGCTTTGTCTTATTGATGATATGTTCTCTCATTTTTTCAGACCTTTCTGTTGCTGTCCAGAAGTTTTCCCAGTCCCTGCAGGAATTCCAGTTTGAGTGCATAGGTGATGCAGAAACAGATGATGAGGTGAACATTGGTAAGCTCATGTATACCCAGGAGGACTGATCTTTGTCTGTCTGCTCTTTCATCTCTTTCCTCTTCCAATTAGTTGGAGTGACACCTCAATCATGACCTTTTCCTGACATTTCCTTAGGGTACGCTTGGGAGATACTTCTGGAGAATTGGCTGTATTCCTTACATTTAAAATCTAGCAGTGTCCCCTGGCCACAAACCGGGTGTTGAAAATCTGTTTTAGAAATATGGCTTCGGTAAAACAGGAAAAAAAATATATCACGTTAACAAAAAGGCTTTACCTTCCTCAAGAGGAATAACTTTCACAAGAAAAAAAAAACTGAATGTCGCATAATATATACAACATATGTAGTATCTGGAATGGGATTTTGATTAGTTGAGATCCAAAAGCTGTCTGTGTTTCATGTATATAATTAATGCTGTTGATGTGCACTTATGATGGTTTGCTTGTAATTTTTCAAACCTATGAGAGATCAAAGAGACTAATTGTGATCAATGTCAGAGATTAATGGAGGTGCAAACCTTCCGTCCTCCAACAACAGTGTGAAAGCAGCTGTGCTGAGGCTTTATTAGGCTCTAATGGGCAGAAATTTTAGTTTCACCTCTTCTTCCTCATCTTTTTTTCTCTCTTTTTTTTTAGCCGTGCTCATTATCTCCAGCTTGTCATTCGCTCCATGGAGCTGCAGACTGCTGAATTACTGTCCATCTGTGAGGGCTATACCAGATATCGACCTCCTCTACATGAGGCTGTAATGTTCATCTGCATTCATAATGAACTGTCCTTTTCCCATTTTCCCCACAAAGCTGTGGGGGCTGTATGATGGACAGGGGCACAGGAGACCAATTAGGCTTATTGAAAAATATAAATATAGAGCTCATTAGAAATGAAAAGACTTTAATTTGACACAGTGCACAACTTCCCAGGACTTAATTCATATGTAGTGCTGATCTCAAATTGTACAAGAATCTGAGTTCCCTTCCTGTTATGTACTATATTTTTTGGAGTATAAGTCTCACCTGTCAAAAAAATGCTTCCTGTAAAAGAAAAAAAACATATGTGAGTCACAGCGAAGTAGAAGTAGCACAGTTTTTCTGTGTTATCAGCTCTTTGATTTGTGATTTTGATGCATTGTTGTAGTGTTATTTTATTATTGCCATTTATTCTTTTATTATTGGAGTTAATTTTGTTTAATGCTTTGATTCTTGGGAATGCCCTGCAAGTCAAGTCTGAGAGAATTTGCTGGTGCTGCAGTTTGCTTCATCCACAACACCACGGAACCGCCCTGGGCCCAGGGTGGTAACCACCCAGGCAAACAACCGGTCCTTTTCCACATCTCATCTCTATTTGCTACAGCCAGGTGAAATGTGGACATCCCATTGGCATTCTCCAGCCACTGGGGTCCTCAAAACTCAGGCACCTGGCTGCTGGATCATGCACAGAGAAATGCACCACGTGGTCAAAATGTCACAGTTGATGTTCCCTCACAATGCAACTGATGCTCCTCAGCTTAATCACTCTCAGTTACTGCTTGTTTGATATAAAGTAATTCCAGCGGTACCCAAGGATCCATTGAAGGCACTTAGTACCAAAGACATCCAGCCATCACCTTAGGTCACTGGTTAGCATCCAAGTCGCACAACTATACAGCAAGATAGGCAGCGTCAGGATCCGAAACATTTGGACCTTTGTTCACCTGCAAAAATATTTCACCAAAGACCTCCATCCATTAACCTCATGACTCCATACGTTCTTCCCATGCGTCTTTCAGTCTCAAAGGCCGAGGGCCCAGAGACATGTATGTCACTGCTAAGATAAGTGAATATCACTAGAAGTTCAACTCCTTCACCATATACAGATGCATTTCTGATGGCTGAGACCAGGAAGTCATTAAAAGCCTTAATCTTAGTCTTGATCCAGGTCAATCTCAAACTCAGACACTGTGATTCCTCATTCAGCTTCTCTGGTACTTCAATCAGAGCATCCATTGACTCTGCAAAGAGCATCATTGGTGAAGTCAAGGTGAATAAACCTTTCCTTGCCAACAAATGCACCTAAATTACTGGTTTCCACAACCCGACCTAATACCAAATCATTGCAAGCATTAAACAGTGTAGGAGCCACAACACACCCTTGACAAATGCCAGTTTTCACTGGGAAAAACTCAAGAGTCTCTGCCTCCACTCCATACAGCACTCACAGTATTTGTGTACAGGTTGGCTATGATGTCCAGCAACTTCTTGGGGATCCCACAAATCCTCAGGATGTCCCATAGAGCAGTCCAAACAACTGAATCAAATGCTTTGTGAAAATCAACATATGCCACAAAGAAGCATTGCTGATACTCATGCCTGTGTTCTACGAGGACCTGCAAGGCTAAAATGCAGTCAACATTTGACTTCTTGGGTGTGAATCCAGACTGCTCCAGTCATTGAGCAGTAAGTAGCTGAATGATCCTTGCAAGCACCTTCCCTGGCACAGAGAGCAGTGTGATACCCCTGTAGTTGTTACAATCAGTTTGATCACCCTTTCCTTTCCAGATTGGGACAGCAAGACCTTTCTTCCAATCTGTAGGGATGATACCAGTCTCCCAGATTGAAACAAAAATTGTTTGGAATGCCAGGAGGACAGTATCTCCACCTGCCTGGAGGAGCTCAGTTTCAGTGCCATCCATCCTAGGAGCTTTCCCTGCCCTCAGTTGTTTCACAGCCTTTGTGATTTTAAGATTTTGTGGTTCAAAATTAACTGGAGATTCAGCTCCAAGAACCCTGGCACCAGAAATGTCAAACAACCCAGCAGAAGTATCGGCCTTATACACATGCTCAAAGTATCCGGCCCAACCTGACAGTACAGGAACAGAATCTGAACGAGGTGTTGGTTTGGAGGTAAAAAGTGCTTTGATTCCTCTGTAGGCAGGTCGATGGTCACTAGACCACAAATTGTCATCTGATCACAGAGTCCTCGAACAAGTGCCTCCTTGTCCCTTGCCAGGGCCATCAAAGCCCCCTTTCTCAGCTCCCTGTACATCCCAACATTTCCATCCAGACATGCACTATGACTCCTCTGGATGATATTTAGAGTGTCCGCAGAAATAAAACACTTCGTATGGACACTGGTGGTTCTAATGCAATCCTCAGCAGCTTTCAGAGTCTGGTTGCGAAAAAAAAACCTCCAGCCAGACTGCATGCAAATTCCTGAGAAAGAGTCTGATCTTGAAGTCTTGCCAGATTTAACCTTGGGCACTGAGCAGGTAGTATCCTGCGAGACATCAACTGAATCCTCAGGGAAGCCACAATAAGTCTGTCATCGCAATTCACAAACTTGGCAATTGTGTAGAACTTACGGTTCTGCAGAATTCTTCAGCGTTTTCCCACAAGGACATGATCAATCTGAACACTGTCTGTATTACAATACCATTTTTGATATTTTGATGTTAAAACCAGGATCCAGTAACTCTGAGCCCTCTGCTTTTTGCAAAGCCCAGGAGCATTGTTCAATTTTCATTACGGTTGCTAGATCCATGTGGCCTAACGCAGTCCTCATAACCAACCCTGTCAGCACCAGTGGTTGCATTAAAATCACCCATGACCAATATGATGTGACCTTTGGGGCAGTCATCAATTACGGAGTGAAGCTGTGATTAAAAGATCTCCCTCACAAAGACATCACTCATCGCAGTCGGAGTACAGACCAAGACAACAGACAAAACACCCAGTGAATGTTTGAGGCTGAGTCTCATGATTCATTCAGGGGTAACATCTGACACCATTGGAAAGAGCTGGTCTGTCACAGCAACTGCTACTCCCTCTATACGCCGAGTGTTGGAATGACCAGACCAAAAGTAGGTGTTTCCACCTAGACACTTCAGACAGTGCAGCTACTTCAATGTGGAGGTTTCCAAGCTTGCTCAGCAGCAGTTTAAGATGACCATCTTTGGATAAATAGTTATTATTATTGCTGTTATTATTATCCATCATTTTCTATACATGCTTACTCCAATTAGGGGCCACGAGGGGCTGGAGCCTATTGCTAATGTTATAAGTATTGTTATTAGCACTAGTAATAACTGTGTGAATATATAAATCATACAGAAGCATAAATGGCAAGACCTCCCAAATTAGGGGAGTAAAAAAGAAAAGCGACATATTCCGTAAAAAAATACGATAGTTGTATTTCCTGTCCAAAACACTGTCACAGCAAATGGTGATGTGCCAGCTTTATTTCACACACACATATTTGGAATGCATTTAACCCTTCAATGCTACAGTTACACACAAGTGCCTCCAGCCTAATCAAACAGTTACAGATCGATTCCAGACAGAGATACCCGTTTTCTGCTTCCGGCTGCAGCTGAAAGTACTAAGTGAATTGTATAAAACTACAGTGAAAAAAGAAAACTTTAGATCAATGTTTACAAAACAAAAAGCAAAAAAAAAAAAAAAAAGATATTTTTTAGGTGTAATTTGTTACACCTAATTTATTAGCTTTTCTCAAAGTATATTTATAGTTCAAGACTTCACCCAAATGATTAACAAACTATGAAAAAACTAATTAACTTTAGGTGTAAAAAATTGCAGTAATTTTTTGAAGTTGACCAGCTTTTGCTTTTTTTCAGTGTATTATTGATTTGTGTGTGTGTGTGTGTGTGTGTGTGTGTGTGTGTGTGTGTGTGTGTGTGTGTGTGTGTGTGTGTGTGTGTGTGTGTGTGCCTGTGTGTTTCACAATAAAAGTATTTCATCAAAAGCAGAGCAAAGCTTTAATGTGGAACTTTAATGCGGTTGTGGGGATACCATTAGCAAGCACGCTGAACTAAGCCATTTAAATTTTTCAAAAACAAACTTCCACGCTGTCAAAATGTTTTGTCAGGAAGCCATTTAGAAACAATGCACATCTGAAATAGATGTTAGCACATGAGAGAAAGCATGATAAAGGAGAGCGATTTAATAGGACTGCCACTGACGGTCTGCTGAAATAAAAGTGCTGAACGCAGATGTTTTTCCACAGCTTAAGAAGTCAAACTTTCAGTGAGTAATGAAGCTGAATAACATCTTTTCCTCTCTTAAATCAAATTCTGTGTACAGGATGAAGAGTAGCTGCAGCATATGAACGCTGATAAAAGTGAATAAATGTCAAGAATATTTTTTTTTTCAATTGCATTCTTTTTCAGTTAGTGATTATCCATATGATGAATTATTTTAATGAAAAAAAAAAGATAGAATTTTGCAATAGGGAAACAAAAAAACTGCCATAGTGGTATAATTCTATCAAGAAATTCTCCGGATGCAGGATAGCCCCTCCCACATCCTAATATTTGTGGCCACATCACATAAATATTGATAACTGGGATTTTTTTTTTTTTTTTTTGTAACCATGGCAGGTCTATCGATGGGAGTCAAATGGCAGCAGAATTTCTTTGGAAGCATTCAGGGCCTGATTTGCTAAGATCCCAGATAATGAGTGCTAGGTTGTGTGGGCATTCCAAATATTTGTGCATTGCAGACAGTTTTGCGGTGATGGAAGAACGTGCATATGACAGTGAGTGGTAACACAGGATTCTATATTTACTGTAACGGTGCTGTTGGCAATTATCTCTCGAGGCGGTACATTTTTGGAATGTTTCCAAAATACTTAGGCCACAGGCTGGAATAGGTCCAGGGAGCCCCCCCCCCCCCCCCCCACACACAATTTAATGAAACCATATTTTTTAGATTCCCTGAACTCTACAGAGTATGAAATGGAGAGGTAACAGAAAAAATATAGGGATCAACTTGATCAAAACACCGTTTTTCTTATTATACCTCAAATTGTCTTGTCCTCGCCCAATCACGGGCTGCTTTTTTGCATTTTTGACATGCATAAAGGTTGTATAAATGTTGTGTATATCATATAAAACTATACATTTTTAAAAAGCTTAGATTCTCTAGATTTACATGATGTCCACTATATTTCTGTGTAACAAAGGACAAGTTCACAGTATAGCATAGTGTCAAACAATGTTGCCCTAACCCATACAGACAATTTAAAAATTTCTTCGAAAAAGTTTCTTTTACTCCAACAAACGTTAATGATGAATCAGTATCTGCTAGATAGTATCAAACTAGAGATCTCTGGCTTGCATATGACACCAAAATCACAGTGATATGTGAAGAAGAAATCAAATAACAACTACATTAAAATTCCATATTTATGCTTCAAATTATTGCAATAGCTTTCTCTGAGCCACACGATTGTCACATCCATTTCTAGATTAGAACTTTGTGTGCATTTATTAGAATCATAAACTAAATCAAATCTTGTGGTAGTACTAGTGCAAATGTTCTTACCTGAGCATTCTTCATCATCAGAAATTATCAACATATCATAAAAATGTAAATGACAGATACAAGGTTAAAACTAAGCCTTTCACAGTATATTCATGACCTGGTGTCCACACATTATCTACACTAGATCAACAAACTAGTAAACTGAACAATCATCAGATTCTTTACAACTTAGTCATCATCACTGTCTGAATCATGACACTGGGAGAAGTCAATGTCATCGTCCGACTCTTGCAACTCCATCCCACTGTCTGCACAGTCCACAAGGCTCTGTGGCAACACTGGACCAGCAAACCACAGTGGCGTAAGCTGGCCATCTTCTATGCTCCATCCGTGACCCTGTGGGGCAGGCATCTCAGGCGAAGCCTCCAGGGCTCTCTTCCAGATGGCAACCTAGTAGTTGCACCTGTTCATGTGTTCCAGGAGACTTCTTCTGCAAGGTGGTAGAGCTGACAGGTCAACATTTACAAAAGGTGTACTAAGTCATCTGCAAAATCATAGAAACTAAACATTAGAGTTATTTCTTCCTTTTTTCTACATATTATCATTATGTACCGTAGTGTTCAGAATAATAGTAGTGCTATGTGACTAAAAAGATTAATCCAGGTTTTGAGTATATTTCTTATTGTTACATGGGAAACAAGGTACCAGTAGATTCAGTAGATTCACAAATCCAACAAGACCAAGCATTCATGATATGCACACTCTTAAGGCTATGAAATTGGGCTATTAGTAAAAAAAAAGTAGAAAAGGGGGTGTTCACAATAATAGTAGGATCTGCTGTTGACACTACAAACTCAAAAGTATTATTTTCAAACTGCTTTTTTTAGCAATCCTGTGAATCACTAAACTAGTATTTAGTTGTATAACCACAGTTTTTCATAATTTCTTCACATCTGCGAAGCATTAATTTTGTTGGTTTGGAACCAAGATTTTGTTTGTTTACTAGTGTGCTTGGGGTCATTGTCTTGTTGAAACACCCATTTCAAGGGCATGTCCTCTTCAGCATAAGGCAACATGACCTCTTCAAGTATTTTGACATATCCAAACTGATCCATGATACCTGGTATGCGATATATAGGCCCAACATCATAGTAGGAGAAACATGCCCATATCATGATGCTTGCACCACCATGCTTCACTGTCTTCACTGTGAACTGTGGCTTGAATTCAGAGTTTGGGGGTCGTCTCACAAACTGTCTGCGGCCCTTGGACCCAAAAAGAACAATTTTACTCTCATCAGTCCACAAAATATTCCTCCATTTCTCTTTAGGCCAGTTGATGTGTTCTTTGGCAAATTGTAACCTCTTCTGCACATGTCTTTTATTTAACAGAGGGACTTTGCGGGGGATTCTTGCAAATAAATTAGCTTCACACAGGCGTCTTCTAACTGTCACAGCACTTGCAGGTAACTCCAGACTGTCTTTGATCATCCTGGAGCTGATCAATGGGTGAGCCTTTGCCATTCTTCTATCCATTTTGATGGTTGTTTTCCATTTTCTTCCACGCATCTCTGTTTTTTTGTTGTTGTTTTTTTGTCCATTTTAAAGCATTGGAGATCATTGTAGATGAACAGCCTATAATTTTTTGCACCTGCGTATAAGTTTTCCCCTCTCCAATCAACTTTTTAATCAAACTACGCTGTTCTTCTGAACAATATCTTGAATGTCCCATTTTCCTCAGGCTTTCAAAGAGAAAAGCATGTTCAGCAGGTGCTGGCTTCATCCTTGAATAGGGGACACCTGATTCACACCTGTTTGTTACACAAAATTGACAAACTCACTGACTGAATGCCACACTACTATTATTGTGAACACCCCCTTTTCTACTTTTTTTACTAAAAACCCAGTTTCATAGCCTTTAGAGTGTGCATATCATGAATGCTTGGTCTTGTTGGATTTGTGAGAATCTACTGAAGCTACTGGTACCTTGTTTCCCATGTAACAATAAGAAATATACTCAAAACCTGGATTAATCTTTTTAGTCAAAATATGGTTTCATTAAATTGTGTGTGTGTGTGGGGGGGGGGGGGGGGGGGGGGTGCTCCCTGAACCTATTCCAGCCTGTGGCCTAACTGGACAATCGGGTACTTAAGCTCACAATAGCACCCAAATCATGAGCTCACAACAAAATTTATTGAAACTAAAATGGTTACATGTACATTTCTATCCACACTTTAAGTGATATTGCTTAAATACATTTAATAAAATATAGTGCATATTGAATTGACTCCGTGTCAGCTATCAATATAGTATTGGTACAGGTTCATCCAGGAGTCACCAAGACCTTATTTAGGACATTCTTTTGGTGATTAGAGATCTCTACATGTATTGCAATGAATATTCCAGAAAAAGGCAAGAGCTTTTCTCAGAATTTAGAAGAATAGGCCTGAAATAAGTTTCTGTAGTACATATTTTAGACATAAGGTCAAGTGGGAGGGGGAAGTGTTGGCTTTTTAAATACTTCAAAGACACTGGACTTATCAAGAGGATTTAGTACTGCTATAATGGACTGATGCAGAAGGTGGCAGCAATTCAACAGTAAGGATGCTGGCTGCCATTAAACACCATAGAAAAAGAGAGGGTGTGGTTGATTCATTTCACAGGGGTGCGTTTTGAGTTCGGAGCTCATTTCTGCAGTTATAAAATGCCACAGGAACCAACCAAAGAATAAATACAAGTAAATGATTTACTCATATTTGTTGTCAGTCTTGGTAAATCATCAGTCATCGGACTCAAGACCTATTTATTGTGCAGCTAATCTTGTTTCCTCAGCGGAGCCTGCACGAGACAAAAACAAACATGGCGGACTCGCTGAAGATTAATGACACAGTGATGTGAAGAAATTAGACTTTGCAGCTGGAAAAAAAATGGTAAAATAAACAGTTTTGCAAATATTTGTAGGGGCCCGAGCGTGCCATCATTTTATAAATTGTAGTGGCCCAACAGTGGGCCAAATCACCCCCGGGCCAGCAGGCAAATGGCAGTGTTGAGCCCTGTCAATTAAAAAAACAAAACACTTCAAGATGACACCACAGCTTAATGGCATTCCATTATGGCACTCCATTGTCCGAGGAGAACCCTATAACGTGACATAGACAGCAGTGTGCGAATGAGGATTTTACATGCGTTAATGTCTGTAAGTGCAAAATATAATTCAATGAGCTACTTGCAGGTATGTGCCTTTTCGTTACATACATGATCTCTGCCACATAACTGAGCCTGTTCACATGCTGGCAATTGCAGTGCAAAAAAAAGAAATGGCTTATTGTTCCATCCACAGTATTTAAGGAAATGTGAATAATTATGCTGTGTGGAGAACTGGAGAATTGGAGAAGGACTCAGCAGGTCGAGAGTTGCTGGCGTTGTGTGTTCGCCGCCTGTCTGATTTTCTCCAGTTTTCTCATGTATAATTCGGTTTTTAGTGGCTTGAGTGTAATTTTTATTTTGGATATGTACTTAACGTGGTTTTTGGTCCTTCAGTGTGCATTTTTAGTTATCTTTGATTGTTTATTGCCTGCTTTGCGCTGTACGACGCCGCATTTCACTCCCTCGGCTGGCATGATGCTAAGCTACTCTGCAGCTGAGCTACGAAGCTTGAACAACAACAATGTCCCTCGGGACATTCTCGCTATCAGAGAGCTTGGCTTGTTCCGCCGACGTCGCTGTGTCCACAGAGGCTCCCGGAGAAAGTTTGTGTTCCATCGAACTGGGTCGTCTGTGCCGGTCATCTGGTCAGCTGAGCGCATCGGTGCTCGGCGCTCGGCGCCCACGTCATCAGAGCGCTGCAGCTTCTGGAAATTGTAGTCCTGATGTGACGACAGCGGTTCCTGACACTCTCCGGGCACTGGATGGAAAACGTGGAGTGGATTTTAAGATACTCAGGCCTATTCAAAGATGTCCGTCTGTCAAACCGACAGAAGTCTTCAGTTTGGGTCTTATTAACATCAGATCTTTGTCCTCAAAATCCCTGTTGATTAACAATCTAATTATGGATCATCATTTGGACATGATTGGGTTATGTGAAACCTGGCTCAAATCCACAGCTGCTCTTCCTCTGAATGAGGCCTGCCCACCAGGGTACACATTCAGTCACATGTCTCATTGTGCGAAGCAAGGCGGGGGTGTTGCTTTTATCTATAAATCCAAGTTTACCTTCTTGACTGTCAGGGGGCATAAATATAATTCGTTTAAGCATCTGACTCTCCGCTCTGCCCATGATGCTACATATTGTCAGGGTCAGAAGTACGGAAATCAGTCATGCCATGTTGTCACTGTTTATAGGCCTCCTGGCCCATATTCTGAATTTTTAGATGAATTTGGTGCATTCTTCTCTGGCCTGTCAGCTAGTGTGGACAACATTTTGATTATTGGTGATTTTAATATTCACATAAATAAGCCCTCTGATCCCCTTTGTAAGTCATTTATGGAACTTGTGGATGCGCTGGGATTCCAGCAGTGTATTCAGGATTCAACACATATTAGTGGAAATACCCTTGATTTGGTACTCACACGTGGCCTTGCTGTCACATACATTGACATTTTGCCTCTTGCCTCGGTGATCTCTGACCACTCATTTGTTAAGTGTGCATTTATGTTGCCGCGCCTAGTGGATCGAAAGCCTTGTCTTTCTTTGCGGCGACGCATTACTCCTTTAATTATGATAGAACTCGAGGCCAGACTGCCTGAAATTTTGGCCTCAGGGTTAGAGAATATTCAGTCAGTAGATAGTCTTGCAGATGGCTTGAACTCAGCGCTCAAGGCCACACTGGACAAGGTTGCGCCTCCTCTCTTGAGGACACGCCTTCCCAAGGCATGCTCACCTTGGTTTAATGGTTACCTGCGTGACCTTAGGCAGAAGGCTCGAGGTTTTGAACGGAAATGGCGTAGTTCTAAGTTAGAGGTGTTCCATCTTGCATGGCGAGATGCTGTCTTAGATTATAAGCAGGCACTACTGGCTACGAAGCGTGCCTGTTATTCTGAATTGATTAATAAAAATAAGCATAATTCAAAGTTTTTGTTTGAAACTGTAGCATTTCTTATTCATGGACAGCCACCTGTTATTCACTCTCCTTTCTCAGCACAGGACTTCTTGGATTACTTCGAGAAGAAAATCTCAGCAGGCTTTGGCCCAACCACTGCATACTGCTGTGGAGGTGGATGCGCCCACTGAGGTGGTATCCAGATTTACAGATTTTGACGGTATCTCGTTAGGCGCACTGACGAAGCTCGTGATGTCTACTAAAAGCACAACCTGTTTAATTGATCCTATACCAACGAAATTGTTTAAGGACTTGTGGCCCATTCTTGGACCAACTGTGCTGGAAATTGTAAATCTCTCATTGACTTCTGGATCTGTTCCTAGGTGTTTTAAGTCTGCAGTTATCAAACCATTACTTAAAAAATCTAATCTCGACCCTAGTGTATTGAAGAATTATAGACCGATATCAAATCTATCCTTTTGTTCTAAAATCCTGGAAAAAGTGGTCTCGCGACAGCTCGTGGACTATCTCACTGAGAATAATCTTTTTGAGCCACTGCAGTCTGCTTTTAGAAGATTTCACTCCACAGAGACAGCACTTACTAAAGTAGTGAATGACCTTTTGCGAGCAATGGACTCGGATATCACTACGGTCCTGGTGCTGCTGGATCTTAGTGCTGCATTTGACACTGTGGATTACCATATTCTACTCAATAGGCTGGAGAATCACTTTGGGATTACTGGAACTGCGCTTGCATGGTTGACGTCGTACCTGTCTAGTCGTTCCTACTGTGTATTGTGTAATGGAACCTCCTCCGATCGTAGAGACATGAAGTTTGGGGTTCCTCAGGGATCCGTTTTGGGCCCCTTGCTTTTTTCTCTTTATGTAGCACCCCTCGGGAATATATTGCGGCGTTTTGGGATTCCCTTTCATTGCTATGCTGATGACACTCAATTGTATATGCCAATAACTGCTGGTAATCTTACTCACATAAAGTCCTTGGAGGATTGTCTTGCATCAGTGAGAAGTTGGATGTCTAGTAACTTCCTACTTTTAAATTCTGATAAGACTGAGGTTATGGTTTTTGGTCCAGCGAGATATCGGCATCAATTTGATCAGCTAGCATTTAGCTTAGGTCCGTGTGTTATACATCATACAGATAAAGTGAGGAACCTTGGAGTAATTTTTGATCCTGCATTGTCCTTTGATCTCCACATTAGAGACATTACAAGGACTGCCTTTTTTCATTTGCGAAATATAGCGAGGATTCGTCCTATTCTGTCTATGGCTGATGCTGAGACTTTGATTCATGCGTTTGTCTCTTCTAGATTGGACTATTGTAATGCTCTATTCTCTGGCTTACCGCAGTCCAGGATCAGGGGTCTTCAATTGGTTCAGAATGCTGCTGCCAGACTTTTGACACGGAGCAGAAAGTTTGACCACATTACGCCAATCTTGGCGTCCCTGCACTGGCTTCCTGTTTCTGCAAGATCGGATTTTAAAGTATTGATTTTAGTTTATAAAATTGTTCATGGACTTGCACCTCCCTATCTGGCTGACTTGATAAGCCCCTATGTACCAGCTCGGGCCTTGCGTTCTCAGGGTGCAGGACTTCTGTGTGTTCCCAGGGTGAATAAGAAGTCTGCCGGTCACAGAGCTTTCTCCTATCGTGCCCCAGCTCTGTGGAACAATCTGCCGGAACACATTCGGCAGTCAGACACTGTGGAGACCTTTAAATCACGTTTAAAGACTCATTTATTTTCCCTGTTTTATCATTAGTGTTATGATGTGTTTTTAATCTTGTACTTTTTTACAGCTGTTTTTTTTTTCTTATGGTTGTTTATATTGTGTTTTAAATTTTTAACTGTTTTTATGTTGTGAAGCGCCTTGAGATGATTTTGTCGTGAATTGGTGCTATATAAATTAATACATTTGAATTTGAATTTGTGTTATGCCGGTGGAAGGGCAGAAGCAAAGAAACTGTTTGCACAAGCACAAACTTAGCTGTTAACTGTGTAAATGTGCCCAGTGTTTACGATGAATTTTTTTTTTTTTTACAAGAAGGTGGCAGCATCTCTGCTGCTGGAATAGCAGTCTGTCAAGCACAATAAGTGAAAGTCAAGGTTTCAAATCAACAAAATGCAAATGTATCAGCACCACTAAATTTCCTTTTGAGCTTGTTCTGTGTGCAAAACCCATCTATTTGTATGTTCTCTTCCATAATTTTGGACAATACAGTGCACACACCCAAAATTGCATATTCATTAAGACAAACACATGAAATGGATAATATGCACTTGTTTTGCACATTTGAAAGACACAATCTTCAATGTACACTGGTAGTATATTAGCATGCACGTTATTTTGTGTTGTGGTGTTTGCACGTTTTTACACATGCAAAACTTTAGGAAAATCGGGTCCTACGTGTGTAAAGCAGAAAATTAATCCATCCACCCATTTTCTATACCTGCTTACTCCAATTAAGGGCTACAGGGAGGCTGGAGCCTATCCCAGCAGTCATGGGGTGAGAGGTGGGGTACACCCTGGAAAGGACACTAGCTCATTCACACTCTCACTCGCAGTCAATTTAAAGTTCCCAATGCACCTAAACTGCATGTCTTTGGAAGTGTGAGGGAGCCAGACCACCCAGAGGAAACCTACGGGGAGAACATGCAAACTCCACACAGAAAGGACCAGGAAAGAAGTGATCCCATGACCATCTTGTTTTGAGGCTACAGTGCAAACCAGCCACCGTTCTGCTTGTAATGCAGAAAATGACCATTTATTTTGGAGGTCTGTTGTCAAGAGTCAAGACCTCCTTGATGCAACAATACATGTGGTGTTAAAATAGTCACCTTTAAATTATTTCTTTTGAGTAGTGTTTATGATTTTTAATATAAAAAAATGTCTTGCATCACAGTGCAAAACCTAAGGATTTACTGTATTTGATATGTTGTTGAATTGACTTCTGTAACACTGTGGTACCTCAGTATCTTTAAACGAAAAGGTCGTGATGGCAAAAAAGGACAGAAGTCTTTTCAAATCAATCTAGTCATAAATGAAACTGAGCCTTTTGACTGACATAGCTAGACCCTTGTGTGAATGCCAACCGTGATCTTGATGAAGTATTCCTGCAGTTCACTTTGATGCTTCCAGCTTCCACACAGAACATTGGGATCCTATATGTGCTGCCAGACAGGTTCACCTGACCTTTTATTGATTTCGCTCTATGATTTCTTGCGGTGACATTCACATTCCACAACAGTCATCAGGGAATCAATGGGGCCAAAAGATTGATGTGGCTATAGAAATTTAAATTTTCAGAAAAGTTACCTGCCCTTATCTGAGAAGGTCAATCCTTCTGTCTCCAAGAACTGATCGGAATTGTCGGGGTGAATTGTGTGACATGAGCTCAAAACTTCAACTTCAAGAAATCAAGCTTAAACCCTATAATGGTGCTTATAAATATTGAACTGTTTAAATTTTATTTGATCCTATATGGGTGTAAGAAAATATTTGCTTCATTGTTGGAGAGGAATAATGACTCATGCTTCATAATGCAGTTCATCATAAAATTCACTTTCAGTATTGTTTACACAGTTATTTATTCCTCTTTGGATATAAAATATGGCAAAATTGTTTTCAGATTGTTTTTTTTTGTTGTTTTTTTTTTTCTGTAAGCTTCACTTGAAAATATGAATTTAGATTTTTTTTTTTTTTTATAGATTCAGAGCTGTGCAGCACAGTGGCTTAATGGGTAGCACTGTTGCCTCACAGCAAGAAGGTCATGGGATTGATTCCCACTTGAGGCCTTTCTGTGTGGAGTTTGAATGTTCTCCCTGTGTTTGTGTGGGTTCTGTCTGGGTGCTCCGGCTTTCTCCCACATCCAAAAGACATTCAGGTTAAGCCCCTTTCACTCCGGGCTTGCATACAGTTGTGTTGGGATGCGCATGGAGTACATTGGAAAATTGCGCAGATTTGGCATAGTCTCTGTGTAGGCTGGTCCCATATGGTTGCATTCCTGGTCTTGCTTACAGTTGCATATGGTTGTTTACTGCCACGTATGTAGCCCTCGCCACTATTTTTCTGCCTCTCACAGTCCACTCCTGCCTACTTTTTGGGGTTTGTTGGCAATGTGGAAATGTGCTCCATTCTCAAAACAGCACTCATGTTTCCAGGCGTACAGCGGGAGACAAACTGCTGCCTCGCCATGGCTGCAGGGAGGAAAAGCTTGGCTTCATGACGCTGTTTACAGACGTGCAGATGGATTTGATACATTGCAGAAAGTCAGAATAAGTTATTCCCAGGAGTTAATGGACAGCCGGTAATCGCGTGTGTGTTCCGTCCTTGAGGAGTGGATGGTGGACATGTCCTCTCACTGGCGATAGGTCTGTGAGCAGGAGTTAATGGACTTTATTTAACTTGCCACAATCTTGATAGAACTTGGAGGTGAAGGAAGCTGCAGTGGCGATGGCGTGTGCGATCCACTGTGAGGAGTGGACGGTGGATGTGGACATGTCCTCTCGCTGGCGATCTGTCCATGACAAGTGAATGTGGACATCTCTGCACGTGGAAGCTTGGCCCCTTCTTCTGTCATTTTGAAGCTTCACTGCCAGCAAAGCCCAGCGGGATGGATAAAATCTATCAATGCAGGTACAGTAGTGTTCAGAATAATAGTAGTGCTATGTGACTAAAAAGATTAATCCAGGTTTTGAGTATATTTCTTATTGTTACATGGGAAACAATGTACCAGTAGATTCAGTAGATTCTCACAAGACCAAGCATTCATGATATGCACACTCTTAAGGCTATGAAATTGGGCTATTAGTAAAAAAAAAAAAGTAGAAAAGGGGGTGTTCACAATAATAGTAGTGTGGCATTCAGTCAGTGAGTTTGTCAGTTTTGTGGAACAAACAGGTGTGAATCAGGTGTCCCCTATTTAAGGATGAAGCCAGCACCTGTTGAACATGCTTTTCTCTTTGAAAGCCTGAGGAAAATGGGACGTTCAAGACATTGTTCAGAAGAACAGCGTAGTTTGATTAAAAAGTTGATTGGAGAGGGGAAAACTTATACGCAGGTGCAAAAAATTATAGGCTGTTCATCTACAATGATCTCCAATGCTTTAAAATGGACAAAATACCAGAGACGCGTGGAAGAAAATGGAAAACAACCATCAAAATGGATAGAAGAATAACCAGAATGGCAAAGGCTCACCCATTGATCAGCTCCAGGATGATCAAAGACAGTCTGGAGTTACCTGTAAGTGCTGTGACAGGTAGAAGACACCCGTGTGAAGCTAATTTATTTGCAAGAATCCCCCACAAAGTCCTTCTGTTAAATAAAAGACATGTGCAGAAGAGGTTACAGTTTGCCAAAGAACACATCAGCTGGCCTAAAGAGAAATGGAGGAATATTTGTGGACTGATGAGAGTAAAATTGTTCTTTTTGGGTCCAAGGGCCACAGACAGTTTGTGAGACGACCCCCAAACTCTGAATTCAAGCCACAGTTCACAGTGAAGACAGTGAAGCATGCTGGTGCAAGCATCATGATATGGGCATATTTCTCCTGTTGTGGTGTTGGGCCTATATATCGCATACCAGGTATCATGGATCAGTTTGGATATGTCAAAATACTTGAAGAGGTCATGTTGCCTTATGCTGAAGAGGACATGCCCTTGAAATGGGTGTTTCAACAAGACAATGACCCCAAGCACACTAGTAAACGAGCAAAATCTTGGTTCCAAACCAACAAAATTAATGCCTCGCAGATGTGAAGAAATCATGAAAAACTGTGGTTATACAACTAAATACTAGTTTAGTGATTCACAGGATTGCTAAAAAAGCAGTTTGAACATAATAGTTTTGAGTTTGTAGCGTCAACAGCAGATGCTACTATTATTGTGAACACCTTTTCTACTTTTTTTTACTAATAGCCCAATTTCATAGCCTTAAAAGTGTGCATATCATGAATGCTTGGTCTTGTTGGATTTGTGAGAATCTACTGAATCTACTGGTACCTTGTTTCCCATGTAACAATAAGAAATATACTCAAAACCTGGATTAATCTTTTTAGTCACATAGCACTGCTATTATTCTGAACATTACTGTATGTAATGATAAAAAACCTAAAAGGATTTTTCACCATCTCGTAGGGTTGTGCAAAATTGCGGACACTTGGTGTGCAGTAACCCAGTGTTGTGTAGATTTACACACACTTGCGGAGTGTTGTGTAGACTTGCTTAAAAACTTTGTACTTTCTGCGTCCAGTGTTCTGCACTGAAAAAATTAAATAGGTTTAATTTTTTGCGTCCGCCTCGCGTAGCCCTCGGCATACTGCTGCATAGGGGAGCAAAAATGTGGCGTAGAGCTGCTAAAACTCGGCATAGAGCTGCTTATATTTGGCGTAGAGCTGCATAACTCAGTGTAGTCGTTATTCCGCAATACGCAACTCTACGTGTGAAAGGGGCTTCAGGTGGATTGGACACTTTTAAATTGTAGGTGTGTGTGCAGGTGTGAATATGTTTGTCTACATGTGATCCTGTGACAGACTGGCATCCTGTCCAGGGTGTACCCCACCTCATCCTCTATGACTGCCGGGATAGGCTCCAGCTCCACACGACCCTTAATTGCAGTAAGCGGTTGAAGATGAATGAGTGAGTGAGTTTCAGAAATGCATAATATGCATGTCCTGTCGTCGATTCTTCAAACAACCAGTAAGGGTTGCTAAATATCAACAACAACTGTAACAGCCACAACCACTGGGTGCAATAAATGTCCACATGCATATTTCCCCTAGGAAGTTTGAACATTTTTGGCTCGATTTACTGAAGGTTTGCTTGTGTATAAATGTGCACAAACGTGCTGATTTACTCGCAGTGGTCATTGAGTATTTTCGATGCTCAAAATGGTACGTATTGTCCATTTAATATGTTGGCCTTCATAAATATGCAATTGGCGTGTCTACCTGAGTGCTCAATTTGTGGGATCCGAACATGCAAATCAGTGAATTTAGCACATGCACTGAGATGTATTAAGAGCAAAAAGAAATTTAGCAAGTTCTGAATGTATCTGTATGTTGCAAGTTTGAAACCCAGGTGTTAATATATTGCATTTGACAGACTGTTGTTTAGCAGCTGAGACTCTATTGCTCCCCAGAACAGGATACCATAGTTCTGCGCTATTTTGCGCTGACCACAAAGTACATTTTAGTGCGACTCCTGATCATTACTGTCAATGATGTATTTTAAACTCACTTAACTGTGAAGGCTGCAATACATTTCATGAACGCTGGTATCAGAATTTATTTACCAAACCTGCAAGCAAACTCCAGTTAATTTTGTATTCATGTTGCGCCACAGATACATACCTCAGAGTGTGTGTGGGATGATCATGGCTGATGTGCTCCATTGTGTATGGGGAGTGGCTTTCCTGTCCTGTACTGTTTTGTCAGAATAAAGTCATCTCATCAGAACAGGAACCCGTGATCAAAACAAAACAAAAGTATGGACAAGAATATCATTAAAATGCTGGAGTAATAATGCACTACATTCCTTTTATTTGAATGAAACAAGCTCTTGCGTTAATATCATTATGGAAAGAGTTTATATCAGACTGTAAATTTCCCAAATGGGATAAATAAAATCGAAGTGGCTAAGGATACGTACATCCATATCTTCTGCGGGACTGCTAAAGGTATGGACCGAGGAGAATTGTGTGTTCCTCAGACAGTTCTTGGACTTCATCAGTTTATGCTACTGTGGCAGGTATAGCCAGATAGCGTAAATGTAAATCTGTGCTACCGGCCCAGCAACGTCTCAGTAAGTGATAATAATGTTCAACGTTACTCATCTGTTTTGCCATCTGATAGAGCCTATTCAATTCTAAACAGACATGATATTTTCTCAAATCTTTACCGGGGAATACCCTCCGTATCTTTAGAACGGTCTCTGTAGATACGGGTCCGTACCCGTAGCCATGGCCAAATAAAATATTAATTATTATTATTATTGTTGTTGTGAAAAGACAGATGTCCAGTTAAGAATGGGCTATTTTTTGTTGGTGGAATAATGTCTAGCAGTACATATGTTGACATGTCAGACGGTGTGGTGGCCAAGGTGTTAGTGCGCTTGTTTCCATAACAAAAGGTTCCCTATTCAAGACCACCTCTGCGGAGTTGTGTCAGAAAGGGCAACCGGCGTCAAACTAGTGCCAAATCAACATGCAGATCAGCTGTGGCCACCCCAAGGGAAAAGTCGAAAGAACTTACCGTATTTTCCGGAGTGTAAGTCATACTTATGACTTATGAGTATAAGTCATAAGTTGTTTTACTAGTTTGGGAGGCCATGTTACAGCACATGTCAGGGAGGGGTGGTGGCCAAGTGGTTAATGCGCTTGGTTTCAGTACAGAAGGTTCCGGGTTCAAATCCCACCCCTGCCACATTTCTCCATGTAATGTGGAGTTGCGTCAGGAAGGGCATCCGGTGTAAAAACTGTGTCAATTCAACATGCAGATCCACCTTGGATTTGCTGTAGCGACCCCGAGTGCAAACAAGGAAGCAGCCGAAGGGACTTACTTTTACTGTTACAGCACATATTGTCGCCACAACAATATATGCCAACGTTTATGGCCACATTGTGGCACATATTGTTGCCAGCGACAATATGTGCCGTGAACATTGGTACATATTGTCACTGATATGCTGCAACAAAGAGAGAGAGAGAGAGAAATCCTAATAATTTTCTACGTTATTAATTTGTGTATACGAGGTCTATTAGAAAACTATCCTACCTTTTTATTTAAAAAAAAAACTATATGGATTTGAATGACGTGCGATTACACCAATCATGCTTGAACCCTCGTGCGCATGCGTGAGTTTTTTCACGCGTCGGTGACGTCATTTCCCTGTGGACAGGCCTTGAGTGAGATGTGGTCCCGCCCTCTCGGCTGAATTCCTTTGTTTCACACACTGCTCGAGACGTCGCGCGTTGCTTTATCAAAATTTTTTCTGGACCTGTGAGGAATATCCGAGTGGACACTATTCGAGAAATTAAGCTGGTTTTCGGTGAAAAGTTTAACGGCTGATGAGAGGTTGTGGAGTTTCTTTCGCTTTAAGGACAGCTCACAAAGCGGATCGGCGCGGCGCGGTCTGAGGTGGCGTCCGTGTGGCTGTTTCGAGCTGAAAACATCCTAATTTAAGGCTCTGTTCACCCAGGACGTCGTCAGAGAACAGAGAAGTTTCAGAAGAAGTTGGCATGAGGGGTTTATGCGGACATTCCATTGTTTAAGGACATTTTTTAATGAAAGACGTGCGCGCAAATTCGCCGAGTCGTTTCTGTGACGACTCGGCGAATCTGTGTGCGCCGCGACAGGAAAAACACCTCCGTGTTGAAAACCATTTGTAAAATTCAGGCGGCTTTTGATGGCTTTCAACAAGTGAGTAACTGAGAAATTGTTTAACAGCTTGGGCATGTTCCAACTTGCCCGTTGAGGTTTCCAACGGAGGTGTTTTTCCTGTCGCGACCCCCCGCGGTCGGGTCCGGCCCGACATGCGACTCTGCCCGCACGTTCTTTCATTACAAAATGTCCATTAACAATGGAATGTCGGAATAAACTCCTCATGCCGACTTCTTCTGAAAGTTCTCTGTTCTCTGATGACTTCCTGGGTCAACAGAGCCTGAAATGTGGGAGTTTTCAACTTGAAACGGCGAGACGCTGCCGCCTCGAAGCGCAGATCGCCGTCAGGCACCGTGGGCCGTCCTTACGGTGACACTACCAGACCAAAATCTCTCATCAGCCGTTAAAATTTTTACCGAAAACCAGCTGAATTTATCGAATGGTGTCCACTCAGTTGTGCCTTATCGTTTTGAAAAAATTTTGATCAAACAAAGCAGCAGTCTCTGAGCCATTCCTAAACAATGAAAAAATTGACGAGAGGGTGGGCGACTCCCCACTCAAAGACTGCCCACGGGTGAATGACGTAACCGACAGGCATGAAAAAAACTCTCGCATGCCCACGAGGGTTCAAGCATGTCTGATGTAATCACACGTGATTCAAATCCATATGGTTTTTGAAAAAAATAATAAGGTCGGATACTTTTCTAATAGACCTCATATAGATGGCTTTGTAACCAGTTTTAAGTATTTGTGTTTTTGTTTTTTGTTTTTTTATCGTTGTTTGTTTTTCTGTGTTCTTATGGGGACCACAATGGAAATAAGTCTGTGCTTTTTCATGCCATCCTCTGCAAGTATATGTATGTATATTGTCATTGTTATTTCATATCATGTATTTTGCCAAATTAATCAGTCAATCAAAGAGAGAGAGAAGGGCAGACAGGGCAGAATTTCAATAATTCAATAACCTTTAACGAAACAGTAAGGCTTTCATCAACAATCTATTGAAATGTTTGCATACTGCAACCATGTTGCACTTCATGGGACACAAGTGATCATTGAAAATGGGACTGAGCAGGTGCCTTGACACTTGCATGATTACATCCGTGGACCTCGTGTAAAAGCTGGTTGGATTTGTGCATAAATCTGTTGATCAGAGCAAGAACCGTCGGCGCAGCGTAAATCCCCACATGATTGTTCCACCAGCAGCAGCCCGAATCAACCTCGTCTGCTTGTACACGACAATATAATATCATGCATGCTTAATAGAACTTCACAACACAAAGCACCTGTTTAAATGTGTGCTGTTGCTGGCAGGGGCTGTTTAATGTATTTTGTCATTTGGAATCGTGCCAGTCGTTGTCTTCTGTTCGCTCCAAAGGCTATACTGAATATAAAACGAGTATTATAAAAATATACAAATCAGAAGGCAACATATAGGAGGATTTCCTCACAAGAGTCATTTCATGGCTCCAAAATAGGCCACAGCCCAGCTCACGTGGACCTGTCGTTCTAACACATGAATGAGGAAATAGAACTTCTCCTGTGATTTGCACCACCTCGTTGGTCCTTAAGTCTCACTTTGGGAATCACACATATTTTAAGAGGTCAAAAGGTCACATTCTGTTTCCTATTTTTATGCTCATACGGCCGAGGGTATTTTAGCATTGTGTACTTCACCTTCATGAGGCATTTTTGACAGGTGCGGCTTATACTCCAGTGCGACTTATTCTCTGAAAAATACTGTACTAATGCATAATTTCATATTTTATTTTGTTGTTGTTTGCTTTTTGTTTCACAGTGTAAATGATTAGATATTGAAATATAAATTACAAGTTGTTAATTTTGAGTTTGGGTAAATTTATTGTTACATTATATAATAGATAAAGCAAAAAACAAAAATTGTAGATTAATCAGTAAAAAGAGATTAGTTGGAGCCCTACTGAGGGTCCCCCTCCTCCTTTTGTCCTTCTAATCAACCTGTGGACAGGGGTCTCATCCTTGTTACCCTGTTGTGGATAAGCAGGTGCGGCTGTTAGTAATCTATGCCTCACCTCCTTTGGCTGTGCAGAACTGTATTGCATTCTTCATGTACTGTTACTAATATAACCAAATAGCCCTGAGTTCTCTGGAATTGATAATAGAATCTGTTTTTCAGCTTCTCAGTGCCGTGTTTCATTTTTATACTCTGATGCATCAATGCACCCAATCATTCATTGATTTATCAGGTCCGTTCCTCCTTTTTTCCCTTGAATGATATGCAAGCTCTAACCTTTCTTTGACACCCATTTCTGTTCTTTAGAATCTAATGTTGTCCCATCAGTAGCTCCAGCTGCTCTCTATACTCGCTGAGAGGTTTGTGCTGTTGATAAAGTGCTAACAGCATTAATAGGAGTATAGCCAGCCTTCTGGATCACTAGAACAAAATCATTACTCCCTGGTCTTTAAAAGCTTTGGTGTGTAAATGTTCCACAGTGTCTGCGATGATGCATGAGTCCCCATATCATGCTGTTGTGGCCGATAATGATGTTGCTCTCTTGGCAAACAGAAAAACCCGACCTCTGCTAAATGGCTGGACATTTGGTGACAAGGGGCAGAGCGACACAGGCCAGGCTGTATCTGGCCCCCTATTTAATGGTGCTGTGCAGCTATAGAGACACAGCTCTTTGGCAGATAAGGTTCACTGTGCTGTGTGCTGAATTCATCTGGCTCGGCAGAATGGAATGTGTTCTACTACAAGAGAGCAGCACAGATGGCGTGAACGTATCTTTATCACGTCAGCCTCACATACACTGTGACAATATATTTTAAAGCCCAGCAAGGGAAGAAAATAAAAGGAAGTGATCACTGAGTTTCATTCAATTGAAATATTGCTTTTTATACTGCCTGTCTTGGTTTTGAATTGTACAGCTGCATGATTTTACGAGCTTTGAAAATGTGCTGTCCGGAAAGCTGCGAAGATGCAGCACAAATAAACATTTTAGCACCATGCTACAGTGCTCGTGGGGTAAAAAAGAACATCTGATGCTTAATGACTGAGCTCCTGTATTTTTTTTCCTTAGATCTTTTTATCACCTTTAGTAACACAGTAGATGACAGTTTTTGTTTATTGGTCACCACATTGTGTAAGGCTGCCATACCTGTCGGTGACTTTACTGACTAAGCAGTTACACAATATCCCTGTTAATACGCGTTAGTGGAAATAATCTTTCTTTATATTTCAGCCCAGTCATTCAAAGAGTTCTCCCAGCTGCTGAACACTGTGGAAGAAGAAAGAAGACGCTTGGTAAGAAATGCAATTTTCTATGTTTTTAATTGGATTTTGATTGTGCTTTTGAACAGGAGTGGAATAAAACAAAAATATAACGAGAAAATTGCTTATAATTGCTTTTGGGAGTCATTTTCCACCACGGCCCTTGAGGGAAGACAAGGGATAATGTTGCACCAATAATACAAAAAACTCATTCAAATAAGTAAATCAAAACGCAACCCATACAGCATATACCTTTGCCGGATCCAAAGAATCCTCATGTTTTGCATTGGTATCCTGTTTTACAATGCAGCAGCTTCATTGACAATACCCTGAATGCTAATTTCACTCTTAAAATATTTGAATCTGTTTAAAATTCCACCTGTTAATTGTTTGTCTTGCATAATTATCATGTATCATCAAAATATGTGCAGTAGAATTTGAGACAATGACGACATCAACAACAAAAAGAAACATTGCAGTATTCATTCATGGGCAGCCCGATGGATTACTGGTTAGCGCTGTTGCCTCACAGCAAGAAGGTCATGGTATTGATTCCCACCCATGGCCTTTCTGTGTGGAGTTTGTGTGGGTTCCCTTTGGGTGCTCCGGCTTCCTCCCACATCCAAAGACACGCAGGTTAGGTGAATTAGAAACTTTAACTTGTCCATCAGTGTGCGTGCGGATGTGAATGTGTTTGTTTGTCTATGTGGCCCTGCGATAGACTGGTGTCCTGTCCACGGTGTACCCCGCCTCATATCCTATGACTGCCGGGATAGGCTCCAGCTCCTGCCCCGTCTCCATGTCCCTTAATTGGAGTAAGCGGTTTAAGATGAGTGAGTGACAATATGAGGTCTATTAGAAAAGTATCTGACCTTATTATTTTTTTCAAAAACCATATGGATTTGAATCGTGTGTGATTACATCAGACATGCTTGAACCCTCGTGGGCATGCGAGAGTTTCTTTCACGCCTGTCGGTTACGTCATTCGCCTGTGGGCAGTCTTTGAGTGAGGAGTGGCCCACCCTCTCCTCGATTTTTTCATTGTTTAGGAATGGCTCAGAGACTGCTGCTTTGTTTGATCAAAATTTTTTCAAAACTGTAAGGCACAACTGAGTGGACACCATTCGATAAATTCAGCTGGTTTTCGGTAAAAATTTTAATGGCTGATGAGAGATTTTGGTCTGGTAGTGTCGCCGTAAGGACGGCCCACGGTGCCTGATGGCGATCTGTGCTTCGAGGCGTTTCAAGTTGAAAACGTCCACATTTCAGGCTCTGTTGACCCAGGAAGTCATCAGAGAACAGAGAACTTTCAGAAGAAGTCAGCATGAGGAGTTTATTCGGACATTCCATTGTTAACGGACATTTTGTAATGGAAGAACATGCGGGCAGAGTCACATGTCGGGCCGGACCCGACCGCGGGGGGTCGCGACAGGAAAAACACCTCCGTTGGAAACCTTAACGGGCAAGTTGGAACATGCCCAAGCTGTTAAACAATTTCTCAGTTACTCACTTGTTGAAAGCCATCAAAAGCCGCCTGAATTTTACAAATGATTTTCAACACAGAGGTGTTTTTCCTGTCACGGCGCACACAGATTCGCCGAGTCGTCACGGAAATGACTCAGCGAATTTGCGCGCACGTCTTTCATTAAAAAATGTCCTTAAACAGTGGAATGTCCGCATAAAGTCCTCATGCTGGCCTCTTCTGAATCTTCTCTGTTCTCTCACGACGTCCTGGGTGAATTAAGCCTTAAATTAGGATGTTTTCAGGTCGAAACAGGCCGACGACGGCGCCTGGAAGCGCTGCGCGACGTCCCGCTCCGTGGGAAGTCCTTACACCGACAGAAACACCCCATAATCTCTCATCAGTCCTTAAACTTTTCACCGAAAACCAGCTTAATTTCTCGAATAGTGTCCACTTGGATATTCCTCACAGGTCCAGAAAAAATTTTGATAAAGCAACGCGCGCCGTCTCGAGCAGCGTGTGAAACAAAGGAATTCAGCCGAGAGGGCGGGACCACATCTTACTCAGGGCCTGCCCACAGGGAAATGACGTCACCGACACGCGTGAAAAAACTCACGCATGCGCACGAGGGTTCAAGCATGATTGGTGTAATCGCATGTCATTCAAATCCATATAGTTTTTTAAAAAAATAAAAAGGTAGGATACTTTTCTGATAGACCTTGTATTCATTCATTTCTGTACCCACTTGAATGAATGAATGAATGAATGAATGAATGAAAACTGTTTATTTCGAACATTTGATACAACAACAATTACAAGATAGATCAGTAAAGACAACAACAAAAAAGTTCCTACTGTGTACCCAACATGTCCGAAAAGGGGTAGGGTGAAGCATCAGCTTATTTATCCCTACCCCTTCTTCCCCACAACCAGTAATACCCTTTGCCACATATACACATAGATTCCTACACACCTAAATCGATATCAGTATATATATATATATATACATATACATACACATATATATATACATACACACATCAACATACATACACATATACATATATACACATATATATACACAAACATAAATATACACCTTCACATACCTACTTACATACAAAATACTATATATTTACAAGCCGAAGGAAAAAACAAAAACACCCTAACCCTCATTACCCTTCCTCCTCCCTATACCCAGAAAAAAACATATTTTTGTACCGCTGTTTGAACTGGTTCATGCTTGGACATTGCTTGAGCCCCACTCCCAATCTGTTCCACATCCTCACCCCACAGACAGAAATACAGAAACCTTTTAATGTTGTTCGTGCCCACTGATGCTTTAAATTAAATTTCCCCCTCAGACTGTAATCCCCTGATCTGTTAAAAAACATATTTTTAATATTTGCTGGAAGTAAATTGTTTATTGCTTTATACACAATTTGTACTGTTTGAAAATGAACCAAGTCTGTGAATTTTAAGAATTTGGATTGTAAAAATAGTGGATTTGTATGATCTCTATAGCCAGTATTATGAATAATTCTTATAGCTCTTTTCTGCATTACTGATAGTGATTGTGTTGTACCTTTATAAGTATTACCCCATACCTCTGCACAGTACTGTAAATATGGTAAAACCAGTGAGCAGTAAAGAATGCGGAGTGAGTTGTGGTCCAGAATATGTTTCGCTTTGTTTAGAACTGAAATGCTTCTTGACAGTTTACTTTGTATATGTTTTATATGAGTCTTCCAGTTTATCTTATCATCTATTATCACCCCCAGAAACTTATTTTCATGTACCCTTTCAATATCTACCCCCTCGACTTGTAACTGAACCTGTATGTCTGTATTACAATAGCCAAATAACATGTATTTTGTTTTACTTAAGTTTAATGATAATTTGTTTCTGTCAAACCATATTTTCAATTTTCCCATTTCTATACTGATCCTCCTCAGTAACTCCTGCAAATCCCCCCCTGAACAAAAAATGCTTGTGTCATCTGCAAATAATACTAATTTTAATATTTTGGAAACATTGACAATATCATTTATATAAATTAGAAACAGTTTTGGACCCAATACTGACCCCTGTGGGACGCCACAAGCATTGTCCAAGCATGATGATGTATATTCCCCCAACTTCACAAACTGTTTTCTGTTACTTAAGTAGCTTCTCACCCAGTGCAACACCAACCCCCTAATCCCATACTGTTCAAGTTTATTGATTAATATGTCATGATTAATTGTATCAAAAGCCTTTTTAAGGTCTATAAATATTCCAACTGAATGTAATTTGTGGTCTATGGCGTTTGTAATCTCCTCAACTGATTCTATTAATGCAAGTGATGTTGAACTATGTGCTCTGAATCCATATTGACTATCAGTAAGTAATTTATGTTTATTTATGAATTTGTCTAATCTATTATTGAATAACTTTTCTAATAATTTGGAAAATTGTGGAAGCAAAGAAACAGGTCTATAATTTGTGAAGTGGTGTCTATCCCCAGTCTTATACAGCGGCACAACCTTAGCTATTTTCATTTGATTGGGAAATTTACCGGTTTGAAATGATAAGTTACAGACTTATTCCAGTTAATGCTGTGAGCCTGGCTTCATGAAGTGGTCTAATCTTTTATTCTACTAAACTTACTTAGCCAACATTATAAGTCTAATCTCCATTCCATATAGACAGCTAAACTTAACGTTAGTCTAGAAGTCTAACGTTAGTCAACGATTTTCACTGGCATAGTGGCCCCGCGAGTGCCGTTGCCAAGAAACACCTCCTATGCGCAAGAGATTTGTTTACTTCTGGGTCGGATGTCTGCTACAACCATGGCCAGAACAGGCCCTGAGGAGAAGCGCTGTCGGCCTTGGCATTCGTAAACATCTCCGATGGATTATTCCAGCCCTGGAACACCCACTCCTGCTGCAAGACTCTCCTTCCTAACGGCTCCATCAAGTGGTGGTACATGATGGCCGGCTTTTTTGAGGTAAGACACTGAAGTTTTGTTGACTAAAATAAGATTAGCCTCCTCTGTAACTAAAAACTTTAGTCGGCTAATGCAAAACTTTAGTCGACTAAATGCTTTGTGCAATGACTAACATCAAACATTTAGTCAACTAAGTGAATTTAGTCGACTAAACAAGATTAGACCACTTTATGAAACTGGGCCCTGGAGTCTGTCCCAGCAGTCATAGGGCAAGAGGCAGGGTACATCCGGGACAGGAAGCCAGTCTATTGCAGGGCCACATGTCGACAGACAAACTTATTCACATCTACAGGCAATTTAGACTTACCAGTTCACCAAACCTGCATATCTTTAGAAGTGGAAGGAGTTTGGAGCACCCAAGGGCACCCACACAAACACAGTGTGAACGTGCAAACTCCAAATCAAATCAAATCAAATCAATTTTATTTATATAGCGCCAAATCACAACAAACAGTTGCCCCAAGGCGCTTTATATTGTAAGGCAAAAGCCATACAATAATTACAGAAAAACCCCAACGGTCAAAATGACTCCCTATGAGCAAGCACTTGGTGACAGTGGGAAGGAAAACTCCACACAGAAAGGACCAGGCAATGGGTGATGCCAGGACCTTCTTGCTGTGAGGTAACAGTGCCAATATGAAAAAGTGAATAAAAATAATATAGTAGAATTCTCATCCAAATCCCAGTCAGCACCAAAACATAATTAATTATTCCTTGTGATAATATTCATCATTCCACAAAGTTTGAAAATGTGTTGAATTCTGCTAAGACACAAGTGATCATGTAAAGTCTTTGGTGGAGGTAATTAATCACATTATTAATTATTATTATTATTATTATTATTATTGCTGTTTCCATGTAGTTTACATACTTACAGTCTTTTTAATGTGCATGATGCACATAAACAATGACTTTGCCCATACATTGTGGTGCATCTTAAGGTATGCCAGACATAACTTGAGCATTGTCCTGATTACCGGAAAATGTTATGGACCAGACAATAGTTTGAGATGATTACATTTTGATGGCATTATATGTATAAATGACAAATGAGTTAAAGTTTGCTTTTTGCAACCTTAATCTTATTACTGCTGTTCTCGCCTTTCACAATTGTGTCGCAAGGGAGAAAATGTGTCTCCAAAGCGCTGTAGCATTTTATGACTAATTACACTGTACATTGCTGCAGATATAATAAAATATCTGTGTGTGACATATACAGTGAAGAAATTGACTGGAATCAGTTACTACAGCTGATGGAGATGTCAAATAAGTCTTCATATCAGACAGATCTACTTCTAACTGGGCAGACATTGTACTCTGAATTCAGTGACAATTATAAAGTTGGCCATGCATTTTATTTGGTTGTTGCTTTGAGCATATTGGGATAACTGTGCCAGTTGTGATATTCATTGGAATTTTCATCCTGAAATAATTTTTCAAAAAAGGATTTATATCAATCAAAGGTAAGTACAGTTTGCTGTTGTCCCATTCACACGTTGTTTAAAAGGGTGAGGCCACGACTACGATTGGCAATACAACAGTAATTAGGACACAGCTATGACACAAAACGTGACACAAAAGGTGTGTCGAGAGCCCCACACGTGTTGGGGCAGTTGGTTTGTCATCCGGACACACAGATGACATGCCCCCATCTGTGTAGTTTCATCGTCGCTGTGTCTGGAGTTTGCCCACATGGTTTTGCCGGTTTAAGAAAAATTACGTGACAGATGCAGTGTCATTATATATTGTATGGATGTGGACAGAGATCATGTGATCATGTGCAATAGTAGTCAGTAAACCTCACTCCCTAACAGCTAAAAAAATTCTCTGGCAACAAGGCCAGAGCCCTAGGTTTTAGACTTATGGTTAGAGAGTCCACCTCCCATGCTGGAGATCGTGAGTTTGAGTGACATGAACTCACCATTTTTCTTTCACCAAAACATCTGATCTAGGCTTGCATCTCAGATGTACCTTCTGGAAAATTGTAGCTGAACTTTCAGGTCTTCTTTTTAAGAAAATTCCCCTCTATACCACTTCACCATGAAGCTGTATAACTGGGGATACAAAATGCAAAACACGCACTGTGCACAATTTGCCAATCACAGCCACAGAAGACTATAACTTCTTCTTGCACAGTCACTCTGTTTTGAGAACTGTCTACTCCACACAGATTTACCATATAGTGCCATACTGTTTGTATTTATTCATAACTGATGTAAATAAAGTTCAAGGTATATTCAGTGACTTGGAAATGTTCATGTATGCATCCCCTGACTTGTTTGAAGAATACTGGCAATAAAACCAATTATTTACAGGTATTATACCAAAGGGTTCCATTACTTATGCAACCCATCATCTTGCCTTTTATATTTTTAATTAATTATATCAAGTTGTAGAGATGTGCTTTCAATTTTAGTTTGAGGAAAGTAATGACCGAAATTTTTATATTGAGAAGCCTGATTTACTTTTTGTATTTGAAATTACATAAATAAATTAAAATGTGTGAATTACCAAGGGGCTGAATACTTTCGGAAGGCACTGTATGCACATGTGATTTCTTGGTTTTGTATTTTTTTTATTATTATTATTTTTAACAAATTTGCAAAAATCTCAAACATCTTTTTTCTCTCATTTATTGTGTGTAGAATTTTGAGGAAAAAATAATTTCATCCATTTTGGAATAAAATGTGGAAAAAGTGAAGCACTGTGAATTCAGATCCACTGTAGACAGATAAACACATTCGCACCCTCACTCACACCTCTGGTCTATTTTGAGTCACCAGTTCACCTAATCCACATCTGTGGAGATGGGAGGAAGCTGGAGCACCTGGAGTGACCCCAAGTGAACAGGGGGAGAACATGTAAACTCCATATAGAAAGGACAAAGTGAGAAGCAATCCCAGAACCTTCTAGCTATGAGCAACAATGATAACCACGAAGCCACAGTGCTGCCCAAGTTGACTTTTTGTTACATAGAATTTCTGTTCAGTCTCTGAAACCATGGATCATGTTTATTGGAACAGCTCCATTCTGCTCTGTCCATCTTATATATCATGCACTTTAAAAAGAGAGAGAGAGAGATTATGAGGTAAGAACTCAGCAGTATGAGACACATTCTTGTTGTGCTCACAGATGGAATGAGCGGTCTTTAGATTTTCCAATTGCACAGACATAGGACATACCTTGTAGGACAACCAGGATGCAAGGCAAACAGTCAACCAATAACAACACAACACATTCATAATGTTGACCGATTAATTAAGAAGTCAGAGGAACTGCACACTTGAGTTGTTGTAGTCTTTAAAAATTGAAAAAAAAAAAAAAACCTGAAAAAAGTCAGTTTTTTAAAGACAGTACTATGAAATTACTCAATTACAATGTCAAACGCTACAAAAATATCACTCTTTTACACTTGATCTGTGTTGGAAGTGTTTGTGTTCATTAATATTTTTGGTCATCAATTAGCTACTCTGATTTGTATAAGGCTCCAGAATGCAATGTTGCCAGAATAAATGGCTCTCAACCCCATTGTGACAGGTCAGGTCAGGCTTGAGAGCATGCACTGGTGAAACATGTTGCTGCATTCACCACAGCACCCAGACAGACAACTGATCCATCCCCAACTCTTAACAATAATCATTGATCTGCCATAGCCAAGTAAAACATAGTGAGGCAAAAAAGTGTATTTGATCTACTGTCAATTTTGCAAGTTTTCCCACCTACAAAGAATGTAGATGTCTGTCATTTTTATCATAGGTACACTTCAACTGTGAGAGACAGAAGAGGACCACTATATCATCCACGTTGTGGTGGGGATGGGCCTATCTGTGAGTACGCAGATGGCTGATGAGGCCAATATGCGCACAGAAAGTATGGGGGCACAGGGGGCATAGGATGAGGATGAAAGTTTGACCATATTACACCCATTTTGGCATCCCTTCACTGGCCTCCTGTCTCTGTGAGATTGGATTTTTAAGGTTTTGTTACTGGTCTATAAAATTGTTCACGGACTGGCACCTCAGCTGACCTGGTTATGCCCTACATACTGGCTCAGGCCCTGTGTTCGCAGGGTGCAGGAATTTTCTGTGTTCCTAGGGTGAATAAAACGGCTGTTGGTCACAGAGCCTTTTCTTATCATGCCCCTGCTCTGTGGAACAATCTCCCGGTGCACATAAGGCAGTCGGATACTGTAGAGACTTTTAAATCAAGACAAAAGACCCACTTGTTTTCCCTGTTTTATAACTAGTATATTGTTATTATGTGGTTTTTATTCTTTGTACTTTTTATGGTTTGCTTTTTATCACGTGTTTAATCTTTTAACTCAGTTTATTCTGTTTTTCCATGTTGTATTGTGTGAAGCGCCTTGAGACGATCTTATCGTGAGCTGATGCTATATAAATTAATAAATTTGAAATTTGTTAGCATCAATTAGCTTGCTCATAGCCTTTGGTAGGTTGCCTTTTCCACCTGGAGGAATTCCGCAACAACGTTGCAGATCCCTGGAACTCTCCTTGCCATCAGCTGTGATATGGTCTTTGCAACCTTCCCAACATCAGGTGATTTGCAGTTAACTGGATAATCATCCACCAAGACCTAGGTACTAGAGATATCTGACATCCTGGCAGGAAACACAGCCCTATACAAGTGCTCACAGTAGCCAGCCCAATGGTACAGAACAACAGGGGCATCTCTCAGGACCAAATTATCATTTGTAGTGACTGAAACGGCACAAGGCATAAGTTTGGAGGAGCAAAGTGCATTGAGTCCTCTGTAAGCAGTTGTCCATGGGTCACTTGACCACAGATGGTGAGTCACCTGGCCACAGATTTGTCTAAGAAACACCTCTGTGTCTATGTTCAAGGCCATTGCAGCACATTTTCTCAACTCCCTGTTAAGCCTGGAGTTTCCATCAAGTTGTGTAGTGGAACTCCTGTGGATCATATTTAGCTTTCCCTCAGATAAGAAACGCCTCCTTCTACAGACATTAACTGCTCAGTGAATTTCCCAGCAATTTTTAGTGTCTGATCACTGAAAAAGTCCCACATTCCATTTAGATCACCAATTGTGTCCATATCTGTAAGTTCACCAGCCAGATTGCTTGCAAATTGAGAAACAGTCTGATCTTAAACTGGGGACAGATTTAATCTTTGGCACTGAGCAGACAGCAGACTGCAAGAGTTCAACAGAATTGTTAAGGACGTTTGTAGTCATTCAACATAGCCACTTTTATAGACCCTACAGTTCTGCTGTAGCCTCTAGCATTTTCCGGGAGAAAATGGTCAGTTTTCTTGGCAGCAGCACTGCCATTGAAATACCATGCCTAGCGGTGTGGCTCAGGACGTTGAAACCAGCCTCCACCAGCTTGTTGTCTTGATTCCATGCAAAGTCAAAGCGCACTGAGTCTTTTTCACCACAGATAACAGATCCAAGAGGATGGATGTGACTCTTGTTGTTACTCCTGTCTGTGCCAGTGGTCACACTGATATCAGCCTGTTACAGCTTCATGTTGGACTGACACAGAGAAGGATTTTCAAACAAGAAAAACTGATCACATCTAGGCTCTAAACTCCAATGTGCTTTTGGGCAAAAAAAACTCCTTCTGTATGGCACTGTGCCAAGAAGGTCTACACCTTGTGATGCAGTAGACAGATGTTGCACTGTCCACTATTTTCCAGTCATATCAAAGAAGCCTAGAACTCTTCCAGAGTTGTCTTGGTGGCTAACCTAATTCTGCTCCTTCTTGCATGGTGACCAACATGGATCCAGTAGAGTTGTGTTGTGTGTGTTGTGTGAAATGTAAATATAAACAGAATACAATCATTTGCAAATCCTCTTCAACCTATATTCAATTGAATTCACCACAAAGACAAGATTTTTAATGTTCAAACTGACAAACTTTATTGTTTTGATGCAAATATTTGCTTATTTTGAAATGGATGCCTGCAACACGTTTCAAAAAAGCTGGACAGTGGTATGTTTACCACTGTGTTACATCACCTTTCCTTCTAACAACACTCAATAAGCGTTTGGGAACTGAGGACACTAATTGTGAGTGTCATGATTGGGTATAAAAGGAGCATCCCAAAAAGCCTCAGCTGTTCACAAGCAAAGATGGGGCGAGGATCACCACTTTGTGAACAACTGCGTGAAAAAATAGTCCAACAGTCCAATGTTCAATTGCAAGAAATAATCAGAAGATTCAGAGAATCTGGAAAACTTTCTACACGTAATTGGAAAGGCCGAAAAACAACATTTAATGCCCGTGATCTTCGATCCGTCAGGCGGCACTGCATTAAAAACCAACATCATTATGTAAAGGATCTTAGGGCCCTGTCTCACTGGCGTTTAGTAGGATTTGCGTATGAAATGAGGAGACAAAAGGTGAGCGTCCGCAACATAGGTGGGCGGAAATGACAAAAGTCCCGGGGTGGATCAAGGAATACATGAGGAAGAAAAGCGGATATAACAGGGAACAGAAGCGGAGGCGCCCCCATGAGGGGCACAGCGGCCGTGATGCACTCGCTCCATCCGTGCCCACTCTGTCTGCATGCGCGACATACCATTTGCGACCGTGATGTGGCCGTGCTGGGCACGCGTCATATCTGTTTTGCACGCTGTCCTGGTCCGCCGCCAAGCCGCACCAACCCGTCGGTTGCGAATATCAGCGGATGACAGGGGATATGCGGCACGTTGGTTGTGTATGTTATGCGTATGTCTTCAGTATGTGTTCGGGCAGTGATGCAGATCTCATCCGCAGCAGGATTTTTGAGCCGCTCAAAAATCCTGGCTGCGGACATGCGTGCCTCTGTGGATGATCACGGATGTGTTCGGATGGGGGCCGACTCATACAGGAATGTTACACAGTTATTGCGGTTGTTTGGCAGATGTGGGCCACTTTTGTGCGCTTTCCATCCGCAAATCCTCCTAAACGCCAGTGGAACAGGTCCCTTACCACGTGGGCTCAAGAACACTTCAGAAAACCATTGTCAGTTAACACAGTTCGTCGCTACATCTACAAGTGCAAGTTAAAACTCTACCATGCAAAGTGAAAAGCCATACAACAACAACATCCAGAAATTCCGCTGCCTTCTCTGGGCCCGAGCTCATTAGAAATGGACAGATGCAAAGTGGAAAAGTGTGCTGTGGTCTGAGTCCACATTTCAGATTGTTTTTGGAAATCATGGACGTTGTGTCCTCCGGACAAAAGAGGAAAAAGACCATCCAGATTGCTACCAGCGCAAACTTCAAAAGCCAGCATCTGTGATGGTATGGGGGTGTGTTAGTGCCCATAGCATGGGCAACTTACACATCTGTGATGGTACCATCAATGCTGAAAGGTACATCCAGGTTTTGGAGCAACACATATTGCCATCCAAGCAACATCTTTTTCAGGGACTTCCCTGCTTATTTCAGCAAGACAATGCCAAGCCACATTCTGCACGTGTTACAACAGCATGGCTTTGTAGTAAAAGAGTGCAAGTACTAGACTGGCCTGCGTGCAGTCCTGACCTGTCACCCATTGAAAATGTGTCGCACATTATGAAGTGCAAAATACAACAATGGAGACCCTGGTCTGTTGAACAGCTGAATTCGTACATCAAGCAAGAATGGAAATAAATTCCACCGACAAAGCTTCAACAATTAGTGTCCTCAGTTCCCAAATGTTTGAGTGTTGTTAGAAGGAAAGGTGATGTAACATAGTGGAAAACATACCACTGTCCCAGCTTTTTTGAAACGTGTTGCAGGCATCCATTTCAAAATGAGCAAATATTTGCACAAAATTAATAAAGTTTATCAGTTTGAACATTAAATATCTTGTCTTCATGGTATATCCAATTGAATATAGGTTGAAGAGGATTTGCAGATCATTGTATTCTGTTTTTATTTACATTTTACACAACATCCCAACTTCACTGGAATTGGGGTTGAAATTGCTTCAGTACTGCTGGGTACATGATTCGCAACCTCTTGTTCTGAAACCTCCATGTGGCCCAGACCAGTGTCTCTGAACACATGGGACACCTGTTGTCAGCTATAGCTCTTTCAGGTGTCACTAACTCTCTCCTGGAGTAGAACAATATTAAAGTCAATGTTACATGGTTGTCCCCAGAATGTTTTAGTATAGTAGTGCTGTTGGCAATTCAAATCCCTGGGGATGTTCCTGCTTTTCCTAAAATGTATGTCACACACTGAGGAAAGCCGAGAAATGTGAGTAAGACACTTTCCAGAAATTCACCTGCTAATTGGCCAAGCGAGAGGAATAATTAGCAATAAAATACATCAGTAACCGCTAATTATTACCGCATGTGCACGGATAGACTTGAAATCATGAATACTTTGATGTTGTGTTGCTAACTGGGATGTTAAATAATGTGCAACATGTCCTTTAAATTTCTACAGGGTCTATTTATTATGTGTCTCAGGTGGCATAAACAATGTGATTGGAGCTAACTTACAAGATCTGGCACAGGGTGGATTAGTACTGGTATATTAGAAATAATTCATCTTGTAGACTATATTTCTTAATATATTTTGGATTCTGAGCATGTTGACGATGACAAAGTAGGTGTTAGCATTAATTCGTATTTATTTATTTCATTATTACTATAATGAGCATGTGGTTGATTTGTGAGGTAACAGCGGTAAGCACTTCACCACCATAGCACTCTGATCTGAAACTATATATATATATAGCCTTTCATCTTGCATATATTTTTAGCTAAGTTATTTTAATTTCTTCAGCTTGCTTGAGCAAAGATGGTGACGATAACCTTACAGTGTTTTTCAGTTTATTCTAACCAACAGGCATTTCTGCTAGTTGATAATAAATGATTAAGTTATTATGTTGTGTGTTTCCATTCATTAGCTTCATTCATTTATTTTCTATACCTGCTTATCCCACTTAAGTGTCTTGGGAGGTTGGGGGTGCCTGCTAAACAGCCCGCCAATCTATCTACAAGGCTGACACACATTAACAAACAAACACATTCACACTTCTGCTAATTCAGTTCAATTCAAAGTTATTTATAAAGCTCTATATCACAAAAGACACCATGTCAAGGCACTTTACTTATAGAACAGGTCTAGACTGAACTCTGTATTATATAATTTAAAGAGCTCCATCATTGTCCCAGAGAATACAGATGGATATACAAATTGCAGTCTGTAAAAGTGTTGGTGGATTAGGCAACTCAAATAGATCTTTTTTTTTTTCCCCAGTATGGGATTATTGTTAAGTGACATTGCTGTTGACTGTGTCAGTGTTGTTGACGTGTGACCCTTGTTGGTTCTGTGTAGCTTTGAATTTACACTGAGCAAACATAAAGTCTGTACTGCATCTCGATGCATGAAATCAAAATCTATTTATGGATGTGGTTTAGTGGTTCATACTCAGAAATGACAGATTTTGAGGGGAATTCACTTTAAATGGGATCCTTTGGGAGACATGTTAATTTTGAGTATATGAGAATATCCATCTCAAGGTCCACCGCATATTCTCATGTGAATGCACAGATAGATGGTACTTTATGTTCTGTTAAAAGACAAACTAGTCCCATGGAGATTATTATAAAAGAAGAAATTTATGTGATGTGTCAGTGTGAACACTTTCCTCCTTATTTTCCACAAGCAGCCACATTTTATGGTGGGAAGACTTGCCCTTTTAAAGATGTGGCTCACCTCTGTGCAGGCAGTGCAGTTTATGGAATACTATGTTGTCCTAATGAATCTGACAACCATAAAATAGCTTTTCATCAATTTGAGGTGCTGATATGGCATGTTTTTTTTTCATAGCTCTGTTACTTGTAAATGTAATCTGTGTTACCCAGGAACAGGCTGTCGCAACAGTGTCAGTCTGGCTAATTTTGGAAATGATGTCAAGCAGTGAAACACTATTGCAAGGAAAATACACTGTGATCATTTCCAGAACAGTATTTCTGGATTATACAGTGCATCCAGAAAGTTTTCACATTGCTGCACTCGTTCTGCATTTTATGTTGCAGCCTTATGTCAAAATGGATGAAATTCAGTTTTTCCTCAAAATAATGGACACAATACCCCATAATGACAATTTGAAAAAAGTTTTTTTGTTTGTTTTGTTTTTTTTGGGAGATTTTTGCAAATTTATTAGCTAACTAAACTATAAACTAAACTAAGAAATTACATGTACATAAATATTCACAGCCTTTGCCGTGAGCGTCAAATTGAGCTCAGGTGCATCCTGTTTCCACTGATCATCCTTGAGATGTTTCTACAGCTCAATTGAGTCCACCTAGGGTAAATTCAGTTTATTGGACATGGTTTGGAAAGGCACACACCTGTCTACATATAAGGTCCCCCAGTTGACAGTGCATATCAGAGCACAAACCAAGCATGACGTCAAAGAAATTGTCTGTAGACCTCCGAGACAGGATTGTCTCGAGACAAAAATCTGGGGAAGGGTACAAAAACATTTCTGCTGCTTTGAAGGTGTCAATGAGTACAGTGGCCTCCATCATCTGTAAATGGAAGAAGTTCAGATCCACCAGGACTCTTCCTAGAGATGGCCACCGATCTAAACGGAGTGATCGAGGGTGAAGAGCTTTAGTCAGGGAGGTGACTAAGAAACCAATGGTCACTCTGTCAGAGCTCCAGCTCTGTGGAGAGAGGAGAACCTTCCAGAAGGACAACCATCTCTGCAGCAATCCAGCAATCAGGCCTGTATGCTAGAGTAGCCAGACAGAAGCCACTCCTGAGTAAAAAACACATGGCAGCCTACCTGCAGTTTGCCAAAAGGAACTTGAAGGATTATCAGACCATGAGAAACAAGATTCTCCGGTCTGATGAGACAAAGATTGAACTCTTTGGTGTGAATGCCAGGTGTCATGTTTGGAGGAAATCATGCACCATCCCTACAGTGAAGCATGGTGGTGACAGCATCAGGCTGTGGTGATGTTTTTCAACAGCAGGAACTGGGAGATTAGTCAGGATTGAGGGAAAGATGAATGCAGCAATGTCCAGAGACATCCTGGATGAAAACCTGCACCAGAGCGCTCTTGACCTCAGACTGGGGTGATGGTTCATCTTTCAGCAGGACAACAGAAACAGCATTAGTGAAGGTTACAAATGATCTTCTTATGGCCTCAGACAGTGAACTCATCTCTGTGCTTGTTCTGTTAGACCTCAGTGCTGCTTTTGATACTGTTGACCATAAAATTTTATTACAGAGATTAGAGCATGCCATAGGTATTAAAGGCACGTTTGAATCATATTTATCTAATAGATTACAATTTGTTCATGTAAATGGGGAATCTTCTTCACAGACTAAGGTTAATTATGGAGTTCCACAAGGTTCTGTGCTAGGACCAATTTTATTCACTTTATACATGCTTCCCTTAGGCAGTATTATTAGACGGCATTGCTTAAATTTTCATTGTTACGCAGATGATACCCAGCTTTATCTATCCATGAAGCCAGAGGACACACACCAATTAGCTAAACTGCAGGATTGTCTTACAGACATAAAGACATGGATGACCTCTAATTTCCTGCTTTTAAACTCAGATAAAACTGAAGTTATTGTACTTGGCCCCACAAATCTTAGAAACATGGTGTCTAACCAGATCCTTACTCTGGATGGCATTACCCTGACCTCTAGTAATACTGTGAGAAATCTTGGAGTCATTTTTGATCAGGATATGTCATTCAGTGTGCATATTAAACAAATATGTAGGACTGCTTTTTTGCATTTACGCAGTATCTCTAAAATTAGAAAGGTCTTGTCTCAGAGTGATGCTGAAAAACTAATTCATGCATTTATTTCCTCTAGGCTGGACTATTGTAATTCATTATTATCAGGTTGTGCTAAAAGTTCCCTGAAAAGCCTTCAGTTAATTCAAAATGCTGCAGCTAGAGTACTAACGGGGACTAGAAGGAGAGAGCATATCTCACCCATATTGGCCTCTCTTCATTGGCTTCCTGTTAATTCTAGAATAGAATTTAAAATTCTTCTTCTTACTTATAAGGTTTTGAATAATCAGGTCCCATCTTATCTTAGGGACTTCATAGTACCATATCACCCCAATAGAGCGCTTCGCTCTCAGACTGCAGGCTTACTTGTAGTTCCTAGGGTTTGTAAGAGTAGAATGGGAGGCAGAGCCTTCAGCTTTCAGGCTCCTCTCCTGTGGAACCAGCTCCCAATTCAGATCAGGGAGACAGACACCCTCTCTACTTTTAAGACTAGGCTTAAAACTTTCCTTTTTGCTAAAGCTTATAGTTAGGGCTGGATCAGGTAACCCTGAACCATCCCTTAGTTATGCTGCTATAGACTTAGACTGCTGGGGGGTTCCCATGATGCACTGAGTGTTTCTTTCTCTTTTTGCTCTGTATGCACCACTCTGCATTTAATCATTAGTGATTGATCTCTGCTCCCCTCCACAGCATGTCTTTTTCCTGGTTCTCTCCCTCAGCCCCAACCAGTCCCAGCAGAAGACTGCCCCTCCCTGAGCCTGGTTCTGCTGGAGGTTTCTTCCTGTTAAAAGGGAGTTTTTCCTTCCCACTGTCGCCAAGTGCTTGCTCACAGGGGGTCGTTTTGACTGTTGGGGTTTTTACGTAATTATTGTATGGCCTTGCCTTACAATATAAAGCGCCTTGGGGCAACTGTTTGTTGTGATTTGGCGCTATATAAATAAAATTGATTGATTGATTGATTGATTGATTGATTGACAATGACTCTAAGCACACAGTCATATCAAAGGAATCATTTCAGGACAACTCTGTGAATGTCCTTGAGTGGCACAGCCAGAGCCCAGACCTGAATCCCATTGAATATCTCTGGAGAGATCTTAAAATGGCTGTGCACCGATGTTCCCCATCCAACCTAATGGAGATTGAGGGGTGCTACAAAGAGTAATGTCAAAACTGCCCAAAGGTAGGTGCATCAAGCTTGAGGTATCATATTCAAGAAGACTTGAGGCTGTAATTACTGCCAAAGGTGCATCAACAAAGAATTGAGCAAACAGTGTGAATACTTATGCACATGTGATTTTGTTGTTGTTGTTGTTTTTAATACATTTGGAAAAAAAACCTTTTCATGTTGTCATTATGGGGTGTTGTGAGTAGAATTTCCATTTTGGAATAAGGCTGTAGCATAAAGTGTTGAAAAAGTAAAGCATTCTGAATACTTTATGGATGCACCGTAAATGCCACTATGGCAATAAATTAAATATTTGCATTCCAATTTTCACAATTTACATGAAATATAAGGACTGAATTCTACAGCCAACCATTTTCATTCAGCTTTTCAGTTCAAGTTACATTGGTCAGGTTGGACTTTGTTTTTGTTTTGGGGATTTTTTTTTTTTGTTGCTGTTTTTTTCTTTGTTTCTTTTTTCTCTGGTTTAAAAGGGCAAATTCATAATATCTAAATCATCATTCAATTTATCAATAACATCTTGCAATTAAATCACCCAAATGGTGTACCATGGGAGCTTGCACCATCATTTTAAGGAGAATTCCAGAAAGAAAGTGGGTGCCAGAAGTCCAACCCCATCCCAAATAAACTGAGACATTAATTGTTTGTTTTTTGTTTTTTAGTTCTATGACCTAACTGTTAGCTTCCACATAGAGCAGGACATATTTTAAATAACCCTCTGACGTGCTTGCTCTCTCACTGTAGGTTGGATTTGTTTCTGCCTTTGCTTTCAGTTGTTTGCAAGCAGTCATCTTCTAATAATATTACTTAAAACTGCAAAAGCCCATAAATGACCTGAAAACACTTGCTGTATAATTTGAATAGTTGTGAATTGTTGTGTTCTGTAAATTGCACTAACTGGCTTTGGATTATTTTGCTAACATGTCTTAGCTACTTTGTCTTCATTTCATGGCTTCCATTAGGGCATCATCCATCTCCATGTCACCCTGTCTTCTGCATCGTCTTCCATCACACCATCCACCTACATATCTTCACCACATCCTTCCTGCCTTCCTGTATTTTCTTTTTCCCTTTTCTCCTCCTAAGTGGTCACTCCAACCTCTGCATCCTCCTCCCAATATTAGGGTATCACAGATCACAAAAGCCTTTGTTCAGATTGGACATGGCTTTAAAGCCAGGGATTGGGTCTTTTTTTTTCTTTCTTTTTTTTAAAGGTAGGCCAAAAAAAAAAAAAAGATGAAAAAAAAAATGGCAAATGAAAGCAAGGACATTTTGCCAGTGGTCCTGAATGAAAACAAGGTGTTCAATGTTTTGCATCATATTTTAAAATAAAAATACTAAATTGCCATATGAACAGTATCAGTGCATAAAAAAAATTGCCTTTGTCAAATCCATGAAAAGTAATTTCAAGTTCTTTTTCAAAATGTTGAGGATGTCTATGTCTGGTGATAGAGTAACAATAAAACTTTATTAAGAATCCACACATTCACTCACTCATCAACCGTTTACTCCAATTAAGGGTCTCAGGGAGCTGGATCCCATCCCAGCAGTCATAGAGCGTAAGGCGGGATTCACCCTGGACAGGATGCCAGTTTATCGCAGGGCCACACATAGACAAAAAAACACATTCACACCCGCACGCACACCTACGGGCAATTTAAAGTTTCCAGTCCACCTAACTTGCATGTCTTTGGATGTGGGAGGAAGCCAAAGCACCCGGAGGAAACCCTCGCAACCACGGGGAGAACATGCAAACGCCACACAGAAAGGCCACAGGTGGGAATCGATTCCATGACCTTTTTTCTGGGAGGCAGCAGTGCCAACCACTGAGCCCCCATGTTGCTTTCAGGATGAATACTTTTGTTCCACCACCAATGATCAGAATTGATTCAGATGCACATAGAAGTCCCATCGTTTGCTCCCTTGTTTTCACTTGGGGTCACCACAGCAAATCCGAGGTGGATGGATCTGCATGTGGGATTGGCGCAGGTTTTACACCAGATGCCCTTTCTTGGTGCAGCTCCACATTACATGGAGGAATGTGGCAGAGGTGAGGTTTGAACCACGCACCTTCCACACTGAAACCAAGTCCATTAACCACTTGGCCACATCCCCTGTCCACAGCTCTGGAAAATAACAAGCATTCCCAGCTTTAGTGTGCATCATGTACAATGGTGGCGTGCAGCAGTTCAGCAGCTTCTTGAGCTCCCAGTTAAGCCTTGGTATTTTTACACTTATCAGCCGCTATTAGTACCAGTTTTGGACTGAATATGTGTGTGCACTACAGCTTAACCAAACTGATGGCCATCAGAAACAGTTTGGTCTGCACAGTATCTCCGGAGCAGAAATCTGCACTTAGGAGACAGCGGCTTCTGAGGACAACGGAGTGGCGCAGCAGAGTGCGAGGAGCAGCCCACAAGAGGACCAATGCACCCAAAAACAAATGAGAGGAAAGCGTGGCGTGCGCTAGCCCAGTTAAAGGCTAACAGGCCGCAGATTCCAACTCTTTTTTTAGCCAATGTCTGCTCGCTGGATAACAAACTGGATTTGTTACGTCTGAGGCTGAGAACTTTCACAGAGATGAGGAACTGTGCCGTTGTTTGTCTCACGGAGACCTGACTTAATAATAACATGCCGGACTCAGCCTTCCAGATCGATGGACTGCAGCTTTTCCGAGCGAACCGCGACCACTGGTCAGGGAAAACACGGGAAGGAGGACAGTATGTGTACGTTAATGAAGGTTGGTGTACAAACTGTGGACTGGTTAAAAGCTATTGCTCTGAGGCTATAGAAATCATGAGTGTGCGGTGCAGACCTCATTATCTTCCTTGTGAGTTCAGTGCGGTGTTCGTCACCATCCTTTACATCCTGCCGGGTGCCAGCACTAGCGATACGCTGAAGGAGCTATATGACATCATTAGCTTGCTGCAAGCAAAGCACCCGGTGGCGTTTTACGTGGTTGCAAGGGACCTTAATCATGTGAAACTGACAGACACTCTGCCCAGTTTTTACCAGCATGTCACCTTTCCCACACAGGGAGACAACACTCTGGACTGTGTGTACACCAACATTAGTGGAGCATTCAGGGCTCTCCCCCACCCCCATCTTGGTTTTTCTGACCACATCTCCATCCTGCTAGCACGAGCGTATCGCCCGCTGCTGAGGACAGTCACCGTATGGCCCAAAGGTGCCACTTCTTTGCTCCAGGACTGCTTTTAATGCACAGGCTGACAGGTTCTCAGGGAGGCAGCTATGTGTGAGGGAGAGGTGGACCTGGAGGAATACACCTCTTCTGTCCTCGGCTTTATCTCCAAATGCACTGATGACATTACTTCCACCAGGTCAGTAACCTGCTACCCAAACCAGAAACCCTGGCTAAATGATGAGGTGAGAGCTCTGCTGAAAGCTAGGGACGCTGTGTTCAGGGCAGGTGAGGCATCAGTGGTCACAGCAGCAACGAACGAGCTGAAGGCTGGCATCATGAGGGCCAAGGCCACATACGCCCAGAAAATCCAGGGTCACTTTACCACCAACAGTGGTAGGGCATAAAGTGCATCACTGATTACAACATCAGGGATGCACAATGGCCAAGGGACCCCTCTCTGCCAGACGCATTCAACAGGTTCTTTGCCCACTTCGAGGACCCGAACATGCCCCCCCAGCACCAGACACACACCACTTCCTGATGACACACCCCTCAGTGTGACCTCAGCAGACATAAGGAAGACCCTCCAGAGGATTAACCCTCGGAAAGCTGCAGGCCCCGATAACATTCCGGGGCGGGTACTGAAGGACTGTGCACACCAGCTGTCTGAGATGCTGACAGACATCATCAACACATCGCTGACTCTGGCATTCATCCCCACCTGCTTAAAGACTGCCACAATTGTCCCCATCCCCAAGTGCTCCACAGTGAGAGGCCTGAATGATTACTGACCTATAGACCTATAGCTCGAACTCCGGTAGTTATGAAGTGCTTTGAGAGGCTGGTCATGACCCACATCAAAGACTCTATCAATGTCACTGTAGACCCCCACCAGTATGCCTATAAGAGGAACCGCTCCACTGATGACGTTATTTCATCGGTGATTCACACAGCCCTCACCCATCTGGAGAGCAGGAACTCATACGTCAGCTTGCTGTTCCTGGACTTTTCCTTCACCTTTAACACCATCATCCCACAGACCCTGGTGCAGAAGCTCTCTTCGCTTGGTCTGCGCTCCACGCTGGGGAACTGGGTCCTGGGCTTCCTGACCAACCGACCACAGGCTGCAAGGATCCACAATACCATCTCCTCTTCCATTACCCTCAGCACTTGCTCACCCCAGGGCTGTGTGCTGAGCCCCCTCCTGTTCATTCTGCTAGCATATGACTGCTCAGCAAGACATCCCATCTGTCATATAGTGAAGTTTGTGGACGACACGGCACTAGTGGACGATGAGTCCATATACAGAGAGGAGGTGGAACATCTGGTGCAGTGGTGCAGAGATAACAGTCTCTGCATCAGTGTGAAGAAGACCAAGGAAATAGTGGTGGATTTTAGGAAGAACAAGTGCCATCCCCCTCCCCTGCATTTCGGAGGAGCAGCTGTGGAAGTGGTCTCCAGCTTCAGGTACCTGGATATGCACATATCCAGTGACCTCACCTGGGGTGCCAACACCTCCCGTTTGGTCAGGAAAGCCCACCAGCGCCTCTGCTTCCTCAGGAAGCTGTGGAGAGCTGGACTTGGGAGCACCATTCTGAGGAGCTTCTATCACTGTGTAGTGGAGAGCATCCTCTGCACATGCATCACTGTGTAGCACGGCAGCTGCACAGCTGCTGAGAGGGGGGCTCTGCAGAGGGTGGTAAAGGCTGCACAGAGGACTGTAGGCAGCAGCCTTCCCACCACCTCAGATCTCTATTCATCACGGTGCAGGGGAAGGGCTCTCCGCATTCTGAGGGACTCCTCCCATCCCGCACACAGTCTGTTTCAGCCCCTCCCCACAGGCAGGTGGCTCAGGAGCATTCAGAGTAGAACTACCAGGCTTAGAAACAGCTTCTTCCCTGAGGGTGTTAGACTGTTGAATTTGAACCATGCTCCATAGAACTTATACCATCACATACAGACTGCAGTAAAAACACTTTAATTGCCCATGTGCAATAATCTCCCGTGTGTGCAATATACGTGCAGTGTTGGTTTTCACTTAATTCCCAGTGCAATATTATAGTCTACTTACTGTTCACGCTTATATTTGGTATTAAACCTAGCTAATTTTAACTTTTATTTTATTTAATAGTTTACATTTATATCTATAGTTTTTTTTTTTTTAAATAACCGGGACCTGAGTACTAATTTTGTACCATTAACATGTAAATGTGAGTTGGCACGACAAATAAAGTTCCTTGAATCCTTGAATCTGATACAAAAGCTGGGAATGCTTGTTATTTTCCAGAGTTGTGGACTTCAGCCACCTCAGCTGCACATGCACTATGAGCACAGCACTCTGTTCACTGAGCTCAAAATTGAGAAGGGACGACGGGCATGTTGTCCTCAATGTGTTTAATTTGAGAGTTTTTTCTGTGTATAGATCCAGAGCCTGCTTTCTGTAGGTGTGGACGAGGCTGTTTTAGGGCGGTTTTTACAGGCTGCATGAAAGCGCAGCTACATTTCTTCCACTCACTGTGACTTCACAACAACTGGACAACTGAGAAATTCTTTCCATCTTTGGATCCAGAAGTGCACAAGCTGGCACTTGAACAGAGCAAGAGCCTGCTTTTAACAGGTTGTGTTCACAACTGAACAACATGCACACGCAGCTGCAGCTTCTCCACTCAGTCTGATTTCACCACAGTGCCGACAAAATTAACACAGTTATCACTTTAAAAACATGTCACATGACATAAAATCACACATGCAAATTTTGCAATTAATCCACATGCGTACCGATCGCGGTGGGTGGTCTGTACAGCCACCATCTGTTTTTCTTCTTCATGCATCAGTAGCACCCTGCTGGACAACAGTACCAGCATCAGTTGTTTCAAGTATGAATGAAATGATTGAAAACAAAACGAAACCATCCTATGCGAAAAATGTGGTCCACAGCCATGCAGGTTTTCAAAAAGGTTCAAAAAAACAAAAGCATTTCAAGATGACAAACTGACTCAGCTTGAAGATGATAAACTGACTCAGCAGAACTAAACAGCAGAAAACAACTAACAGCACAGCTGAATGAATGGAAACCTGTAAGAAAACAGGATGCATGCCTGCAAAGTAATGTAACTAAATCAATGTGTCTCTGTGAGTTTGACTACTTTCAAAGACAATGAAATCCAGCACTTCATTCAGCTGATTCCACAATACCCATAGCTTTCACATCTCTCCTCCATTTATCTCCTTTTGCTTTCTTGAAAAGCATCCTTTTTTGGTCATCTCATTCCTCTACACCTTAAAGTCTTCAATCTTCAAGATCACAGTAATATGTTTGAGAATTTAAAAACTCCTCCTATGGTATTTGGCTGTTTGCAGTATTGGCAACACAGGAATTTAATGCTGTGTTTAAACATAACGACGACAAGTCACGAATGCCATGAAGTACACATTCTTGGCCGTCGAACACGAATATGATGATTTGGGGCAGAGGCGTCAGGTGTCCTCAGGAACTGCTGCAACCTGTTACCATGTGTTATGAGTAATGGCACGTGTTACTGGCAAATTATCAGGAACCATTACGCACGGTCAAGAATAATGTTCCGTGCTGTTGCGCGCTACAGCAAGCACTGTAGTCTCCTCCGTTGAAGACCTGCCGTATCACACTGCTGAGTGTAGAATGACATTCAACTCATGGTCCGATTACATGTAAACCAGGGTCCCCTGACCATTGAATCACTGGAGTGCATGTGTGATCACATTATTACAGACATCTGATCACCGACATGCACACCCACAGCCGTCATCAAATCAAATCAATTTCATTTATATAGCGCCAAATCACAACAAACAGTTGCCCCAAGGTGCTTCATATTGCAAGGCAAAGCCATACAATAATTACAGAAAAACCCCAACTGTCAAAATGACCCCCTGTGAGCAAGCACTTGGCGACAGTGGGAAGGAAAAACTCCCTTTTAATAGGAAGAAACCTCCAGCAGAACGCGGCTCAGGGAGGGGCAATCTTCTGCTGGGACTGGTTGGGGCTGAGGGAGAGAACCAGGAGAAAGACATGCTGTGGAGGGGAGCAGAGATCAATCACTAATGATTAAATGCAGAGTGGTGCATACAGAGCAAAAAGAGAAAGAAACACTCAGTGCATCATGGGAACCCCCCAGCAGTCTAAGTCTATAGCAGCATAACTAAGGGATGGTTCAGGGTCACCTGATCCAGCCCTAACTATAAGCTTTAGCAAAAAGGAAAGTTTTAAGCCTAATCTTAAAAGTAGAGAGGGTGTCTGTCTCCCTGATCCGAATTGGGAGCTGGTTCCAGAGGAGAGGAGCCTGAAAGCTGAAGGCTCTGCCTCCCATTCTACTCTTACAAACCCTAGGAACTACAAGTAAGCCTGCAGTCTGAGAGCGAAGCGCTCTACTGGGGTGATATGGTACTATGAGGTCCCTAAGATAAGATGGGACCTGATTATTCAAAACCTTATAAGTAAGAAGAAGAATTTTAAATTCTATTCTAGAATTAACAGGAAGCCAATGAAGAGAGGCCAATATGGGTGAGATATGCTCTCTCCTTCTAGTCCCTGTCAGTACTCTAGCTGCAGCATTTTGAATTAACTGAAGGCTTTTCAGGGAACTTTTAGCACAACCTGATAATAATGAATTACAATAGTCCAGCCTAGAGGAAATAAATGCATGAATTAGTTTTTCAGCATCACTCTGAGACAAGACCTTTCTAATTTTACAGATATTGCGCAAATGCAAAAGCAGTCCTACATATTTGTTTAATATGCGCATTGAATGACATATCCTGATCAAAATGACTCCAAGATTTCTCACAGTATTACTAGAGGTCAGGGTAATGCCATCCAGAGTAAGGATCTGGTTAGACACCATGTTTCTAAGATGTGTGGGGCCAAGTACAATAACTTCAGTTTTATCTGAGTTTAAAAGCAGGAAATTAGAGTTCATCCATGTCTTTATGTCTGTAAGACAATCCTGCAGTTTAGCTAATTGGTGTGTGTCCTCTGGCTTCATGGATAGATAAAGCTGGGTATCATCTGCGTAACAATGAAAATTTAAGCAATGCTGTCTAATAATACTGCCTAACGGAAGCATGTATAAAGTGAATAAAATTGGTCCTAGCACAGAACCTTGTGGAACTCCATAATTACCTTAGTCTGTGAAGAAGATTCCCCATTTACATGAACAAATTGTAATCTTTTAGATAAATATGATTCAAACCACCGCAGCGCAGTGCCTTTAATACCTATGGCATGCTCTAATCTCTGTAATAAAATTTTATGATCAACAGTATCAAAAGCAGCACTGAGGTCTAACAGAACAAGCACAGAGATGAGTCCAATGTCTGAAGCCATAAGAAGATCATTTGTAACCTTCACTAATGCTGTTTCTGTACTATGATGAATTCTAAACCCTGACTGAAACTCTTCAAATAGACCATTCCTCTGCAGATGATCAGTTAGCTGTTTTACAACTACCCTTTCAAGAATTTTTGAGAGAAAAGGAAGGTTGGAGATTGGCTTATAATTAGCTAAGATAGCTGGGTCAAGTGATGGCTTTTTAAGTAATGGTTTAATTACTGCCACCTTAAAAGCCTGTGGTACATAGCCAACTAATAAAGACAGATTGATCATATTTAAGATCGAAGCATTAATTAATGGTAGGGCTTCCTTGAGCAGCCTGGTAGGAATGGGGTCTAATAGACATGTTGATGGTTTGGAGGAAGTAACTAATGAAAATAACTCAGACAGAACAATTGGAGAGAAAGAGTCTAACCAAATACCGGCATCACTGAAAGCAGCCAAAGAGAACGATATGTCTTTGGGATGGTTCTGAGTAATTTTTTCTCTAATAGTTAAAATTTTATTAGCAAAGAAAGTCATGAAGTCATTACTAGTTAAAGTTAAAGGAATACTCAGCTCAATAGCGCTCTGACTCTTTGTCAGCCTGGCTACAGTGCTGAAAAGAAACCTGGGGTTCTTCTTATTTTCTTCAATTAGTGATGAGTAGTAAGATGTCCTAGCTTTATGGAGGGTTTTTTTTATAGAGCAACAGACTCTTTTTCCAGGCTAAGTGAAGATCTTCTAAATTAGTGAGACGGAAGTGATTACCAGTGGCTATTACCAGTGATTACAGTATCATCACTGGTAATAGCCACCGTCCACTGTGCCATGCAGTGAACCCATGTACAGGGGACCCTGTATGACACACAGCAGTGTATATATTAGATAAAATACGACAGGTAAGGCAGGTCCTGTCATTATCACATCAGCTCCCCCCCCGTGGAACACTCTCTCTTACCCACCAGAGAATCAGTTGTTTGGCATGTGCGGAAGTGTAGGAAAGCAATCAGCTGTTTATGAGGTCACACATACAGCGCACATGGGACATTCCGTGTGAAATGGACCAGCATGAAAAAAAAAATCCCAGGTCATGTCTACAGATTTGCTTCATACTTCATAATATACAACATTGACATGTTTAATGAAGACATACAAAATATTTCTGACATATTCCAAACACTTTCCATGTAACAGCCATTTTAAATTTTAACTTTCAGGCCCAAATAAGTATGCTTGAGAGTGCTTTTGAATTTGTCTTCATTTTGAAACAGCTGTAAAATATTTAATATTCAAGATATCAATACCAAATTTAGTGTGTGACCTCTTGTAGGAATGTAATTTCAGATTCTAGGTTCAATTCAGGTCCAGGGTTGTTTTTTGCTCAAGATAGCTGGTTCAAAATGCTTAAAAAACTCACAAAATGTGCTCATGAGAGGTTTTCTACATTTGATTTCTAAGAAACTACAACCGCAATTCCAATGAAGTTGGGATGTTGTCTTAAATGTAAATAAAACAGAATACAATGATCAAATCCCCTTCAACCTATATTCAATTAAATACACCACAAAGACAAGATATTTAATGTTCAAACTGGTAAACTTTATTTAAAGATAAAATCGAAAAAGGAGTGCTGCGTGGGTCCACAAATTGTGAATCAAAAAGTTTTTAGTAAAGGCTGTTTAATTCATTTTCACCAAGTGCCTTGGAGCTTTGTTTTTGGTCTTCCTGAGGTTTTCACACAAAAGAGCTCTTTTTAATTTTTTAATTTTTTCACCATTTGAAGATAAAAACGCCTGTTTCCTGGTAAACTTTATTGTTTTGGTGCAAATATTTTCTTATTTTGAAATGGATGCCTGCAACACGTTTCAAAAAAGCTGGGACAGTGGTATGTTTACCACTGTGTTACATCACCTTTCCTTCTAACAACACTCAATAAGCTTTTGGGAACTGAGGACACTAATTGTGAGTGTCATGATTGGGTATAAAAGCAGCATCCCCAAAAGGCTCAGCCGTTCACAAGCAAAGATGGGGTGAGGATCACCATTTTGTGAACAACTGTGTGAAAAAATAGTCCAACAGTTTTAGAACACTTGCTGCCATCCAAGCAACATCTTTTTCAGGTACGTCCCTGCTTATTTCAGCAAGACAATGCCAAGCCACAGTCTGCACATATTACAACAGCATGGTTCCGTAGTAAAAGAGTGCAGGTATCTGACTGGCCTGCCTGCAGTCCAGACCTGTTGCCCACTGAAAATGTGTGGTGCATTATGAAGCGCAAAATACGACAACAGAGACCCCGGACTGTTGAACAACTGAAGTCGTACATCAAGCAAGAATGGGAAAGAATTCCACCTACAAAGCTTCAACAATTAGTGTCCTCAGTTCCCAAACGCTTATTGAGTGTTGTTAGAAGGAAAGGTGATGTAACACAGTGGTAAACATACCACACATTGCATTTGTAAAAATACAAATGCAATACTGAATGCCTAGAGAACATGTCCCCGATCTGAGCCCACCATTTGATAAACATTGTCTAAAAAAATGAATTTTGCTTTCCTTTCTGGACTGTTTATGATTTACAGAATATTCCTGGAGTTTTGAGGCCCCGACTGTAATCTTTCATTTTAAGTACTGGTTGATATTGAGGCCAATAAAAGGACTTTAAAAAATGTTTTATGTTTTAATATTTCCTATTCAGTAAATCACTGCAGGATTTAACTGTGTTTCACTGACAAACAATTGCAGTAGCATAATATGACAGCTTCATCACACTCGTATTGTTTTCTTTCAGCAGTAACACTTTATGCTTCTGTCCACAATAAGAGAAAGCACAACAGACTCTGCTCTGCTTTCAAGAAGAATCCTGTGTCAGACTGTTTTATGGCACACCAGATTGAGGAGCACACACAGTCATTTGTAGTTTTGCACTACACTCGTCAAACCCCAGCTCGTGGTTTCATCCATCCATTTTCTCAACCCACAGTGAGGCAAATAAGTATTTGATCCACTGTCGATTTTGCAAGTTTTCCCACCTACAAAGAATGTAGAGGTCTGTAAGTTTTATCGTAGGTACACTTCAACTGTGAGAGACAGAATCTAAAAAGAAAAAAATCTGAAAATCACACTGTATGATTTTTTTAATTAATTAATTTGCATTTTATTGGATGAAATAAGTATTTGATACAATAGAAAAACAGACCTTAATATTTGGTACAGAAACCTTTGTTTGCACTTACAGAGTTCAGATGTTTCCTGTAGTATTTGACCACGTTTTCACACTTGAAATGCTTCTTACGGAGCCCCTCCTTAGTTGCCCTGGCTGTGTGTTTGGGGTCATTGTCATGCTGGAAGACCCAGCCATGACCCATCTTCAATGCTCTTACTGAGGAAAGGAGGTTGTTTGCCAAAATCTCACGATACATGACCCCATCCATCCTCCCTTCAATACGGTGCAGTCGTCCTCTCCCCTTTGCAGAAAAACACCCCCAAAATTATGTTTCCACCCCCATGCTTTACGGCTGGGACATTGTTCTTGGGGTTGTTCTCATCCTCCAAACACGGTGAGTGGAGTTGATACCAAAAAGCTCTATTGTGGTCTCATCTGACCACATGACCTTCTCCCATGCCTCCTCTGGATCATCCAGATAGTCACAGGTGAACTTCAAATGGGCCTGGACATGTCCCGGCTTGAGCAGGGGGACCTTCCTGCCCTGCAGGATTTTAAACCATGACAGCATCATGTGTTACTAATGTAATCTTTGTGACTGTGGTCCCAGCTCTCTTCAGGTCATTGACGAGGTGCTGTTTAGTTCTGAGCTTTCTCAGAATCATTCTTACCCCACAAGGTGAGATCTTGCATGGAATCTCAAACCAAGGGAGATTGACAGTCATTTTGTGTTTCTTCCACTTTTTAATAAATAATCATAACAGTTGATGCTTTCCCACCAAGCTGCTTGTCTATTGTCCTGTAGCCCATTCCAGCCATATGCAGGTCTACAATCTTGTCCCTGGTGTCCTTAGACAGCTCTTTGGTCTTGGCCATGGTGGATAGGTTGGCGTGTCATTGATTGAGTGTTTGGACAGGCATATTTTATACAGGTAATGAGTTCAAACAGGTGCAATTAATACAGGCAAAGAGTGCAGAATAGGAGGGCTTCTTAAAGAAACACTAACAGGTCTGTGAGAGCCAGAATTCTTGCTGGTTGGTAGGTGATCAAATACTTATTTCATGCAACAAAATACAAATAAATTATTCAAAAATCATACAGTGTAATTTTCTGAATTTTATTTTTAGATTCTGTCTCTCACAGTTGAAATGTACCTACGATAAAACTTACAGACCTCTCCATTCTTTGTAGGTGGCAAAACTTGCAAAATAGGTATTGGATCAAATACTTACTCACTGTACTTTTTTCCAGATAAGGGTCACCAATTGGGGTTGGGGCCTAACCCAGCAGTCACTGAGCAAGAAGTGGGATACACCCTTGACAGGTTGCCAGTCTATCACAGGGCCACATATGGACAGACAAACACAGTCACACTCATAATCACCTCTGGTAAATTTAAAGTCATCAGTTCACCTAATCTCCTTGTCTTTCATAAGTGGCAGAAAACTGAAGCACCGGGGGGAACTCGCACAAACATGGGGAAAACATGCAGATCCCACAAAGATAGAGCCAGAAGCAAAACTTCTTGCTGTGAGGCAACAGTGCTAATGGTCGTATCAAACTGGGCTGTGACTGTTGCAGAGCAGTTGGACATGTAAATTAGCGACCAAATGCAAACAAGTGACAATGTCAGAGTTAGTATCTCACTGAAGTGGCCACTTGCAGATGAAATGATGGCACATTTGCGCACAGTGTTCAGCTCTTATTATCCATGTGAATAGACTGTGAAAGTTTCCCTGACTGTACCCAGTAACAACAATATAAAATTGATAATAAAATAATAATAAATACAACAATAATAAAGCCTTGTGTAGCTCCACAGAGTGTGTGTGGGGGTGGGGGTGGGGGGGGGGGGGCGAGGCGGCTGGAAAGAAGGTATATACAGTGCACTCACCGACTTGTGAATGATGTTCCTGCTGGATCTACTGTACTCTCTTTTTTGTCTAGTATATAAAGTCCTCACTTATATGAGCCTTTTCTCCTCTGCTCTGAGATCCATGTGCAGTGCTCCATCCATGCACTAGACCAGCCTTGTCTCTGCGATGCGTCAATGTCCAGCAGCACTTCAGGGGTGTGCATCTTTTGACTTGATTTATTCGTCAATAACATTGTAAGTCCCTTTGGCTGTTCCCTTGTTTTTTTTGTTTTGTTTTTTTTCCACTGGGGGTCTCCACAGTGGCTCTAAGGTGGATTTGTACATTGATTTGTCATGGATCACATGCAGTGTTCTCCTCCTCCATCCTCCTGCATTTTGGGTCTGATGGATGTCATATTTCCATGGCATGGCATTTAGTAGAAAGATTTTCCCGGTTTAAAGACACATATGTGGACTGTGGGTGAGCTGGATTTGAGCAGAGTGGCTACATATAAACATGCGGACTTACGGTATTGCTCCGATATGAATGCTGGTGATGGCTCGTAGTCAGACCTGTTCGCTTCACCTCCGTGAAGAACTTGCTAACAGATGATCCGGTCATTAGCTGGTAAGCTATCAATCTGTGTGCTTTTTCCAATGCTGTTTAGATATTCATGGAGTACGTTCATGTCAGACTTGGTTTTTCTAATTGTGCTTTTAGCTTTTTTAGCTTTTTTACAATTGTTATGGTAACCAGACTGATATGGGAAAATATCTCACCGGAAATCAGCCAGTCAGAGCACGTGCAGTGTCACAGCCATATAATAAATGGTGTTTATTTATTATGGAAAACCATACAAAAGAATTGGGACTTTTGGTTTTGTCCGGTGAGTACGAATATCAGGTTTATACCATGATGGTTTAGGCGAATTTTACTGTATATCTTTAAATTATGCAATTTTATTTTCAGTGTCAGAGAACATTTGTGGTTCTTTTGGACCAACTTGTACTTTTGGCAACAGGAAAACAGCCACACAGGCACAGGTTTGCAGTTTATAGCATCAGATAGTGTCATGACCCACTGTTATTGACATGCATGGTGCCCACATTCATTCCTAATTAACCATATAAGATTACTTAGCTATATGATGTAAACAGATCAATATGCAGCACTGATCACTGGCATTAACACACACTGGGGTATTAAGTCACCAGTTCTGCTTTGATCTCTGAATTATGGGCCATGGACCATTCTAACTCCAGTATGAAAATACAGCTCCTGATTTAAGCAACCATAAAGCTGCACAGTACAGATGTAAAGCTTAACCCTCCATCTGTCATCTAATTTCAAAGGGCCTGTGGACTTGGACACTTGCCTCTTCTGTTTTGTTCTTCTCAAAATAATCTGGAATGTTCTTTGAGTTTGTTTATCTTCACTGTCTTACCTTCACTGCATTTGTTCAACACTTCAGTTAAGAAATATGGTTAATCAAATGTGCACCAATCACGCTCATATTTGAAAGTGAGGTGCAGACTGGCACTCATTATTACTTGACAAAGTTTGATCCGGATCTGATCCAGACTGTGGATTTTGTGAACATTTGAATTTAATATTAAAAAGCCTATTTGGTGTACTTTTTGCATTATATCTCAGTCACTCTCATTTTTCTGTTATGGATTTACCTACACCACCAAAATTGGATGGAGGTTGTAATTTTATGCCTGTTTGTCCATCTTCCAGTCATCAGTCCGAAGCCAAGTGGCAAAAAGCAATGACAAATTGAACATAACAGAGAGAACCAATGTTCTGTGAAAATTATGTGGAAAAGAATTCAGAAACTGAAAAAGTTGAACACCACAAAAAAAAAAAAAACCTTTGATTCAAGTGCATGAACTGAATACATAATCCTGACATTTGATCATATCTAATTTAGCTTATGAAAAGTCACTTCTAACAGGACCTTGACTTTTTTCAAGGTAAAATGTTGTGGAAGTGGAAACTAGTGTTGGTGGAAGTTTGCATTCTATAAGCACAGTGTTGTACTTTTATTTTAATTTTGTTTTCTATAATAGCATGTACATTTGTTTTTGTGTGTTTTATTCATAATAGTGAAATAAGTAGTTATTTTGCCTGAACAAATGTCAGTGAAGGAAACATTTGTACCTATTTGAAATTCTTGATAGTTTGCATCACAGCACACTGTTTTGAAAGTATGTGATAATGACTTCAACAGGCAAGAGCTGCTGTTATCTGGTTGCATACTTGTGTGTGGAAGCTGTGCACCTGGGCCATACTGCATTTCCAAATGCTTCACACAGAACACCCTTTTAAAACACAGTAACCATTTTTACAAAAGTAGGAAAGAGGCAACGTTCTTTAAATGTTTCCCCCCAATCGGCAGTCATCATGTCTGCATCTATTGAGAATACAAAATAGAAAGCAACACAAAAAAGGTGTTTCTGTGTTATCTTGAGCTTCTGTAGCACAATGTCTAAGAGGTATAGTACAAATCCATTTGTAGCATGTCCGAGCACATATTGCTATCTAGAGGGCACATATTCTGAGCACTGGGTGCAAAGGCGTCTGATTAATGCTCCACATTATTCAAGGTCTGCTGTGGGTGTTCTGTAGGCATATCATAAAATCAACCAATCAATGTGTCACTTGTCATTCCCTTTAAATTGGATTGGGCAAGGCCCACAGCGCTTTGGTATTGATTGGATGCAAAAGAAAGGTGTGGAGATGACTTCTGGTCATGAAACAAATTTACAGGGACAGTCAACAGCACGGATATACATGCAGAGAATCAACGAACAAAAGTGACACAATGTTGGATGTTGCCATGACAGTTGGATAAGCACCTGAATGTTGGCTCCTTCAAAGCCTGTTACTCCCCTAAGGTGCATTTTCATGTGGACTGTTGTTACCTTCTTCTATGGACATAGGCCTGCTACCTGTAGTACCTTTAATGTAGGATTAAGAAGTTGACCTGCCATTAATTGCCATGCTATCTGTCCACTATGACACAGTTGGAGTGATCTTTCATTGTCTGTTATAAGGTTGGAGTGAGTGATTAATGTTTTCAGTGTGTTTTGTATCACAGCATGGGTAAAGCATCTTACTGAGGTGTTATCAGCAGATACACTTTTGTTTCAGTGTATAACATCTGAACCAAAACAGAATCCTCTCCTTTTGGTCACCACACAGCCCCAGCTGTGGGTAAAAAAGAAAAGCGGCAAAAATATGCTACAAAAATATGCGGCAAAAATATGCTACAAACCAAAGGTATCAATGTTGTATTTTGTGACATCATTATTTTTATGTTCAATTCAGCTTCTTATTCCCATTATGCAAAATTTTGTGTGCACAGAGCGTATGTGTGTGGTGAGTCTGAGTGTTGTGTTCTTGAAATACCACAAACTCAAGACACTGGACTTGACACCTGATTTTGTGTGGTCTGATGCACACATGCTCTCCTGTGATGAATGATAGCAATGTGGCAACTTTTTTCTCAACCACACCTCATTTTTAGATGATCATACCCATGGTCACACACATGGGCATTAGCACATTTTGTGTCTAAGGTGAATGGATGCTGGCTGTGAAAATGACAACTGCATCTATTGCAAACTAACGATGATACTTGCTTTGCTTTGTGAGCCACTTTACGTAGGGTGGAGGATCAGACCCTTCTCACTGGTAGCAGTTGTCTGCAGAATTGAGTTGTATGCATGTAAACAGTATGTATGTATGTATGTAAACAGTATGCTCCTTATTTCTATGGAAACTATACTGTCCATCTGATCACAGGCTGTTTTAAAATAAATCAATCAAAGCTTGAATTTTCAGTATACTTAAATATAATGCAATATGAGCAATATGAGTATGAGCATTGTGTTCTTTATAATTATTATATTATTATTATTATTATTATTATATATTATGATAGATATTATATAAACAGTTTGTACATGTTCAATAAAGCCCCTCAATCAAGTCAATCAAAAACAATATTTATGTTTTAACGGTGTCTGAAGAAGGCCTTGCGTGTGCATATATTTCAGCTTTAGATAAGAGCTGAAGTTATGCAGAACAAAGAATACTCATAGATCACCCTTTGTGCAACTCCATAGAAAGTTAGCTTTGAGTTAGCAGATGTTAGCGTGCAAGCTAACATCCATGAATTGTTTTGTAAATCAGTTCCAAAAACAGCATTTTCAGTTTTAGAAGTGTTTATTTCTCATTAGCTTTTACATATGAGCAAAGTGTTATTTTTAGCCCAAAATGAAACCATGTTTGCAGCTAATGAAACCAGGAAGTGACATCACCACACTAGTATCCACTAAATGTTTTGTAAATCCTTCCAGAGGTGTCAGCTTCCAAAAACAGCATTTTCAGTTTTAGAAGTGTTTGTTTCTCGCTAGCTTTGACATAATACACGAGAAAGGTGTTATTTCTAGCAAAAACAAAGTGAAGTTAGCACGTAGTGACACCAATGCTAACGTCCGTGAGATCATACAATAAAATGTGGTAGAGAATATGACTTTTTAACCTTTTAAAATATCTCTTAGGTTAGCCATGTTGTGTGTTGGGGGGTCTGGCTGGACATTTGGGTGCTGTTTTCTTTTCTTTGCTCTCCAGGTGGTATGCAAACTGTTTTTTTCTGTGGAGAAGGTGCTGGCGGAAGAGTCCCTCACCCTCATCAGAACTATTGGCTGCACCTGTGGAGGATGTTCACGTGCAGGCCTAACAACTTGAAGCACCTGTGGATGATGCTCACGTGCAGACTTAAAAACTTTCAGCTGAAGCAGATAATGAGATGGCGTTCTGCATTTAAGCCATGAGTGATTTGAGCAGAATTGCCGGGAACTCGACCTTGTGATGTTCGTTTGTGAGACGCTGAGGACCGCGCCAGGGTTTGACACATCGTGCCTGTGAAGGAGGACGGGTGAGGGACACATTTTGTCAGCACACATCAGAGGTGATTATCGTCTGAATAATCGTTAATAGTAATTTGGCGTTTTGTTACGCAGTATATTTGAACATTGATGAGAATTGTGCAGTTTGCTTCTCACTGCCGTGGCGTACGGATTGATGATCCTCCACCTGTTGTGAGAAGCTGCTCATTTACATAAGGCTTAAATTCAGACCTGAATGTGTTGTTGATAGTGTGTGCCTCTGAAGGATATTTGTTGTAGCTCTGTTGACTTACCTCACCTTTTCCGTCCTTCACAGAGTCAGTTTGTCGTATTCACCTGGGGGGTGTTCGGCGGTGAATCTGAGTCCAGAAGTGCCGGGCTTTGATCCATTTGGGCGCTGGAGAGTGCGCCGTCCTTCACCTTGCCAAGACAGCTGACTATTTATGTTGTACACGGATTATTGCACATGAGGGGGAATAAATTTGTTTCTTGGATCCGCTTTCTGGTTATTTAGCGCTGGGCCATTGTCAGATGCTGGTTCGGTTCTCTGACCCGCGTCAGCACATAACAAGCCATCTTTTAAGATGTCCAAGGGTTGTATCCCAAGAATGTTCCCTGTCAATTTGAAGACCGGACTTATGCTGAGTACGGACGGACAGCCTTCTCAATAACCAATGGCCGTATTTGATGGCCTCGGGTAAAAATAGATTCAGTGCGAGATGGTGCATTTATTTGTGAAGATGTTTTTGATCATGTTATTTCAGAGAGATGCATCCACACATTGTGTTTTAAAAATTAAAAAGAAACCTTACACTAAGTGGACATAACATGGATAGAAGCTGCAGTTCTTGAAATAAATCCTAGATTCCTCCATTTCCCTCATTTTCCAATTTCATGTCTGGACTCAAACTGCAGGCTAAAAATAGAAAGACTAATAAGATTCACTGAAATTCAGTCATTTCGAAGCATGTGAAGAGGAAACCTGAGTGTCTAGAAATGACCATAGTTTGTGTAAAATATAAGCAACCTAAGATGCTTCTGTTGTATGGAATAACCTCGTATCAGCGGCTGTATTTCTGCTGGCCTGATGGAGCATGAATTGTTTTATTGTCTGTTGGCTTGGCGGGAGGCCAGGCCTGAAATCCTTTTACTTGTGCACTTTGTGCTTGGCTTACCAATGACCCAAATGTGTTATTCCACTCTTTAGAGAGAGAGGGGGAGAGAGAGAGATATTTCTGCTGTAATTCCCATGGCGACAACCCTTTGAGCCGCTTAAAAAGAGTGAAAGTGGTTGAAGTTCTGCATGGTTTGAGAAGGTTCAGCACTGAGTTTCGATGGCATTTAGAAGTGGAAGGGTAGCACCCTGATGTGGCTTTCAGAGTTATGCTCATGGCCCTCTGCAGGCAGAGAGTTTATTGGCTCTATTACAAAAAAGCTCTTATTTTGATTCGTTGTGCTCCTGAGAGAGAAATTTTTCATCTGTTGTGTCCCGTGCATTCAGTGCTACAGGAGGGATCGTGTGTTCAGTTGGTTAATCAGGCAATTAATTCTTAATGAATTCACATATTCTTTGAAAAACCAGAGTATTTTAAATGTGAAGGAATGTCAGTCCAAAAACAGGCAGGAATTAATTTTGAGCATGCATTTTAGAAGCTTATAGGCACATTTCATTTAATTTTGGCTGAACTTATTATTAATATTATATTTATTATTAATATTATTATAATATTATTAATAATAATAATATTAATGTGAGGCTGCTGTGAATAATTATTGTCTTCCCGGCCAGTCTCATTGTGTTCAGACAGCTGTATGACACAATATCTGTTTTTGTTGGACAATGTCTTTTCCAAGAAATAATTGTGATGGACTGTATTACAGGCAGGTCCATAATTAATTGGACGCGGACTTTTTTTTTTATTGCCTTTGTAGACCACTACAATGGAGCTGAATTGAAATAATCAAAATTTGCTTGTTGTGTGGATTGTTAGCTTTAATTCAAGGCGTTAAACAAAAATGTCACATTAACCGTTTAGGTTTTACACTCATTCTTCTCCATAATGCCGACAGTTTCCGAGACCATAAGTAATTGGACAAGCTAAATTTAAGGAATGTTCTTCATTTAAACCCTCACTTTTATAGCCTGTTTTCTTTAGGACCCCTTCACACATACGTAGTACGAATAAAGTACAACTCATTGCAACTCACGGCGAAACAGCTCGTATGATCGAACTACGAAACATCATGCAGACGGGCAGGTGTGCACGATGCCAGTGCAACGGTTTGTGTACACGGGAACACAGTGCCAGCAGCTGCACAACGTGGTTACACATCGTGTAGCTGCTGTGAAGAAAAATAAATTAATTAATTAAAAAAAATTCATGCTGCGACGGTTTTGTGTGTGCTGAAGCACAGCATCTTTTCACAGCAGCTATGCGACGTAAACCACATTGTAAAAAAAGTAAAAATTACATGCCACCCACGGGACTCAAACCTGCACTTTCCAAAAGCTTAGATTGCCAGTCAGAAACTTTAGCACTGAACTACGATCTGTCCTGTGAAAGCTGCGGGAACCTGCCTCTGATATGAAGGAAGTAGATGGACATATTTAAAATTAACTAAGCCCACACACCATATAAAAAAAGTGGGCAATACAAACATGATCTGTCCTCTGTAGATGGTCACGGACATACAGTCATGAAATGACATGAATGAGAAGCAGTTTGCTCTTCTCATGTCCACATCTGCTGGTTCGATGTGTCCAGCCTGCCCGCGCATGTTCTCCCCGACACGCATGTCTTGTGGACACCACACCGCAACACAAACACCACGTCATGTGGAACAGAGCTCACATGGGTGATG